>NC_053165.1:78461419-78791038 GCF_016835505.1 Polypterus senegalus
TAACTAGGCAAGAAGGGCCTTGGTCAGGTAGGTGACCAAGAACCTAATGAACAGGACTTCAGGAATCCTCTCCTGGGATGGGAGAGCCTGTTGGAAGGATGACCATCTCAGCACTACGCCATCAGTCAAGCGTTTATGGTAGAGTGGCTAGGTGGAAGCCACTCTTGAGTAGAAGACATCCTACTTGGACTTTGTGAGCATAAGGAGAAAGATTCTCTGGTCTGATGAGACAAAACTTGAGCTTTCTGGGCAGACTTCCAAGCCATGTGTCTGGTGCGGGTTAGGCACTGCTTGTCACCTGCCTGATGCCATCACTACAGTGAAGTTTGGTGGTGGCAGCATCATGCTCTGGGCATGCAGGGATAGAGAGACTGGTCAGAAGTGAACAAAGGATGAAACACAGTCATTGGAGAAAAAACTGCTCCAGAGGGCATGCCACCTCAGACTGGGGCAACGGTTTAATGACCCGGAACTTGAGTGAGTTTGGGACGAGTCTCTGAGTGTCCTTCAGTGGCCCAGACCTAAACTTCATAGAGCGTCTGTGGAGAGACTTGAAGATGGCTGTTTATAGATGCTTCCAATCCAATGTAGCAGAGCTTGAGAGGATCTACCAGGAAGAATGAGATAATCTGCCCAAATCCAGGGGTGCAAAGCATGTAGAGACTTACCCCAGAAGACTCAAAGCTGGAATTGCTGCTGCCAAAGGGTCTTCTGCAAAGTACTGAATGAAGGGTCTGAATACTTTTGGAATTTTTAATAACTTTGCAAACCATTCTGAAAACATTTTTTGTACTTTGTCATCACAATTGATGATGGAAAGTGGCAAATGCATCCACTAAAAATGAAATCTACAGCACAATAAAATGTGCAGAAAGTGACAGGGCCTGAATGCTTTCTGAATCCGCTGGAACTGCTCCTGTAATGTGAGCACAGCCAAGTGACTTCTCTCTCCGGGGGCCTCTCAAGTGAACAGCTGAGGCGGAGACTGGAGTGAGAGGGGGCGGAGCCAGGGTGTGCAGGCGGGGTCAAGATGGGGGTGCACGGCAGCATGCCAATTTGAATTACTTTGGGCCTCTTGTCTCCAGAGCAGAACGTCTTTAGCAAAAGTGGTTACACAACCACAACGAAATAATCTGGGAAGAGCCTGGACGCACTTTCTCATGTGATTGTGATTGATGGATGTGCCGCCTGGTAGCCTAGTGGTTATCACCGCCACCTCCCCGCTTGTGGCAGTCTGGATTCTAGTCTGAGCTGGGCTGCCTTTGGTGTGGAGGGTACATGTCCGTCCATGTGGCTTGTCTTTAGGGTTTTTATTTCCTGCAAGCATTAGGAGACATGTAATTAGGCTGACTGGCAGGGCACCACAAAATTATGCCCATTGACCTTTGTGTGTGTGTGTGTATGTGTGTGAGATCACTCATGTGGGACTTGATTGCTGGGCAGGGAAATGGATGGATATGGATGACAGCCGGCTAAGCTGGGACATAATGACTGCAAAGAACTTCAAATGACAAGGACTGAAGGAGAGACGTGAAGAATCTGTAGTCAGTGTGTTCAGCGTGAAAACCCAAATGGAGAGATTCTCCTGGTGTTGGAACAATTGTGACGGGTTTGTCCATCCTAATCACCAAGATTGCTGAAATGACAGGCTAAGAGGACTGGTGATGCTAAATTGTCCCTTGAGACAGCCTTGGTCTCACAATCCCTCCTAACCCATTAACAGCTGTGTTTGGTGGTCTTCCAGATGGGTTTAAAGTGGAGAAAGACAAACAAATTGTGATTGCATTCACGACACTCTTGGCACGCAGACTCATTCTGATAAACTGGAAGAACCCAAACTCTCCTCTTTTAAGTCAGTGGGAAACCGATGTGTTATACTATCTGAAATTGGAAAAAATCAAATACTCAGTTAGAGGATCCGTACTGATTATTTTCAAAACATGGCAGGATCTAATCAGTAATATTTTAAAATAAGTTTATAAAGCACAGAGAATTTATTAATTTAGGTATGTTTACAAGCCTTAAATTTCACGCCGTTTGGCTTGCTCTCTCTCTCAGGGGTGGGGATCGATTTGTCCTTAACTCAATGTTTCTTTTTGTAAAAACTTGATTGATTTGTATGGATTGCAATAAAATTAATTAAAAAAAAAAAAATTGTCCCTTGATTGGCATGGTGGCGCAGTGGTAGCGCTGCTGCCTCGCAGTAAGGTGGGTTCGCTTCCCGGGTCCTCCCTGCGTGGAGTTTGCATGTTCTCCCCGTGTCTGCGTGAGTTTCCTCTCACAGTCCAAAGACATGTCGGCTAGGTGGATTGGCGATTCTAAATTGGCCCGTGTGTGTGTGCTTGGTGTGTTTGTGTGTGTCCTGCGGTGGGTTGGCACCCTGCCCAGGATTGGTTCCTGCCTTGTGCCCTGTGTTGGCTGGGATTAGCTCCAGCAGACCCCCGTGACCCTGTGTTCAGATTCAGCGGGTTGCAGAACGGTTGGTTGTCCCTTGATGTGTGTGTTCACCCTGTGATGGTCTGAAAGATAGATAACCTGTCCAGGTGTTGCTCCTGACTTGCCTGCTGGAATGGACTCCAGTCTCCCCACGACTCTATGCAGGATAAAGCAGCTTTAGGAAACGTGTGGATGAATGGATCATCAAGTGGAGATTTGAGGGTCCCTCATCTTCTGCTGTCCTCCACACTCAATCAGGAACACTGGGAGACTCGCAGAGCTGCTAAGAGGTCGATAGTCCGAGTCGAAGGATTCTCACACATAAGCAGTGTGTCAGTCAAAGAGGCTAACACACCCCCACTGGGTCAATGACATGGCACAGGGTTGGCAGAGGTAAGAGAGAGGAAGGCAGATACAATACGGGACACAAAGCAGGTCACGCAAACCCCCTGGCAGTGTCCTGTAATGACACTAACTGGAGCGCTCGGTGTCAGTACTCAGCCGAAAGATGAGCTATCATTGATTAATAAATGAGTCGCAACTCCGGGGGCCCGGGTTCAGCATTTGGCATAGAGTATGCGGGGGGGTGTTAACATTAATAGAGTGTTCACGGTCTTTCCATGTATGTTCACTGCAATCGACTGGCATCCCACCCTGGTCTTTTGGGCTAGGCTGTAACTCCCCTGCAATGCTGTAATTTGGGGACAAGAAGGCAACTATTTGTTATTAATATTCATTTTAAAAAACAGGCAATATAAAACAAAACTGGAAAAATGCTGACTGGAGAAGACACTTGATACGAGAAAACTGATCGATTAAGTCATTGATAGACTTTAGAAAATGGCGTGTTGGTACTCACTGGAAAAGATGCTACTTTGGATGTAAAACTTTGAATGACTTTGTGAATCTTTTTGTGACTGTTCAGTGGTAAAGCAATGTGTGCAACAAAAGAGGAGAACCGGGGAAACGATTGATTGAAAAACAGATTGATCCTACTGGCCGTAGGCTTTACTGCTATTCTTGCCATACACCAATTAGCCACATCATTACAACTACATGCCTAACATTGTGCAGCTCCCCCTCGTACTGCCAAAACAGCTCTGACCCATTGAGGCATGGACCCCCCACCCCCAAAACATCTGAAGGTGTCCTTTGCTAACTGGCACCGGGACAGGGTTTTGACTTGTTTTTCCCACACATCCCAGAGATAGGATTGACGTCTGTTCAATCTGGTGGCCAAGTCAACACCCTGATCTCTTTGTCGTGTTCCTTAAACAATTCCTGCACCCTTTTTCAAGTCTGACTTGGCGCATTATCCTGCTGAAAGAGGCCCCTGCCATCAGGGAATACCATTGTCACCAAAGGAGGTATGTGACCTGCAACAGTCTTTAGGTAGGTGGTATGCATTGCAAATGCATTTATGGTTATCAATTAGACTCTTTATAAAACCAACAAGAGAGTCTGTGGTTACATGTTGTATTCAGTGGCCATCGCTGAGTGGACTTGTCCCTGTGCTTAGGCCAATTGTTAATAGTACAATATAAAATTAGGATGAAATGATTATTACAAATGAATGACAATCATTTTGCACTTTAATGAGTCTGTTAATAGAACCAGTCACCTCACTTCTTGCCTTGCTTACTCACAAACGACCCGAAGTGGCAGAAGAGCAAAAGTGCCATTTTGACTCATCACAAACAAAGTTTTCCAGATAAAACAGACACATGTGATACCAGCAGCCATCCCACCTGCACTTCAGAACAGATAAGCAACCTGAAGCTATGTATGTTTGGCACTTAGATGATCTTGTTGCTCCTGAAAGAGTTGTTGGTGAGGCCAGCAGGGGGCGCTTAGCATGTCGTCTCTGTGTAGGTTCTAATGCTCCAAAGCAGTAACAGGTACATGGCTCTAAAATAGATGGTGCTGTCCTTTGGATGAAACGTGAAACTGAGATCTGACTCTCTGCAGCCATTACACATTCCTGGGAACCCTTAGAACAGAGTAGGGTGTACTCGGATATCCTGGCTAAATGTCTCACTATGACATTGTCTGTTCTGGTCCCTAATTATTTCCTGTCCCTTACTTGCTATCTACCACTCTTAAACCTTCACCACCTAATAGTTAATGTGTGGTCGGCAAGAATGGTTGCCGTTAAGTCATCCAGGTGAATGCTGCACATTGATTGGTAAAGTGGCTGCCCACTTTCTATGCACAGCACCCTTACAGTCTAGGAAAACACCATATAAATGGAACTATGGAGAGGCCACCTAAGAAAACAAAGCTGATATCAAATGCAATCCCAACTCCAAACAAAAATGGCAAGGGGGGCCATCTTAAATTCTAAAGGAGGCATTGTGTAATAAAATTTTAGAAATCCAACAGTATGGTCCACAGTATGGGAGAGGCGCTCAACATAATAATTGGAGAGGGGCTTAGACCGACTAAATGACCCCCTGGAGTCTGGGATGATTTCAAAATAATGCATTCAGACAGATCGAAGATTGCGGCAGAACAAATCCGCTCATTGTGCTGTACAAACTGCAATGTAAATCAAAGTGTGTGGATAGAATTAGGAAACGAAAGCTTTGGGAACGACCGTGCGGGGGCGTGGCTTTCTCATGCGCACGCACACGGGGAGACACACAGTCTGCAAGCACACAGGGACATGTAGACACACGCGCACGCGTATTCCCAGAAAATACACAGAGGTACGTTTGCACACGTATATAGCACGCATGTATGCACACACATATAGATGCTCACGCGTGCTCTCACACACACATATTAAGTCTGCACTTGCGGACGGGAACGTTTCAAAAGGCCGTTTTCCTGGAACGGATTTCTGGACGGGCGCCCCCGTCTTTGTGCAGTCTAATTAGCGAGCCGCTGCGGTAGCGGAGATTATAGGTGTAAGGCTGCTCTGCGACGCAGGTTGGCTTTACCAAAGCCAAGCAAACAAAGCAGCTGGCACAGACCGGGCAGGAAACAAGAGCAAAGCTTGCTTGCCAAGTAGAGGAATTAAACGCCTGGTTGTGTGGGCCTTTGTGCGAGGTCTCGCTCGGGGACACACTTTTCAAAAGAAAATGAAAATAGAAAAGTCGTGAGAAAAGATAAAATTCTCCCGAAAACGAACCCTGCCCGCAACAGTCAAGTGATTTCTATTTTTAGGAATTGCAAAATACCGAGAGCGTATGTGTTTGCGCGTGTAAGTGAACGAGCCCCATTTGCCGTAAGTATCGATCCCGTCTCACTTTAGGCTACCATACTTTCCAAACCATCAGCCAACTTAACATAACCGGAACATCACCTGTTGGTTCCCTTTTGGTTACAGAATAATCTAACACTCGTTTTAAGCAATTAAACCACTTGGAAAGCACACAGAATATTTGAGTTTCGATACTAAGTCGTTAACAGTTTTATTATTATTAATACAGCAAAAAAACTGACAGTATTATTGTCCTTTTATTTTTAAAATAATGGAATTTACATATTTGGAATCCCGAACCGTTTATCAACTTGTAAAAATTCAAAGCAAGCCCTGTGTAATCTGTTAACGATTTAGTATAGTTATATATTTATTTTGGGAAGTTTGGAAAATTCATTGATCTTTTGAGAACTTTCAGGTAATCCTCAAGTAGGGTTCGCCTAACACATCGCTCTCGTTCACGGTTAATGATGGACCCACCATATCGGGCAAGACTTGAGTACTTACTTCTTTCAGTCTGAACTTTATATTGCGTCCTTTATGTCGTGCACCATATCAAAACCTTATATAATTACTTTCCCAAAATGTTTTATTCACATAGCTTCCTTCATAATAAGCACCACACTCAGTGGTTGTATAGGGGAAAAAAGAACTGCTCCCGCTGCGCCGATATGACCGCTTCTCGTAAATAAAGGTTAGGGTATGGTAGGGAACTCTAATTCCGTTACTCAAAAAATAATAGTAGTGTATTAGGTAATGAGTTATTTCACAAACATATCAGCTGCCGCAGTTATGCGCGCACGTGTTTCAGTCATCTAGTGAGTGCTTTTGACGAAAAATATATCTGTTTAGTTTTAACTCATTTACTTTGTAAATAGAGATTTTACAATAGTGTGATGTGGTGGCACAGTAGTTAGTTTTCGGACCATGAATTTTCTGGAGATTGGGATGAAAAAGGTATGGGACGTTATTTTTACAACACAAGGACTAAATGCATTTTATTAATCGAGTTACATAAACGGCGCCCCCCATATACAATCGCCCCGATATGTGGAGCGCGCAACTCTCAAATTTTATGGTGCCCATTGGGTGATGTCGCCTAATAGATTGACAACATCCGGGTTATGCTTGCTAAACTTTAACGATATTATAACTAAATGCCTATATATAACTTTTGGTTAGTTCTTGATATTTTATTATAAGCCAGATGTGTGCTCCCAGAATTACGGGCTATTGGAGTGCCAATTTCGAAAACTCGGGTTGTAAACGGAGCGAAGTGCCGGTACTCCTAAGGGCATACTTTGTCGAAGTATCCTACCGTAGTTTATTGTAAGTCGTAACATTAAACTTATAACGTTATACCATGTCATCATTTAACATGTTGTATTTAGAAGTCGTCAATCAAATTTATGGAAATGTTAATATTTCTCAATTTATTATATATGCATCATTAAGAGACACAGCCTGATGCAAAGATTTCACAAGACGGTCATTACTCGTGCATGGATACAATGGCCTGTACGAGATTAAAGGTCACACATGCAAAATATACAACTTATAAAATGTTGACAATAAATACCTATGCAGTAAATTGTAATACATGTATTAATGTAGTAAGGCGAAGTTGCGTAATTTTGGTCTGCGCATGCGTAGTATCAGTGAGTAGATCATTTCGATGGATAGGATGTTCCGTTAGAACACCGGTCCTGAATACCGTGGAGTACAGGTGCCACACTGACCACACTGTCCTGACTGTGGAGTTCACGCCTCTGCAGACTTCATTTTTATAATTTTCTGTTTACTTTTTTTTCTACATTTCCAAGCCGTCATCAAAGTTATTCGAGCTGCGTTTCACTTCCTACGGACGTCAGAATTTGTTTGGGGTTCATTTTCTTACCGTCGGCCATGTTGTTATATGCATAAGTGAAGCGGCGGACTCTCTTGAAAAATTCCCAGGCCAAAGACGGCTCAAATCCGCCTAAGTCGCGCATGAAATCCGCCTAACAAATGACGTCCTGTATATTACCTTGGACATAATACATAACTAGCATCGAAACGTACAGTAATATTACAGTATTACATCTTGCCTGAAGATGGGTCCTGAGTTATCTCGAAAGCTTGCATATTCTAATGTTTTTAGTTAGCCAATAAAAATGTGTCATTTTGCTTGGCTTCTCACTCCATTCATAATGGCTAACACGGTACAGCATCCTAGTACTACGTACAATATATAATATCGACAGTGTCCCTGTTGGTTTTTATCACTTACATAACCTCAAAAATCGATGCCGAATCCGGGGGTCTCCCTCGACATTCCTAGCGTGATATTGGGGAGGGGATAAAGGTGCAATTGAAAGAAACCGGAAGAGCCAAAACCCGCGGAAAAGAATAAAAAAAAAAATCACTCAACTGGGCGGGAAAACCCCTGATTTGCGGAGGCGGCTTCACTACCTCGTGACACCCGTATGGCGTTATTTCAGTGCCACTATTCTGAGCGCACGTAAAAAAATATTGCAAGTGCAAGTGTTGCATTTTGAGGAGAAATTTATTTTGAGCGTACAAAAGCTGAATTTGAGTGAACAAAATTCATTGCTGCGTGCAAAAAATGTATTTCAGTGTTTGCACTTATCCATACACACACACAATAGCACCCCCTCTCGCTCAGTTTTTTCATTTGCGCTTGCTCGCAATGTGTTGCTTGCGCTCACAACATTCTCTGCTGCAAGCGCTCAACTCTCTGTACACCGTTATAAGTGTGCCACAAAACCAACCAATCACAGACTTGGTTTCAAAAATTCTGATTGGCTCTTACGGTCTCCAATCAGCTCGCTAGCTGCTGCATTCCGGAAACAGTCCGAAATGTAGCTAAATCCAGCTAAACTCAATTAAACCCCAATTTGCGGATAATATCTTTAATTATTTTATTTTAAAATATATTATTTGTTAAGACTATCGTTGGTGTAGTATAATGTAGTTGCATTATACAACCATGCCAACTGACTCTCCAAATTATATTTGAGTAGCTCTCTTTTATGTCGTCGAATACTGAACAGCAGCTGATTGAAAACCGTAAGAGCCAATCAGAATTTTTGAAACCAAGTCTGTGATTGGTTGGTTTTGTGGCACACTTATAACGGTGTACAGAGAGTTGAGCGCTCGCAGCAGAGAATGTTGTGAGCGCAAGCAACACATTGCGCAAGCGCAAATGAAAAACTGAGCGAGAGGGGTGCTATTGTGTGTGTGTATATGGATAAGCGCAAACACTGAAATACATTTTTTGCACGCAGCAATGAATTTTGTTCACTCAAATTCAGCTTTTGTACGCTCAAAATAAATTTCTCTTCAAAATGCAACACTTGCACTTGCAATCTTTTTTTACGTGCGCTCAATATTTTTTTACGTGTGCTCAGAATAGTGGCACTGAAATAACGCCATACACCCGGAAGACGCGTCCTGTGACGTAATCACGCACCTCATAAAGAACACGCCTGAATGTTACTTAAAACTGAGCGAAAACATTTCCGAAGATCTTAATAGCCATTTTAGAAGTTTGCGTGCATTCGAATTCAGTTTTTTTTTTATGGGATGTTGTTGGCATTTATCTGCTTTTTTAGGTAGGTCGTTGCCTTCTGAAGGACCTCCTCGTTGTTGAGGTATGAGTTGAATTTCTGTTGTCGTTCTCCTGGCGGCTTGTTTGTTGGTGAGCCATCCCCAAGCTGATGCAACTTTCAGCGCTGTTTAGAACCCCGTTTACCTCTTCATCTCCTGACCCCATTTATCATTCAGTGTTAAGCGTGAATTGATACTTACAAATGAGGACATGAGTTCAAGAAAAGTAAAGGTAAGTAGAAAAGCATTTTTTTTCTCAGTTGTGTGCTTACTTATTGCTATTCAATAAACATTTGGTCACACTGTGATTAAGCGCTGCAGCAGGGCAACCCCAAAGACTTGGGTTCAGCACATGCAGTGTGTGTAGTTTGTGTGTCCTCCCATTGTGGTTGTGGTTTGTCCTTTTGTTTTGTTTTTGTTTTTGTTTTTTTACAACCAAGATGTTGGATTCTGAGCTTGAGGTGTTGCTGTTTCAGTTGAAGCAGTTCATAACCTGGGCAGCAAATGCATGTGAGACTTGACATTTAAAGCTGTGGCTTTATCTGATGATGATGATGCTAGAGTCACAACAACCTGATGCCAACTGAGATGGACCAGGGTCCAGCGGTTATGGTTTATACAGGGTTTTCTTTATTTTATTTGTTTGGCTCTTTTGAATACGTTCTATATTTTGTTATTGGCTTTTGTGTATTTACGTCATAATGCAGTTTTTTTTTTATTCATATTGTGTTGATTATCAGTATGTATGGAGGTAATTGTGGATTTTTTTTAATTGTTCCCCCGTCCTTCCTTGAAAGACTACCACACCCAAACATTGAATGCAGTTTTTGTAAGTTACTTACCCAATGTAATTTGTTGTGGTGACCAAGAAAAAAATGTAGTCTCATATTTTCATGCAGAGTGATAATATGATAATGCTATAATGTAAGTCAATTGCGACCAACGCTGTTGATGTGACAAACAGTCATTAAAAAAATGAAAATCCTGTTAAATGATTGTTTCCAGAAAAATGAGAGCTCACTATAAACCGAAAATGCAAATCACATGAGAGGGAGGTATGGAATTGAAGAGATGACAATGGATTTAAGAGGCAGGTTATGCAGTGGATGAGATTTCTGAGAACACTCCCCTAATTTCTAGTGTTTGATTTCAACATTAACTGAAGCTCCTGACCCGTATCTCCAGGAGGGCTGCTGCTGCCACATGATTGGCTGATTCGTACAGGTTTTCATAATGGGCCGTTCAGTGAGTGTACAGCATATGTGTATATTTAAGGGTTTTTCTAACCCAGTAATTCTACATTTGACTTTAGATTGCATGTAGGAAGTACTGTTGAGCTGAATTAATTTACCATCTTTTCTGTGATGTAATTTTGTTTATCACAAGTGCCGCCATTTTGTGGAACAGTTGTTGCTGTTCTGCTAGGTAATTGACCCGGAAGTGTATGGCTGGTGCCATCATGGGGTCTTGGGTATAAAGGTCACAACAAATGCTTCCTATTCCTTGAAATTCACAAAGTAATAAAAAGCTTTAGTGTGTGTTTTAGTTAGTGTTATCCTGCTATATGCATTTTTTTGGTAAAGTTTTAAGGTTCTGATTTTGGCCTCACCACAGTGTATGTTTGTCTTCCCAGTTTGGCTCAAGTCTCCTCTTCTGGTCCCATATATTAAGAAATTTTCTGTTATCATGCCCCCAAGTGGCGGAGTAGCCATGTGACCATAACATGTGTTATTGAAATGGGCTTTGATTTTTGCAATTGTAGCTACCCTCTTGCACTTCTAAATTTTATTTATTTTATTTTATGTCATTGCAGTTTTTCCTCCTCATTACTGTAGCACCTGAAACTAAATCTATAGAAATAAATGCTGATGTTGAATGGCCTGTTCTTATGTCACCATCTTTAGGGAATGGCACACACATTGGAAACTCAAAGCTGATGAAGTAATTTTCCTTTGCCTACAAATTAGCATTTATTTTTAGTAAAATTGCTAGAAAATAAATTTTTACCATAGTGTTCATGGAAAAAATAGGTTTAGCCATTCACTCAGTGAACTGTTGGCTGTTATCCAGTGACCAGCGCTGAGGACAAGTGCAGGAGGCCAAAGGCTAAGAAAATTGAAGTTAGTGGACTATGCAGAGCTCAAAGTCCAGTGAAATTTTCCCTTTCCCATGTTAAATAGCTGTGGATTATTTTAGGAAAGCAACTGAAGGGAAAAAAGTGTGACCCTTAGCCTCTCCAAGCAAGCAACAAACAAATTCCCATCAGGGGATCCGAACCCACCAGCGTGTCTTCAATGCGGCCCATTGTTTACACATTCCAGTAAATCCAAAGATGCCGGATTCGCCCACAAAGGACATTTTTAACATTCTGCTGAGAGAGGTGGACGCGTTTTACTCATCAGGAATGATGCAGGCGGGAGCTCTGCTTAGACCTGTTACATGTGAATGCAGGTGTCTTCAGAGAACTGAAAGGTTTCAGTTGTAAAGATTTTTATTTTTCTTCTCAGAAGTGATTCTGCCTGCCCTCTCCATCTTATAGTGCACAGGTAAAGGCAGACAGGCCTCGATTTACATCTTGAAATGTTTATCCAAGGTGTGGGAGTCGTGGGAGGTCTGGCATGCCCGATTTGACCCCATGGACTCTTGAAAATCAAACTCCGTTGGTGGGAGGTCTTTAAAAATGTAAAAACATTTTAGGGTGTTATAAATCACTTGGTGTCCTGTTACTGTGTCTGCAAGTATATATTATAGTGGAGTGCAGGAATCTCTTCACAGACTTAAATGGAAGGTAGTGGGCTGCAGGAGGCAATGCAATGGACTGGGTGGGGCCAGAGGTTTGAATGGCAAGAGGCTGGGTCAGCCTATATGTATGTGAGAGGCATAGGGTAGGCGGGGCTTTGTTTGAGTGACAGCATGCTGGGCAGGACTGGGGTTACAGTGGCAGCAGGCTAGACAGGGTTAGATGTTTGAGTGGCAGCAGGTTGGGTAAGGCTAGACACTTAGGTGTCTTTCAAAAAGATTGTGGGGTGTCAAACGCAGTCCCTGGAGGGAGGGCAGCACTGGCTGCAGGCTTACTATTGGCCACTTTCATAATTACTAATACAAACAACACTGTGTTTTTTTTAAAGGCATCCATTGTAATTGTTATTTATTTTGGTTAAAAAAAATAATTAAGAGAGGACCAGACTACCCTGATCCCATTTACTTTGATGTATCCACTGTACAACATCTGTCTCAATAAAATAATTGAAAATAAACAAGTGAAGATCTGAGAAATACTGGTGATAAACCAGAAAAAAAGGAAATCCATTTTGGAAGTGACTTTTGTGGCAGAATGAGAGAACTGACAAGCCATAGATTTAAATAACAGATTTCATTAACAGCTGAATATGAGAATGGTTGGAGTGAAAATTGTGGCTTGCTGGGCTATTTGAGACCCCTGATTTACCTGGACATCTATCGATGTGCCTTACATCTCCTTATTGTTTAGCTACCAGTTAAGGGAAAATATAATAATTAAGCAAATCAATGATAGTTAAGTCAAAGGCTGTTACATTAGCACTAGTAATTTATTACTAATGAAGAAAGTGGCTGTAACAAAACCCTGCACCCATTACGGTTCCCCAAGGATTTGAGTCTGACACCCCTGCTCTAGTGTTTGCCAGTTTGGATCATTACTCGAGTGATAATAAACAGTGTGGTGGTGATTGCTGATACTGTGATAGCGAACAAGTGTTCTGGTGTGAGGCCAGCTGTGTCAGTATTTGTTGTTTTGTGGTTTCTCATTAAAATCTGAAAGTGAAGCTATCAGTCTCGTTAAGCTCTTAGAGCAGAGTGTTGTGACTGATCGTATCTCAGTTAACAAGGCCTTTATTGGAATGAACATTGGCCATGTTACCAAGAGGACTTGGTAACAAGTCCAGCAGTCAGCTGGAGTCCGACAAAGCTAACAAGAGGAGGACGAGAAGGAGGATTTGAACAGATCTAAGTGGAGCTGTGATGGTCAGTCGCAAGCAATTCCTATGTGTTTATGTGCCATTAAAAATGGCTGGTCTGTTGTTGGCTGGAAGTATAAGTTGGTATGACTTTGGTTTGTAGATTGCACATTCACATATGATGTAATTTCTCTACTTGTACTTATGTTAGGTATATCATAAGTGATTGCACTCTCCATAATTATTTTATTAGGTATTCCGTAGTACCAGAGTAACATTTAAGAGTTTTGCCATCCCAGTAGCACTAATGAAACACCCCAGTTACCACAAGGTATTTCACACACTACATTTATTTAGTACACCTGGAAACACTTGGCGGCTATTCATCTAACCTCAGCAACCATCAAAAAACACCCTCATCTCAACTGTACACTGTATGATCATGTAAAGTTGTTGACTGCCACCCGTGGTCTGTCACACAAGTTTCATTTTAAATGAGAGCTGTCCTAGAGCTGTTTAGGTTCTGTAAAGTTCTAATTTCCTCGTGGGAACAAATAAAGTATATCTAATCAAATCTATTCTAATCAAATTTAATGAAGTTCATTCACCAGGCACTCACTTTCTTTCTCTTTTGCGTGTTTTCAACAATGTGCCTGGCTTTTTCAGAAAAAAAGTAGGCACTGTGTCCACTACTGGCTATAGCGCTGACATGTAAATTATGAAATGCTGGTTAATTCCCCACCATGGACTTTAAGTCACATAAAAAACCACTGGAATAGCTGCACGGTGATTTGTCAGATGTTTTGGATACAAGTGTTCAGAATTAAACCACAATTGAGGTGCAGAATATTTGTATGTAAGGAACAAAGTGGATACGTCTTCATAATACTCACCCATTCATTCAGTTAATCAATTATCTGGTCATGGATGTCAGTTTTCTCTGGCCAATTGGACTCTGCGCTGCAGGGTGAGTGTGGGTCAAGGGTGCACAGCAGAGAATTGGCACTCCCTACCATCGGGACAATGTAAAAATAACAAGTAATCCAATTACAAGTTTTCAACCTGTTCCAAATAGTCTTTAGATGATACTTCTAAACAGTGAGCTCCTCTGCTTCAGTAGCCTCCATTTGTAATCTCTATAGACCAACCTCATCTGTTTAAGTGGCCTCGCCTGATAATCGCAGCTCACTAGCCTCCTCTCTTTTATTATTTTTGTCCACTATTCTCATCCTGTCAGCTTTAACTTACTACTGACCTCCACCAATAATATCTGTGTGATGCCTTATGAATTTCATCAGCCTCGCTAGTAATCTCCACAGGTTGGCCTCATCTACTTTATGAGGCATGTTAGTTAATCACAGCAGGTCAGCCTCACATGTTTTGCTATCCTCGGCTTGTAATCTTCATAGTCTGAATTTATCTGTTTTATTAGCCTCCCCACATAATCAGCAGGCTGGCCTTATCTTTTATTATTTTGTCTGCTAATCTGCCCTCGTTGGTACCAGTGGCCTCCACCAGTAATCTCCGTATGACAGCTTTATGTGCTTCAGTAGCCTTACTAGTAAGGTCCATAGGTTAGTCTCCTCTGCAGTTGTAGCTTCAACCAGTAATTCCATTATGATGATTTTAAGTGGTCTGGTAGGCTGAAAGTAATCCCCGTATGCTGGCATCCTCTTTACTTGCCTCGTTTGTTATTCAGAGCAGGGCAACCTCCTCTGTTTTAGAAGCCTCACCTGATCTATAATCGCTCATCTTTTATTATTTTTGTCTGATCATTTTTTTTTGTGCTGGATTTATCGGTATCGGTGGCCTCAACCAGTAATCACAGTTTTGTGGCTTTCTGCACTTCAGTAGTTTCTCTAATATTCCCCGCAGGTTGGTATAATCTACTTTTTAATAAGTCTTGTCTATTACTCACAGCAGATAGGCCTTATATGTTTTAGTTACCTCAATTTGTAATCTACATATGATGGCCTCATCTGTTTTAGTAGCCTCACCTCATAAACTCCAACATGCTGGCTTCCAGTGGCGTAGCGTAGTAGGGGCGGCAGGGGCGGCAAAGAATTACTGTATATTTTAGTCTTTTAAATTAAAATACCTATATAGGGGGGGTGGCAAAATTTTCCTCCGCCCCGGGTGGCTGACACCCACGCTACGCCACTGCTGGCTTCATCTTCTTTATTATTTTGGCTTGGTGGCTTCATCTGTACCAGCAGGGTTAGCCAGTAATCTTGGCATGCTGGCCTTATACAGTGTGGTTTAACAACTTCACTAGCAACCTTTGCAAGTTGGCCTCATCTGTAATCGTGACCTCGACTAGTAATTTCAGTAAAATTGGTTTACATGATTTAGCAGCCAAACTAGTTACCTCCATAGGCCGGTCTCACCTGCTTCAGTATCCTTGTCTGTTAATCGCAGATGGCTGGCTGGCTTCATATGTGTTATTAGCCTCAACTTGACCTCCCCTATTTTAGTAGCCTCATCTGATAATCACAACACGTTGGCCTCGTCTCCACAGGACAGCCTCATCAGTACCAGTAATCTCAGCATGACTGTCTTATTTGTTTCAGCAGCCTTGCTAGTAATTTATGCAGGTTGGCTTCATGTGTAATTGTGGCCTCAACCAGTAATTTCAACAAGACAGCTTTACATGGTTCAGCAGCCTCACTAGTAACTCCCTAGGCTGGCCTGCTTAGCTGAAGGTGTCCACAGGTTGTTGTCATCTTCTTTAGTCTTAATCATTAGTTGCTGTCTGCTGGTCTTGTATGTTTTAAAGACCTTGGCTGGTGCTCTTCACGGTTTGGCCTTATCCATTTTAGCTCTTTTAGGTAATGATATGGGGGTTAAGCCTATAGCTACCAGCAGAAGGACTCTCGTATGCTGTGTTTCATTCATTTCTTTTCCCTCTTAGCCTAATCTTGGCATTTAAAGTCTGCTTGACCAGTTCTCACCATAACAGCCTGAGCTATTTTAATATTAGTGGCCGTGGCCCCTACTGGTTGGCTATAACTGTTTTAGTAGCCTCAGCCACTAATCTCTGCAGATTGGCCTCATGTCTCTTTAGCACTGATGGCTGCTAATCTCCAGGCTCACCTCATCTGTGTTTTATTTTCCTCTTGGCCCGACTCATCAATGCTCCCCATATCTGATGGCGCTGAGCTGGTGAGGAAGTTTCCCCGCCCTTCTCGTGTCATCAGAACATACATGTCTCAACCTGAGATATATGCGCGATGCGGACCACAAAGGCGTGTCTGCCCACCTCAGGTGCCAGTAAGATCCCCCAAGCAGCTGAGGCCCAGAAGAGGAAACCTGAAACCGTAGGGGCTGGCTGGTCCAACATCATATCAGTTGTACTTGTTTATGACCCAAAAAAAGAGGCCTCAAAAGCTGTCCTCTGGCTTTCATTCTCCTGCTTCATTTTGGTTTTGTGCGGAGCTCAGGGTTGCTAAGATTTAAGATTTCACAGTGTATATGAGACTTTGGCAGTCAAGCACTTAAAAAGTGACGGTTATATCACCAGAGTCGGCGTGCTGATGTATATGGAGGAGGCTGTGCTGCGAATGATAAACTAGGGCTCATCTTGAGAGAGGGATGAGCACAGGAAGCTAGCAAATGCAAAAAAAAAAAATAATAATAACAAAGTTTAAAATTGTCCAGTTTATTACCAGAGTGATATTGAAGCACACAGAGAACAGCATATTGTGTTTCATTTATTTATTTTTTTTTCTTATAAAGTGCTTTTACCATGTCTTGTTTTTTTGGGGACTTAGTTATTATGTGAATTCCATTTAAAAGTATATATTTTATGTACTTAAATACATCATCTTTGGATATGACCCATTGTTACAAAAATATTTAAGACACAAAAACACCTGTCTCTTTGAAGAAGTTAATAAATAAAATTCAAAACTGTTCAGTGTGCACCTGACATTTACGCCACAGGCACCCTTTGCTTGCTTCACTTTGTCCACTCTTGGCTGCTGCTCCTGTTGTTTCTCCGGCTGCCTTTCCTGCCCAGCAGGACAGACAAGAGCAGAGCACAGCTGTGGCAGAACATACTGGCTTCTGAGTGCGGCTCAGCCACATCGCAATGCACCTTCTTGCAGCTCCCGGGTACCTGTCTCTCCCGTGGCTGTTCCTTTTAGAAGGTATCTTTAAACAGTAAGCCAATTTTACATTATGAGACTTCTAGTTGGGGTATGTCAGATTTGCTAACTCTAGCTGCTGATCTTGTTGCTGGTACATGTCAATTGACATGACTGAAAATAACTGTGCATGTGAACTTTACAGACAGAGTACCCGCACCTTTTGGGGCGGCCTAATGCAACTGGCTCTGTATGAAGTGTTAACAGGTATGACAAGTTCAGATGCAGTCTTTGCCTTTTTTTTGTTTTTTCATTCTGCTTTATTTCATAAAACACAACATCACACAGACAAGTTTATTGTTTGTTTGTGAACTCCAAAATGTCTGTGTTCCTTATTCCTCATCGCTGCTTTCTATGCATTGTACTTCCAGATGAGCATTCATTGGTTGTCAGGCTGTTATGCACCCAGAGCTCAATCATAAAGACAAAATGAAACCTGTTTAAGGGGCGAGTCCTGGACTATTTGGAGTTGAGAGAGTCACTTGGTATGTCAGACTACACAACAACATGACTGGGAATCCTGAGAGTGCGCTGCCAACTGTCTCTGGCTTGGAAAGATTATGTAAATGAAGGCTATGACCGAAATTCACTGGAAAAGTCATTTAGTGTGACATGGCTTTTAAGTGTTCTATACTGTATGTGGTAACTGTGATTATTAGAATGTTTGGACGCTGTATAAAATGTTTAACGTGAACATTCAGCTCAACAAAGCGTGCCCATCCTATCCATCTAACTCATGTTGAGTTTTGAATGTTCCCAGAGTCCTACTGTCCACCACATTACTTGGTCACTTATTCCACTTGTCTTTAGTTCACTGTGTGAAGAAGAACTTCATAACATTTGTTTGAAATTTACCCTTAACGAGTTTCCAACTGTAACTATGTGAAGTAACTGCCAGGTCTACCGCACCAAGTCCCTTCACAATTTTAAACACTTCAGTCCTGTCACCTCTTAATCTCCATTTGTTTAAACTGAAGATGTTCAAATCCTTTGATCTTTCCTATGAACGTTTTAAAATTTCCTCTGACATTACTTCACATATCTGTGCTGTTTGCTTCTTTTTAGCGGTTTTAGAATCCATTTATTTAATTGGTTTTGTAATCTGGGGTCATTTTTAGTTCATTAACAATATTTGAAGTCTTGGCACGCCATCATTATTTTTTTCTCTTATTGTTTTGTGGTTGCTGTGCCCATTGCTACCTTGTGACCGAGTGAAAGGTCTCCTTTTGTCCAAGTTGCTGGATAGCAGACAGTTTTTGCAGTGTTGGGTAGTATTGTAGTGTCTCTTAGTTTAATTACTTAGCATTTCTTTTCACTGTTTTTCAATCACCATTAGGGTTTTGTTTATTGAGTTTTCATCTTTTGGTTTTTTACCTTGTCCTCATGTTATGATCAACACTAAAATTTTTTAAAAACTGATTTCCTATGTTAGGGGTTTTAAAACTCGGTTCTGGGGACCCCCTGTATCTACAGGTTTTTGTTTTAACCAGCTTCTGTTTTTAATTTGACGCCTAGGCTAGTTAAGTGAACTGTTATTTCCCAGACTCTGTTTTGGGAACAATATAGAAATGTATATATGTATATGTACTAAGCAGCTATATGGGAATAATATATATAATTTTTTCTTTTTAACAATATTGTCATCTTGATTTTCATTCTGCTTTTCCAGGTGTTCTAATTGTTTAATTAATCCATTATTTACTAATTAGTGGGTCTGACACAAGTAGTTGCAGCCTTTCACGATTCAGTTTAATTTGCCTGGGTGTCTGCTCTGCTCGTTTTTAATTGTCATTATTAAGATACAATGAAGGGAACAAACTGCACAGACAAAGGGCAAAATATAATGAAATCATCAAAAGAGAGTTAAGCATTTACAGTAAATCTATATCAAAAATAGAAGTATTTCTAAATGTTTTATACATGTAAAAATCATGCCTCTGTGCTTTTCTAAATGTAGAATAAGAGAAGAGGAAAAAAGAAATACCAGCTAATGAAATACGTGTTATCAGTTATTGTCACTGATTGAGTCTGGCTGGAACAAAAACCTGTAGGCACAGTGGGTCCCCAGCACCAAGTTTGAAAAGCCCTACCCTATGTGATTTTGTAGTTGTGTACGGTCAGCTTTAAATGTAGTTCTGATCCTTGTTCTTTGTGGGTGGAGCCGCAGGAGGTGTGGCCACCCTGACATCACTCCTCTGCCTTTGGTTGTTTTAATTGGCCGGGAAGGCCGTGGAATTGGGAATCCCAGATTTGGAGGTTTCTGTAACTATGTAGCCTCTAGATTTTTGATGAAATTTCACTTTGTTTTAATGATTCTGATTTTTGGATATAATATTGGGACTTATTTGCTGTGGATTGATTATTTCTTTGGCAACTGCTTTGTGTGTCTTTTAGCTCTTGGTTGAGCCTATCTTTGTGTTTTTGCTATTTTTCTTAACAAGTCTTAAGATTTTTTTTTTTTTAATTTGCCCTTTTACTTCAAGCCAAGGGTTGACGGTCATCCCTCTTCTTGTTGGGATTTTGTTACATTTTGGAGATATTTATATTTGTTTCCTAGCTTCTGGCCCGCAGCAGTTGAAGCCATCAGGTAATGTTTGGAGCTTGGTTGAAGTCAGGTGAGCCCCTGCTGGACAAACCAGTAAACATGCTGGCCTGTTCCAGTGCCTCACACTTGTTTTGTCTTGGAGGAGACTCCATATTCTGATAAGTTCTACAAGTTCTTCACTTGCGATAGAGTGCCACTTATTTCTCCTGTGACCCTCACCTCTACTTCCTTCACGGCAGGCAATGTGAATTTAAGGGTACTGTCCTAAGTAGACACTTTGTACAGTGCCCCCCTCTTCTAAGAAATAAACACCACATTGACATGGCTCTTTGTATTCTTTGTATTCTATTCCACACATTTTGGGTTGCCGCTTAGTGTTGGCTGCTGTGCTCAGTTGCTCCTCTCTCGTCAAGGACGCAACCAAATCATAAAGTCGGTATGATGTTTGAAATGCTCCGGCGCCCTTGTTATTAAGCAAATTGCCCAGGCGTAATTACCCCGCATTCCTCTAGGCCGTTCCGCCCGCCTGCTCAGCAGGAATCGTTTTGTTGGCTCCCCCAGGTGTGCAATCCCGAGTGGAACGAAGCGCAGATGAGGACAAATGGCTTCCTTTCTTCCTCGCCTTGTAGTTGTTTTGTTCTGCTGCTTTGAAGCTCTTGTTTTCTGTGTCAAGTGTTTCCTTATCGGCATTTTAACAGCTGGAACCTCATGGCTCGAGTGAAAAGACCCGGATGGCCGCTCTGCCACTATCAGCGGGCATCTCAAAAGAAAAGAAGAAAATTACAAAAAGACCAAGAGGCTGCTTCTCCATCCCGGTGAGTGGTGGTGGATGCCACAAATTCCTTTCATGCCTGTCTGTCAACCTTCATTGTAGTGCCAGCAGTGGGGTGATTTTTTTTTTGGGGTACACCTGCTCAGACTTATTCCCCTTTAACACCAGGCGTCCCAGACCAGGCTCTGGGAGGACCACATTTCTCATTTTACATTAAATGATTTCTGCATCTTTCATGAGGCTTCTCACTTAATTTGGCCCTTCATGCTGGTAGCTCTGTATTTCTGCCTCATTAAGTTACATTACCTCCTCAAGGGGGCGTTATATTCTTTGACTTCTTCATTAGAGGTGATTTCTTTTAATTAGGGTGCATGCACAGTCAAGTCAAGTGCAATTGGAGCAAATGATGGAATGGCTGCCTTAGAAAAAAGGCTTAATAGGAAACGCGCATACTGAGTCCAAAAACAAGAAGCAATAGAAATAAACAGCCATTTGAAACTTCAGGAGTTTGACACCCCTGTTTTAATGCATGGAGAACACTGTCTCTGTCAGGCTAGGGTGATCAGTATCTTCATATAAGGCTGATAGCACAGCCTTGTGGTAAGGTAGCTGGGCTTAAAATCCCACACTAAACTGGAGTGCAGACATCTATGTCCCTTCTGACACTGAAAGTTCACATAGGTAAAGGGCCCTAATTGAATTTGCACCACTGACAACAGTTACATCCACCAGTGAAGGAGCTTTGCTTAAAATCCCACTACTGACACTCTGATAGGGTCCACAGGTGAAGGAGCTCTTCCTTAACTGATATTTAGACAGAACTGTCCAGAGGTTAAATTGCTATGCTTTAAATCCCACTGTTGATACTCGGTTACCCAGAACCTGCCTGGGTGCTAAAGGTAAAGTAAGGCTGCTTTCTAAACTTTTACAGTTAACATTATCACAAGATCTGTTACCAAGAACAAACAGTGTTTTTTATATAGCACCTTTCTATACTGAACACCCTTACATGACACTGGGGGCCTTTAGATAAGAACAAGCTAACACGAAACTTCATCACATGCATTACCGTCCAGAGGTGAAGGAGTTGGGCTTACAAATCCCACCGCTGACACCACAGTGCCTGCCTGAGCATTAAAGTAAAACAAGGCCTTCTTAACTTTCATGGTTAAAATCCTCACAAATGGATTTACAATAAGTAACACACTTTATTTTTATAAAGCTCCTTTCTGTAACAAACAGCATTTCAAGTGCAGAGCTCTGTTACTCCTGGCTATATACCGTATGCGTTGATTGGGCACACCTGCAAGATGTGATATGCTCCGGGTCACAAAGTGAAGCAGCAGTGGAGACTGAACTTGCATCTTTATGATTTGTAGTCCAGGTTCTAACACACTGGGCCAGACAGCTTTGCACAGAAAGAGAGCAAGATTCCAATAGCTCTAATTATAAAAAGAAAATAATCTTGATATCACAATGAAAGGCTTTATATAAAATGCACTATACAATAATATTCAATTTAGAAATATATATTTATGCTAGTATTGTATAGTTAAAGTAATGTTTCAATGCAAGGTGCTAGATAAAAGAGAGGAAAAATAATAGTTAAAATATAAAAATTAAAATATATTCTAAGAATATATGAAAAACAGAAAGCATACCTTGAAGTAAGGAGACCAGAGTTTGTGTCTCGGGTCCTCCCTACATGGAGTTTGCATGTTCTCTTCATGTCTGTGTGGGTTTCCTCTCACAGTCCAAAGACCTGCATGTTAGGTAGACTGGTGATACAAAATTGGCCAAGGTGTGTGGTTAGGGTGTATGTGTGCTGGCCCTGCGATGGACTGATGGACTGATGCCCTGTCCAGGGTTTGTTCCGCTCTCTTACACCCTGTGGTGGCCTGGATAAGCTGCAGCTCCCACCACAACCCTGTTCAGGACAAAGCAGGTTTGACAATGATAATCAAGCAAAATCAGCTTCTCCAATGAAAGGCACCAATTTAGTAATGAATAATGGTGATGGTGTTTTATTATGAGCTGCTATATAAAGGAAAGAAATGATAGTACTTAAAAATATTCAAAAAATGTCCATTATGAAAGGCACTGTCCAGACGAAAGAAAGAGGGGGGATAAAAGGTCTGCTGATGTCCTGGTGTGCTTTAGTCGCTTCTCCCAATTTTCTGCATGGCCAGTGGGTTCTCCATTCTCACCCTCCTTAGCTGTGTGCCACTTTGCGACCTGTTGGTGGCACTCTGTCATGCCATTCACGCCTGCCCTTAAGCTCTCCAGAGCAAACATTCAGTTGTTAATACAAACACACAGAGAATGTTTGCATGGGCCAAATGTAAGTTAAATATTAAAAGGTGAGCGCCCTGAGATCCGTGACCGCTGTTCGCACCCAGATGAGAGCATTCAAATCAAACGGCTTTCGGCTTTCAACTGTTGGCGTGTTTTGCTCCATAAATCAATGGTGAGTCGCTTTGCGTCGAGTACCTCTGGCAACTGAAACAGACACGAAGGCCACAGCATTGATTCTGGCAAGCTGGTGACCTACACGGTGTCAGCCCGCACAGCCAGTCATTATGGGTAATTTAGCTTTGGCAGCACTGCACGAGTGTGACGGGGCCCCAGACAGAGGGGGAAAAAAAAGCAGCCACGGTTCTCACGATGGGTGGCTGGGGGGTGAAGGTGCCTCTTGTGTTACGAGGTCTTTGACAGCTCGGCTGAAAGAGCTGGGTGGCCACTGCCTCTGGGGAAATGTCATACAGCCTCACACTTCAGCCTTTGGTCATTTGGTGTTGAACAGCTAATAGTACAAGGCTCTTTTTTGGTTAAGTAGCCCGACACTTTTGTTAGTGGACAACTGTGGTCTGTGATTGGTCATCAGAATGTGATGTACAGTGGGTGAAAACTGACTTTAATTGAATAGCCCATCAGTCTTGGTATTAGTCAGCCCAGTATGGCCAACAATGAGTAACTGCAGCTTGTGAATGGTCCACATAGCATGGTCACCAACTGATAATCATTAACTTTGATTGGTCAGCTCAGCCCAGTGGAACACGGCCGTCTTTAATTGATAAATCAAACCACCCAGTTCTAGCCTTATAGGGCTGCTCATCCCAGTAGGGTTAGTGCTGGTTGACCACTTTGAGTGATTACTGTCTTTGATTAGTCATCTCACCATGGCTAACAGCGGGTGACTGTTGCCTTTCAGTGGCCTTCCCAGCAGGTCTAATTGCGGGTGACCACCACTGTCACATAAGCCTTTACTTCTCTTAATGGATGTCTCCTGTATTTGCTTAGCGCTCTCTCCTCCTCAGCTGTGGTGGACCACTGTACTTATTGAGAGATGACCACTCCTTGCGATGAGGCAGGCTTGCCCTCCTGGTACTGACTGCCTGCTGGTGTTTCTTTGCTTGGTTGACAGCAGTCTTTGGTCAAGTAGCCTAACATTGCTTTCTCTTGGTGTCCACCACTATCCTTGGTCATATTCCTGAGTCTCAAGTGACCGTTTCTTTTAAACATGGGGTCATTTTGTTTTTGGTGGTGTGTAACTGTGGTCTTTACCAATGCAGCTATGCAGGTCTTAGGTTTTCTTGTTGGTGATGTTTAACCACTTGAGATTAGCGGTCTCTTTAGATGACAAATGACCATTGCCTGTCTTTTATTAGTGAATGGCCCTTGATTTGTTCATGTAGCCAATCTCTTTAGACAATGAGTGACCTCTGTCTTTGGCCATGTAGCAGATTTTTTTGGCAGTGAGAGACCAGTCCTACCATTAATGTAGTTGGTGATGGGCGATCATTGTATGTGTTCAGTTAGGCAGCCTGTTGAAGTCATTGTCCTCATTGCTGATCTCTTTAACTGTATATGACCATTTTATTTATCCATATAACTGGTATTCTTGGATGCTGAGTGACCATTGTCATTTTCCAGTTGACTGACCTCTTTTATTGATGAGTGACCCACTACATCTGCCAATGTTCCTTGTCTTTCTGGATGTTTGCTGCCCATTGTCCACATGGCACTGACTGTCATCGATGTTCATGTAACTGGTCTTCTTGGATGATGAGTGACCAATGTCTTTATCCATGTAAACAGTGAGAAGTCAAGCAAAATTACCCCTTTTATTAACTAACTAAAAAGATTTCAATATGCAAGCTTTCGAGGCAACTCGGGGGCCCCTTCTTCAGGCACGATGTAATACAGAACCTGGAGTTCCCTGTGTTTATATACACACACCAGGACAAATGACAACATTGGAAAATCTTTAAGTGAGACATCTTAAATGTAAAAAATGAACAGACCATTAATAGTCCATGTAAACATACACTGTTACTAGTAAGTGGATATTGATTTTGTTCATGTGGCCAATCTCTATAGGTGATGAGTAACCAATGTTGTTGGCCGTGTTTTTTTTTTTGGCAGTGAGTGGCCATTGTTACCATCATTGTAGCTGGTATCTTTACATGACGAATGACCATTGTATTTACCCAATTAGCCAGCCTCTTTCGGCAAGGACTGACCTTTGTCATTGTCCAATTGGATGGCCTATTTTGACAATAAGTGAACCTTATCTCTGTCCATGTAACTGGTCTTTCTGGATGTCGACTGTCTATTGTCATTGTCCACATGGCTGATCTAATTTATAGTGAGTGACAGTTGTCTCTGTATGTGCATCCTATGCTGAACTGGCACTGCTGCCTGGTAGGTCCTTTCTTGCACCATGAGCCATGTCCATTCTCTGTCAACATCACACAATTTCAGGCCTAAAGTAACCTGATTTTTGTCTCTGTCACACTCACACAAATTCCACATAGGACATAGATGACCTTGAGTGTGCTGGAGTGACACCCACGTGACTCATTGCTGCCTGCACCCTACCTGTCCATCGCTTCCCTGCCAAGCCACATTCTCACTCATTTTTTGAATTTCTCCTCCAATAAATGAAGAGGAGGTTTGAGCTCAGGGGCTGCTGATGGGCAGTGAAAGCAGAAGATGGCAGCAAGACTTGCGAGGGCACACAAAAGATGGAAGAGGAGCGGGTGAGGAACGGGATACCATCAGCAGAGCACAGCATGTACGTGGAGCTGCTGGCATCAGAGTGGGCTTCACGTGAATATGGAGGCAGGCAAATGACTTGGTGATTGGTCAGTGTGGTGTGGTCAGTTACATCAGACCTCACTAGTAGCACGCCCTGTTACATTTGGACAAGCAACCTGACCAGCCTGCCTGCGTTCTGATTGGCTCAGTACACCGCAGTGTAAAATTTCAGGCATCTCCTGAAGGGTTGCATCTGAGGTTCCATCCACTTGCTGAGCTCAGGGTAACGGACCAGGCCATCATACCATCAGCAGACATCTGCATATCCTCCTAGGAAGTTCTGAAAATGGTGTATTAGAACAGTAGCACTAATGGAATAATTGTGGTCAGGTCGACAGTATTGGACCACTAATGACACGGGGGGCCAGAGCCCACTTCTGACAAATCATGTGATCCTACGATTGGCTGCCAGTATCCCAGTGCATCATACTTGGTGCCCTAGACAGTGGTGATCAGCTTGACAGGTAGTGAGTAAACCAGAAGGCTTCACTAAACAGAAGGCAGCCCAGATGATTTTTAAACTCCTTAAAAACCACAAGACTATGGCTGAAATCCCACTGCTGACTCACTGTTTCCCACTGAGTCAGTGACAGCAAGTCAAAGTTTACTAAAAGCAGAGACCGGTGGAGGCCACGGTGGCCACCCAGCCTCGTCCAGCTATTGACTTGTACTCCACTTGTGGCTGTCATTGTAAAATTCATCCATTATTGAACTTCTTTAATCCATTTTACGCATAACGGGGCAGGTTCAATCATTCAGACATAACAGGCTTTGGGAGAATAAAATAATGTAGCAAAGGAAGAATCCACACACACACACACAGGAAGCACATTTAAACACCACACAAATCATATTGTATTTATACTGTGTAGTGCTCTTCTCAGGCTCACACACAGGCCTTCTGGAGCTGTGAGGCTACAGTGTGATCACGATAATAAATCAAATCCAAGTTAACAAGTCACTCTTGTATTGTCAATGAAAGATAGGCGCTAAAGTATTGCAAAGGTTAAAATCAGAAATGGTAAGGGGATGCTTAAAACGCTAAGGGGGACATGGTGTGTTAAAGTCCCAAAAATCCATCAGGCAATAGTGCATCCAAAAGCATGAATGGAGGGGTTTGGGGCCTAGCATGGATAAATGACCCCCTGGAGATGGGCATTAAAATGATCTTGAACAGCTTTACAGCAGGAAGCATACATTATTTTATATAGCTCCTTTCTGTAGTGGACACCTCTGTCACATCAGCCTGACTCTTCATGTGGTGTTTTTGGTTTTTTTTTTGTAGAAGGACACAATCTGTAAAATATTCAGTGAACAAAGGGTGTCCAAATGGCAGATTTCCGCCTTGGATCTATCCAGAACAAATGTGCTTCCAATTACTTTTATAGGAAGCTGAGCGCAGCCCTTAGTGGACTCTGAGACAATTTGCTCCTAATAGGCTCTAAATATAAAGGCCATTGATCTGAATTAAGGTGACCCGGAAATGACAGTGACTTGCAGTTTGTTCCTACCCCTGAACTTAATTAAGCAATTCCATGTGAAGAGCGCTGAAAGACAGCAGGAGATCTGTGACACCCTGAGCTGCTTAGAGAAAAACTGGGAACAACACAAAAGTGCTGTCTGCCTGCCAGAAACACGAGTGTGTGTGCGCAAATCGCATGCTGCAGTCAAATAAGCACTGGGGCCCGCTGACGTGCACACACACGCATGTGGGGGTGCAGCTGTTGAAACTTTTGTAACAGCTGAAATGACCGTAATTGGCCTAATTGTAGTGTGCTGGAGGCAGTCGGGCGATCTGAGGTAATTAACGTCAGAAAACACAGAGATAATCCAAGGCCGTTGGGATTTGTTTCTCTATTGATAGAGCAACAGTCTTGGACACAGGCGTGCAACGGCGCAGGGAGGTTAGACTGGGCATCCCGGCTGGGTGAGCAGTCAGGGGGTAGGTGGGAATGGGATGCAATCTGCTGGAGGCACTTCCCACTCTGACAATACACTTTAAAAGTCGAGGGCTGCACAGACACAGGGAATTAGGGGAAGGGTCAGTCCTGGTCTGGGCCGGGCCGGGGCGCTCTTTTATAGTGCACACTGGCACGGCCACTGTCACACTACAGTTACGCATGTTGCTGGGGTCGGGCGACCATGAGAAATGCAAAGCAAAAAATGTGAGGAGAAAGGCACAGCACACTGCTAGTATTAAAATAAATGAGTGCAGTGTAAGGTTTATTAAATAAGAGTATGTGACGTCCTTAGAAAGGCAAAGTCTGTTATTGAAGAGCTCAGCCAACCCACACAGGCACTTTTCTCGCTCCTCCCTTCAGGCCGTTGGCACTCGCAGCAGTAAGTTCTGGGATGGCTTCTACCTACACAAGAACAACAACAAGAAGAACACTTGCTTCTTTAGCACATTTACACACACAGGATGTGATCAAAGTGTATGTACTGTATGTGCAAAGCAAAACAAATTAAATTTAGACGAGAATAATAATGCATAATAATGTACTAAAAATAAATGATGTATGTTTACCTGAGATGGAGATATAATTAAAATAAATAGAGTCCTTAAATATGGAGTTCATGTCAGTCAGTCAGTCAGTCATTATCCAACCTGCTATATCCTAACACAGGGTCACGGGGATCTGCTGGAGCCAATCCCAGCCAACACAGGGCGCAAGGCAGGAACAAATCCCCGGGCAGGATGCCAACCCACCACAGGGCACACACACACACACCAAGCACACACTAGGGACAATTTAGAATCACTAATGCACCCAACCTGCATGTCTTTGGACTTTGGGAGGAAACCCATGCAGACACGGGGAGAACACGCAGACTCCACACAGGGAGGACCCGGGAAGCGAACCCAGGGCTCCGTACTGCGAGGCAGCAGCGCTACCACTGAGCTGACATAACATGATAATAGAATTTATTTTAAGCCTCTAAATGACAGTCTGGTGATAAGGTCAGATGGTCAGGGTGGACAAGAAAAAAACAAGTGAGAAAAACAATCTGCAGTGGTTCAAGGGGGCCCGAAAGACCTCCCAATCCCCACACTGGGCATTCTGTCTAATATAAATGTTCTTAAGCCCTTTTGTATTTTTTTCAAATGATCTGCAGTGTTAGCCTGGTGCATTGCTGTTGATTCATTATTCCAGATTTTTGGAACCTGTAATAAGGTTGATGAACAATCATAAAAAAAAAAAATATTGTAACATAATAAGTGTGTGCAAATCAGGAGTAATATATAAGTAATACCTTCAAGTTCACGGTGGACATCATTGTTTGTGTGCACGTGTGTGTATGTAGGGTACATACTGTGAAATGCAGAGTGGTAAAGCTGCTTCTGTATCTTCTGTGGGTGGTCCTCCTTGGTGTGGAGAATGCATGTTCTCCCTATGCGCACATGTGCGTTTCTTCTTCTGGGTACTCCAGTTTTCCATCCCACAACCCCAAGTACAGTGGTGTGAAAAACTATTTGCCCCCTTCCTGATTTCTTATTCTTTTGCATGTTTGTCACACAAAATGTTTCTGATCATCAAACACATTTAACCATTAGTCAAATATAACACAAGTAAACACAAAATGCAGTTTTTAAATGATGGTTTTATTATTTAGGGAGAAAAAATCCAAACCTACATGGCCCTGTGTGAAAAAGTAATTGCCCCCTGAACCTAATAACTGGTTGGGCCACCCTTAGCAGCAATAACTGCAATCAAGCGTTTGCGATAACTTGCAATGAGTCTTTTACAGCGCTCTGGAGGAATTTTGGCCCACTCATCTTTGCAGAATTGTTGTAATTCAGCTTTATTTGAGGGTTTTCTAGCATGAACCGCCTTTTTAAGGTCATGCCATAGCATCTCAATTGGATTCAGGTCAGGACTTTGACTAGGCCACTCCAAAGTCTTCATTTTGTTTTTCTTCAGCCATTCAGAGGTGGATTTGCTGGTGTGTTTTGGGTCATTGTCCTGTTGCAGCACCCAAGATCGCTTCAGCTTGAGTTGACGAACAGATGGCCGGACATTCTCCTTCAGGATTTTTTGGTAGACAGTAGAATTCATGGTTCCATCTATCACAGCAAGCCTTCCAGGTCCTGAAGCAGCAAAACAACCCCAGACCATCACACTACCACCACCATATTTTACTGTTGGTATGATGTTCTTTTCTGAAATGCTGTGTTCCTTTTACGCCAGATGTAACGGGACATTTGCCTTCCAAAAGTTCAACTTTTGTCTCATCAGTCCACAAGGTATTTTCCCAAAAGTCTTGGCAATCATTGAGATGTTTCTTAGCAAAATTGAGACGAGCCCTAATGTTCTTTTGCTTAACAGTGGTTTGCGTCTTGGAAATCTGCCATGCAGGCCGTTTTGCCCAGTCTCTTTCTTATGGTGGAGTCGTGAACACTGACCTTAATTGAGGCAAGTGAGGCCTGCAGTTCTTTAGACGTTGTCCTGGGGTCTTTGTGACCTCTCGGATGAGTCGCCTCTGCGCTCTTGGGGTAATTTTGGTCGGCCGGCCACTCCTGGGAAGGTTCACCACTGTTCCATGTTTTTGCCATTTGTGGATAATGGCTCTCACTGTGGTTGCTGGAGTCCCAAAGCTTTAGAAATGGCTTTATAACCTTTACCAGACTGATAGATCTCAATTACTTCTGTTCTCATTTGTTCCTGAATTTCTTTGGATCTTGGCATGATGTCTAGCTTTTGAGGTGCTTTTGGTCTACTTCTCTGTGTCAGGCAGCTCCTATTGAAGTGATTTCTTGATTGAAACAGGTGTGGCAGTAATCAGGAAATTGAACTCAGGTGTGATACACCACAGTTAGGTGATTTTTGAACAAGGGGGCAATTACTTTTTCACACAGGGCCATGTAGGTTTGGATTTTTTTTCTCCCTAAATAATAAAACCATCATTTAAAAACTGCATTTTGTGTTTACTTGTGTTATATTTGACTAATGGTTAAATGTGTTTGATGATCAGAAACATTTTGTGTGACAAACATGCAAAAGAATAAGAAATCAGGAAGGGGGCAAATAGTTTTTCACACCACTGTATGTGCAGGTTAAGATGACCATCAACTCTCTAAACTGTCCCAAGTGTGATTGTGGGCCCACAGCTCAACAGTTAATTAACTGGCAGACATTGCTGAGCTCCATTCATGCTGATCAGTTTGAAAACACTTTTTGTTTTTCCCTTGTGTTTAGAGAAATCTGACTTTATGTGTACTCATTATGTAATGCAGTAATTAGTCAAATTTGTATTTCTGAATTTGTCACAGCGTTCCAAATTGAATCGAGTTACACAGCTGCCCAGTTGAGCTGCACACTCAGACACCAACATGTGCACTCGGACCTTCGACCATCCATATGAAAGAGAGGCTCTCACTCTCACACCCACCCTAGTTGCCCCCCCGTCTCTGTCTCTCTCGCATCTCTCATATCTTGACCTGAAGTGGTTGTAAGTTACTCATGTATTTTTATTCTAAACCTGCTTCAGTGGGTTCTGTTTTCACAGGAAGGCAGTGATGAAAAAATAATAGATTATAATTTGGTTGCTTTAACAGGGGAGGTGACAAAACATTTTGAGTAGGAAATGCATAGAACTGGGGGAAGACCCCATACAGAGGACCACTGGAAGAACCATTTGTGACTGTAGCGGTGTTAAAATATCGAAAATTGACCTAGTAAATGTAAACCTGCAGATTCTGAAATCCATTTAATTGAGGGAATGCATCACCTCCTCGCACTCACATTTGAGCAGTTTGGACTCTTTGAGATGTGGGAGGACAACAGCTGGCCATCTGCAAATCATGAAAATAGCCAAGTTGGAAAATGAAAATTACCGCTGGTTCGTGTGGCACATTTTCGCCATAGGATACATTCCCGTTTTTACTGACTCTGAGTGTTGGCTATCGGATCATTTGTGGCAGGGGCATCATCACGAACTGGCATGTGCCTTAGAATTTAATGGTAATAGATGACTCTATGCCCTAGCTCAGTAAATCTTTTTAGTGACCAGATGTGTGTAGCTTAACCCCTGTAGCGGAATGTTTTGGACAAAATTAAATAAATATGCAAATAACTAAACATATGGTGACATGGCCATAAATGAATAAAAAAACTCCGCAGTATGTGAGCATGATTAGTGAGATGGTTTTGTTTTTGATTTATTTCAGTGGCACTACACCTAACATTAAATCTGCAGTGAAAAGAAAACTCATTTTTCACCTGTCAAAGTTGAGACGCTGGGCTCTAGTGAATACTTTGATTTGATTGGCCATTCATCCATAGTGGAGATTTCCTTATGTGAGCCATGGATACCAAAACCTCAAAAAGCCTTGTGCAAAAAATGTCCCACGTGTTACTCACGGCTTTGACCTCAAATCTTGTCTCTGAATATGCCTTTGGTTTCCTTCTTTCCTGATCCCTTTTTTGTTTTCCTATGAGCATCTTCCAGTCACCCACAAAATGTTTATCTGCAAGTGTGCTGACAGAACAGCAGGAAGCAGTGATCTAATTCAAGAAGCTCTGAATTCATCATCACTAGTCTGCATCTGATATGTGAGGCCTGCTTAGAAGTGTAGCACTTGATGGCCAAAGGTCTGTGCACGCTTGACTGACTGATTGACCAGTAAAAATACAGTGGCAGATATAGTGCATGCATATGTCTCTGAGTGCCATTTGGTGTGATATTTGTAAAAGCAGTATTAATGCTGACGTACCATCTGTTGGAATAAAAAATGCAGTGCATTTTTCTGCTGTGAATATTTGTGATGAACCATCTCTTGGAAACACAGACATATCAATCAAATAGGCAGGGACATATGGTTACTTATCGTTTGGGTGGGCTGTCCTGATGCCACAGTTTTATTCGCATGTTCCTTTTAACTGCTTTGCTTAACCCACAGTGGTGCAATGGTCAGCAGAAACTACTTCATAGGTCCATCATCCTGGACTCCAATCCTTTACCCAGTCGTTTCCTATATGGAGTTGGCACATTCTCTTTGTATTTTCATGATTTTCTTCCTACATCTTTAAAGACATCCTCGTTAGTGTGACTTAAACTGGGCCTACTGTGGGTCTGTGCGCACAAGAATCGCGTGTCCAAAACTATTTTGTATTGTAGCCAGTGCTGTTGGAATAGGGTTCTGCCCTCCGTGACCACCTTGGATTATGTGGGGTTGTGAATGTTAAATTTATTACTTTAAGTCAGAGGTGTCCAGCTCCAGTCCTGCAGGTTTTCATTCTAACCATCTTCTTGATCAGTGAGCCATTTTTGCTGCTAATTAACTTGTTTTGCCTTAGTTGGAATTGACGTGACTCAGACCCTTTGGTTGTTTCTTTTTACTTAATGAGCAGCCAAACAATACTGTAATGAGACACAAAAACACACTGCCACATGACCAGTTAACCTGAAAATAAAGAAAGGTGAAGGTCTCGGTCATGTTGGTCAGTAAAACATCTTGACGGTGGTCTTAGAAAAAACAGAAAATCAACAGCCTGCTGTAGCAGAATGAGAGCAGCAACAAGTCATGATATTCAGCAACGACTTTAAATAATAATTGGCCTGAGTTTGACGTTCCAATTTAGCTGGTCATCTGTTGGCTCGTTTCACATTTCGTTTCTTTTTGGCTGCCATTTAATGAGGAAATAAATCTGTTCAGAGGACTGAATCCTTAAAAACAAGGCTATTAAAATGAAGGGAAAAGGAGTTAATTAGCAGTGAAAACTGGGCACTGATTAGGAAAAGGGTCAGAATGAAAACCTGCAGCCACTGCAGCCCACCAGGACCAGAGTGGAACACCCCTGACTTAAGACCTATGAATACCAAAGCGTGTGCGCATGTATACACACAAATGTACCATCGCCCCAAACCACAAGGCTCCATTCTTCTCACTTTATATTCAAAATTATAACTCAAATTCCACACATTCTTTAAATATGATCAATGTTTGGCACAAGTCCATCGAATGATTTCACAGTGAGACGTCCCATTGTGTTCTGGTTGATATCTCAAAGTACATGTAATGAATGAAGAGGGAAGATGTCTGTCGGAAAACCCAGTCAGAAAATTAAGGTAAGTTAAGAGTGTCGCAGAAGGAATATGGAGAAGACCATCTGACACTCGGCTGGAGCCGCCCTGACTTGACCACCATTTTGAAGACCACAGTCCATGCTGGGAAAGGAGATGGCTCCTGATTTCATTTGCTTGACTTTTTTGTAAGAGTCACGATTTATACATACGTGCACTCTTGAGCGGCACTCCACTGATATTGCAGGAGAGTAGGTTTCAACTTGATGAACTTTTTAAACTTTCCAATGTTGGCCTCAGTGTTTGAGTATAAACTGAGGAACGTTTTAAATAAGCTAGGGGCCTGCAAGACTTTTAGACGTAAAAATGATTATTGTCTCTTCGGCACTGGCACCATTTTGTATGTTGCTATGATGCTTGCTTATCATTAGGTGTTTAGAAGGTGTCTGTTATTTTTGTTAATTTTTTGTAATTTTTCTCTGATCCCTTGTTTGTGGGTGTTTTTGGTTTTTTTTTCCCGCCCATACTTTTAGTATTTTCAGTACCGTATATACTCCCATATAATAGGGGTCTTGAAACCTGAAAAATCGATCATAAAATCAGACCCTAACTTATACGCCCGTTCCAAAATGTGACACTTATATATATTTTATTTTTTATTTATTTACATCATCTTGCCTCCTTCAATCTCACAGCAGTTTTTCAGACGCATCGAATTTTGTTGCAGCAGCGCAGTTACCAATTTCTTTTGCCACTTCATTGACTTTTAATTTCAAACCAGCTTCATATATTCTTCTGATCGAACACTCCATCGTAAATATGGGATGGTCTCATGATAAAAGTGTATGAGGGGGTGAGATATAAAAAACCGTGCAAACGTCGCTTCAGAATAGTTTGGGTATTACCGTGTGGTCACGTAGGCACAATACATAGAAAAAAGGGCGTGTGCTCCGTGGTTACTTTCTCCGGTGGGCGTTAGCATATCGTAATCTCTTGGACCAATAGCACAAGTTTTCTGCATTTGACTTTTACGACCGACATTATAAAATACCGGAAATTATACGGTAAAGTCAAGTCCCGGCTTATCCGCGGGAGAACTTATCCGCGAGTATATACAGTAATTGTTTGCCAGTCCATTTAACTAATATCACTCAGTTAGGGTCTTCAGCTGTGACCTCATTTAATCCACTTAGTGGCCTCGGGTCCTTGCTGATCCATTTGCTCTTCTTGACTTTTTATCCATGCAGGTGGCACAGTAAAGAGATCACGGGGGTCGTGTCCTGTGTCCTCCGTGCATGGAGAGTTCGGTGAGTAGTGAGAAAAGCATTAGATTAATGTACAGAATCGTTGTTATTGCACGTTCCTTTTCATGTTCATTTTGTAAGTTTTATTCGTCTTTTTTGATCATTTTTTGTTTGTGACTTTGGTTTTCGGGTTTTGCCATTTGTTTCTGGATTATTCTTTTTTTTTTTAAGTGGGCATGTTTTACTTGTATGTGTTTTTAGATTTTTGCATTCATTCATTTATGAAGTAATATCCTAATTGCATAAGTAGCAATTTTGTTCTTTGGGCCAGGTATTTTGGTGGGCCTTTCAATGATGATTTAGTTCATGAGGTATAGAATAAACAAGAATAGTTGTGCCACATATTTGAAATATTAAAATGTGTGCTTCAGTTGAAATGTTTAAAATCTAAATTCTTGATTGATAAAGAAATGTGTCATTTGTCACCATTTGACAGAGGTCCATAGAGGGCAAGTGAAGGATAAAAAAATCACATTTTAGTAGTCATTGATCTTGAAATCGTCTAAAACGATGTACTCACATACTTATGTTTCTAATTTGTTGTCCTTAACTGTCATGGAAGTGACTTGGAGGGCTGGGACTGCCAGTAAAGAATCAAATATCAAAAATATGATCTTCAGCAACATCAGCACAGCATAAAATGACACTCCACATCCCGATATTACCGATCCCCTTTAAGTGTTGTGATCTGTTACATTCTGTTAGGGTGTGAACCCCCTGAGGCTGGTCGATGTGGCCCACACACCTGCAAGTCTTTGTGACCGTTATTGTCGAAGACGCCTATTGTTTTATCCTTTACAATAAGGGTGCAATTTCCTGTGTAACACTTGAACTTAAAATGGTCTACAAATGAGGGTTGTTTTTTTTTTTTTTTTCTTTCCTTTCAGGTCTAGAGGCCCTGGTACTGGCGAGTCAGTATCCTGCCAGACAGAAAAAACTGAAGTGGTTTCCAGGCATACAGAATTCTTATGAACACAGAAAAATGAAAAATAAAATGTCCAGTACTGCCATTTACCCAACATGTGAAGATTGAATCATTCACACAAAAGAAAACTGCACATGCTGCCGTTTTCATTCCTGCTTGTAGAAAACGTTAAATGGATGGATGAGAGCTTACACTTGTGTGGATGTTTGTGTAGTAACACTGTTGTTGTTCTTCTTGTTCACTCTGATGGACACGCTGGCCTCCCGCATTAATGCTGCTGTACATTATGTAAGCCTGGAAGACGTACACAGCATCTGTATCACTGGTGTCTCCTCCATCCAGATCTGGCGTCTCATGGCCTCCTGTAATTGATAGTCTTGTAGCAGGCACTCTGGTGTGCGACTTGTAGCTAATGTGTTGGTGTCGTGTCGTGTGTTTGTTACCTTTCACTTTCAGCCTTCAACACTGTCTGGCACGGCTGCTTCATCAGCAAGTCAGTAGGCCTGTCCTGCCAGTATAGTTAGCCCTTTACATGGCAGGTCTTATGCAGTGCCTCCAAGTGGCCACAGGCAGTAACTAAGGCCCCATGCCAAACCTGCCAGGGCTGGGAGATGGTTTGGACCACATAATGTGTGGATATGTCTTGGTGCCCACAAACCAAACCCTTTGCTATGGGTCAGATATCACGGGCAGATAAAGCTCATTTACTTTGGTTGGCAATTCATCTAAGGGAAGGAAAAACAGGTAGAGTATTATCAGCCGTGGTTGGTAAATAACTTGATGCAAACTTAAACTCACACAAGAAAACCAATATTGGGCCATCGGTGGATAATGGTAAGACCACAGGTTTCCACTTTTATGAATGGACAATGCTTATTTTTCATGTGCTGGTGCTATGCTTGTGTGGTTACCTGACCACTGACTTTCAGAGCACAAGTTAAGCTGAAGAAAGCGTGTTTTGCAATACCGTAAGTCGCTGCAGCCATTCTCTCCTTCTACTTGCTGCTGGTGCACTCATATGCCACGCCACAGAAACGTCAACACTTTATGAACTTGCTCAGCTGACACATGTTTTGCCTGGATGGCCTATTCATAATGTGTTTTATCTTTAGATGTTGTGCTTGAACTGTCATCCCAAGTGAAACCAAACCTACTTGTTCTAAACACTTTCCTCCATTTTCTTTTTCCCCCCTCAGGCTTGACTCAGACACTTGTACAAAGGAGCGCTCTTCACTTTGTGGGTTTTGTTTAATGTTAAGAAGTTGTAGAAAATCCAATCAGATTGACTTTTGCGTATTAGTTTTTCTTAAATATTGAATTAAAAATTCAATATATTGCCCAGCCTTGAACGAAAGGCGCTATATCAAGTGAGTTTAGAGCCATTTCAACCTGTTGGTCTGCATTTCTATTGACCTGGTCACACTAGCCAAGTCCTGTATCACGTAGCGTGGTTCCTTACAGGACATTCCTGCGTGCTTTTTATTCCCGTACCAAGTCGGACAAAGACAACTTTACACATTCCAGTAGGATGCAGTCAGCTGGCATTTGTTTGAAAAAGAAAATTAACAAAAACAAAAGATTGCACAAAAAAAAACAAAAAAAAAAACAAGGAAAATAAAACATTGAAATAATTCAAACCAATCCGGAAATATCCCAGGGCGTCACATTCTGCGGCAAGGAAAAAACGGAAATTTGTGTTCCATTTGTATTTCCCAAAGTTATGAACAATCCAGGTGGTCCAGTTAACCCTCATCAGGAAAACTCGATCAGTGGACGGGTGTCAGATAATCCGACTTGAAGTGCTTTTGAAGAAACAACAAAACAAAATTGATGGACGGTCCTTTTTAGTGTTTGGCCGACTACTCCAAGTCTTTGAAAGGACAGCTTAGTCTCTACGGCCTGAGGCACCACTCTCATGTATTTGTAGTCCACAGGTCTTGGCACCTTCTGTCCTCCTTGTAAATACGTCACAGTTCAGTTCTGAGACCCCCGAGATGGACATCTGTTAGTCTGAAGATTTGTCCAAAGGATTCCATCTCTCACATTTAACAAACAACATTAATAACATAATCTTTACATTTACAGAGTGATCATTCTTTCAGTCAAAAAAAATATCAAACGAGAAAACAGGATGGGCAGATAGTGGTCTGGATTCACAGCATCTCGGCTTTCATTCCATCAGTTCTCACACTAAAGAAGCACAGTCTTGACAGACAGGGGGCACTGCTGGCCCGGCCCATGAGCTGAGGAGGAGCAGATAGGAAAGGGTCAAATGATGCCCAGACTGCAAATTCAGTGCCAATAACACATGTGGACCCAGAGGCGCCCTCAAATTGGGGCTCACTGGGGATCACCAAGGGACAAGTGGTGTCCTGGCCAGACCAGGCTGGTGGGATAAGAGGAGACATGATGCTGTCTGTCTGAGAAGCTCAAAAAGACGCAATATAGAGGGAACACTGGATGAATGGACAGAGTGCATATATAAATGGATGCATTTATGAATTGGCTCCTAGGTCTTGTGAATGAACGGATGAACGAGTGAATAAATAAATTTTATGAATGGACAATGAATGAATGGACTGACTGCATATGACAGAGTGAATGAATGAGTAGACTGAAGATGGCTGTTGTGATGAAGAACGCAAGAAGTTCATAGACTGACCGATACAGAGGAAGTTACATGAATGGATGAAATCATGCATAAGTGACCGGATAGCCAGTTGGGATGTATAGGACAATAAATGATTAGATGAATGGACAGATGAATTGAAAAATGACTGGCTGTTCAAATGGACAGCTGACAAAATAGATGGATGAATGAACATGTGTGAAGACTGGCTTCTGTGATGACAGACCAGTGGATGGATGAACGAATGAATGGGTAGATGGAGGAATGGATGCATTTATAAATTCCTACATGGGCAAACCGCTCAAGGATGAAAGTGTGAGGGTGCAAACAGAAGGAAGAATACATGAAAAGGTGGGCAGGTGGGTAGGTGGGTGAGCAGCTGGTCAGAAGGCCATCTATCTAAATGGTGGTGTGGACAGTGCAGCTTGAGGACCTTCCAATTTTGACTCGGTGTGTTACTTGCCTGGATATATATCATAGATATTTAACCAAACTGAAGTAACTGCCACTGGCATGGTCTACAATATGCCAGTTTTGATTGGCATACAGTCTCAGCTGGCACAAGGTGCCCTGTCAGCCTGTCTGTCCAGATCTCTGCCTCAGCCCCTCTGTGAGTACATACAGTGTAACTAAGTTAAAACTTTATTATTAAAATATTATCAGTGTTATGTTATCACATATGTAGCAGCTTGAACTATAATCCATTTTCTTAAAACTTTAAAAAGTATATATATTTATATTTAAGTCTTTTTTTTTCCCCCCTTTCTTTCTCTCCGCCTTGCCATGCTGCATGATTGTCATCAGTTTATGCTGCCAGGCTACCTGGCAACAATTAAGAAAAGGAAAAATAAAATCCCAGGATGTGCAGCAGGATGAGTCGCATGCCATGATGTATGCCAAGTGCACCAGAAGATTGAAAACTGGAAGCGAAAGAGAGAGCAGCGTGAAAGCCTCCACATCTCTCCTTCCGTTGGCGTTCAGTGCCCATCCGAGGCTTGACTTTCCTTTCCACCTTTTTAGTTTTATAATTTTGGCAGATGAAAGGCTGAAGTGCGGAGATCAAGGGATTTGGGGCACCACAGTCCGTCCCCAGGGGAGACATCGGCCTCCAGTCAGCACTTTGTGAGCCACTGTCCCCCTCTGGCAGGTCAAATGTCCTTCTACTTGATCATCGCTGCTAGCAGACGGTGTGCTGACTGGACACAGGGCTGTCCAAGATATTGCCGGTCTTGCCCTGGCATCGCTCCTTCTTCTTAAACATTGGGGAGATGTAGAGGGCCTGAAAGAGAAGCAGAACAACTCGGTGTGAATCAACTGAAAACTTGTGGCCCTCTGTCCACCTCAGTGTGTAGAGCTTGCAGTGGGTTTAATGCCAGAACCTACCCCGTAGGGGGCACCAGTCCATGACTAGACAAACAAGCATCACATCACTCAGTGGAGCAGAAGGACAACAGGCTGAAACTACAGAAGGTGCAGACCGCATCTCCACCATCACACCTGGGCACAGTGCCACCCACAAATGTGTAGGCAGGTCATTCAACAACCTCTGAAAGATAAAACAGCTAAATATTCATTCTTGCTAAAAGCTCCCTTTTTCACTTCTCAACTCCTCCTCCTTTCTTTTTCGTAATGTCAAGAATGGAAATTCCCTCCATCTGTGTAATTCCTGGCCTAGATTAGCTACTCTGGAATAATAAAGAATCTGAAAGTACAGTCTTTAATGTTGTGGCTCCCCCATCGTGGTCACACTGTGCAGGCGAACGAAGGGGTCGAGTCTCTGTCTGGAAGGCCAGTGTACTTTGGAACACCAACAGAAGGCTGCCATGACTGACTGTGATATGACTCAGCTGTGGTGGAGCGAGCTGTCTGGTTTATGAGGCTGTGGCGATGAAGGCAGCCAGAGCAGTTAATGGTGGCACTTGGAATGACCTTAATGAGTGGGCATATACCTCTGCAGAGAGCCAACTGCTGACCCCTCAAACTTCGGTTTGGGGTGGGAGGGTACCTTGCTATGAAAGGTGCTATATATAATGAAGTGATTTAGATTATTTCAGTAATGAATGGTGACAAACTGCAAGAAGTGCTGTCCCAAAGTCCACCCTGCACCATCAATGCAGCCTACTCAAGCAGAGGGCCAGGACATAGGCCACAGTAAAATCAGTATTGGAATTCTGCCTCTTAAGTTAATAAACACCAGGCGTCATGTGCCTCAAGAGGGGCAGCCAACAAAAACACCCAGTGTGGCAGCCTGGGCACACTGTCACAGTCTCATGCATTAAAGATCTCGTACAGCTGTAGGGAGAGCATACAACTTCATAGACAGCACCTTGGCTGGGAATTAAACCCAAGACTTTGGAGCTGTGAGAAAACAGTGCTAAAAGCGTGCCGGCATCTTTACAAAAATGTTACAGACTGAAAGAAGTTGGGGCTGGCGCTCGCTGGCAGTAGTATTATAAAACAAATAGTCTCGCCCACTTAACTAGGTAAAGGTCACAGGGCACAGACGACTACCCTAGATTCACCAGCACTAACCCTAGAAGAGGCACCAGTCTGTGGCCGGGCACTATCACTCGTGCGCCATCATTTGGCCAATAAACCTAAAACACATGCTTCCGGGACGGACCTCACAGATACAGGGAGAGAGCATACAAACTCCACACAATGTCTGGCCTAGGCATTCAACCCAGCCATGCTAACCACTGTGCCCCACCCAATACATTTACTGTAAAGTACTATGGGCTGACACTCACTGTGTCCATCCATCCATTTTCCAAACCCGCTTATCCAAAGAAGGGTCACACAGAAGCAGGAGCCTAACCAGCAAGCACTGATTATAAGGCAAGAACAATCCCTGGACAGGATGCCAGTCCGTTGCATGGTGGACAAACACAATACCATAAAACAGACATTGAATAGTAGCACCAATGTAAAACATTGGGGGGGTGCAGGGGTAGTCACTGTGTAAGACACTATCAGATATTTGTAAACTTCCTTAATTCTCTCTAATTTATGGTCACAGGTGAAAGACACCATTCTCAGTACCACTGATTGCAAGGTGGGTAACATCCCCAATGGGGGTGCCAGAATATTACAGAGCACAGTCAAGTAATTCATATTCGCCAATTAACCGAAAATGCATGTTTAATGGATGTGGAGGAAAACTAAAGGACCTGGAGAAACTGTCAAGTAGACACAGGGAGAACATGTAAACCACACAGACAGTGTCTGGTTTTGGAATGGAACCCACCTGGCAGAGCTAACTGCTGTGCCACTCTGCACACAAACACTAGACAGTTTCTGCACTCTGGGATGAGAGGGTCTGAGAACAGCACAAAGTAAACCGAATGCTGCTTAACATCAATACATGAAAGACACATTGGCATGTTTGTCATGTAAGGTGGTATATAATGAAAATCTACCACCGCTTGCCCAAGACCCTGATTTGTATTAAGCAGGTCACACAGCCTCATGCTGCTCTGGACGTTCTGAAGGAGTTTCATTATGAAGTCACTAAACCAGCGGCTCACAGGTTCAGTCCTGGACACCCTGTGGCTGCAGGTTTCCATTCCACCCAACTTCTCGATTTTAATGGGACACTTTCCTTAAATAAAGTGACTGTTTCCCTGTTTCTGTATTTTGGTGTCTAGAAATTACAAAGTGAAGTTTGCAAAATTCTTATTAGCATGTAGCATGTTTTTTTTTGTTTTCTCTCTCTACATTTTCTTTATCCTCATTGTCATGATTTTCATTCTGCTATTTCAGGTTTACCAGTTATTTAAGCCCAGTATTTGTTAATGATGAGCACATTAGTTTGAAGGACCATTTCAAACAAAAATAAATGTATTTGGAAATGTGAAACTAAATAAATAAAGTGATATGCGAGCATAAACAATTAATTGTTTCATGTGATGCTTTGTACTACTTACTACTTTAAGTATTTATGTAATTATTTATTCATTCATTTATTTCAGTGACCAATGGCAGAAGTGGACAAAAAACTGGTGATGTTCCTTGTTGCACACTGAAAAGCAGCGGTAGGAGTCCTTCTTTGATATGCAAAAGCTCAGGAAAAGGACAGACTGGTTTTCTAAAGTGGGGTTGGTAATGTCGGGTAAAGCGCCAGGGAGCGCATTACCAGTACTCCTAAGTCAAGAATGGGGAGTACCTGCCACCCGTAAAATGAAATCTGTGGTGCAGTGAAGGCTGTCATTTTTTTCCGTCAAAGTTGAGTGGATGAGCTCTAGTGAGTAGTTTTCTGATTGGTGAGCATGCCTCTGATTAGGAAGTGCTGTAAAATGGGATGTGGGGCACATTGAAAGTATGCCTGAGTGGCACAAATTGGGCAGGGGTCCATATTTCATGATACATTGATTTGTGTATTTATTTATTTAGTTTGTCTGAGTATTCCCCCATACCTTAGAGGGTCTTATGCTTAAGTAGCTGCTGTCTCTCATTATTCAGTGTCATTTGCCAAGGTGCCTACTCTGACTATCAATAATTGCCTTTATTGGGATATACTGTAATTAAAGGAGTTAGTAGAATCCAAAATCATAAATTAAAAGAAAAATAAGACGCTAAAGCATTTAAAGTGAAGTAAAAAATACAAAATTACAAATTATTATAGATTCCTTATAATCGTATGTCTTGAACTACTGCACTTTTCATAGCAAATGAAATCAGACAGGAGTGAAATGACTGACTGACTGTGAACTGGTTGGCCCCCCAGAACTGAACCTGAAAACAACTACACTAAATCATGTTAAACATGTCAACATCATCACATGCAAGACACTGTATGCTGATGTCATCTGTGAAAGGTGCTATATGAAAAGTAGACTGCAGTTTAGCTAACAGATGCTTACCACCCAGATGGCCACAAGGGCGCCTTGCACGAAACCAACCAATACGTCTGAAGGATGATGCTTGTAGTCGGAGATCCTGGTCAGCCCAGTGTACAACGCCAACATGACCAGAAGGAACTGGACAAGCGGCCTCAGGAGGCGGGCGCCATGCCATGTGAACCGAGCCTGTAGGTAAAACTGTGGAAGTAAAAACAGAAGAAAGGACCATGAGTGGTTTGCTTGCTGAAGATGTGCCCATAGGTGCCACTTTGGATTACATGTGACTGTCATGTCAATCGGGTACACACAATCTTCTATGTCCTATTGACATACTTTAATGAGCCAAGTCATTCACGTACACTGTTGGATAAACAGTAGCTGTAGTGCTTTTCACTGTGAGCACAAGGATTTCCACACCTACCTTACTGATTGATTTTTTTGTGTAGAATTCATATTTTGTAGCAGAGCAGAACCCCTGTATGTCCCTTTTAGACAAACATTTTTTTGATGCAAAACTGAATTTGTAAAATTAAACTAAAATCAAAGAAAAACTTCAGAGAAAGGAAACAGGGATTTAAATGAAAGGCGAGGGGAAAAAATATTTTGTGCCATCACTTCATTATGCAGCTTTGCTGTTAAAGAAGCCACTGTATATAATGGCGACAGAGTGTGAGATATGTTGACTACTTTCCAGTGGCACTGCTTTATTTGTTTTATTGGACCTCAGTGTCCTCCCCATTTAGGCTTTTGGTGGGTGGGGGGCTTGGGGAGTTTTGTTCTGCAGTCTTACAGTTGAAATGCCTGCCTCAAACAATCACCCCATTGTGCCTCAGGCACTAGCGCTACTGCATTTTTGAGCTCAATCGCCCCAGCATCACTGCAGTTATTATGTATGTTAGTGACTTCAGAAAACGCTGGGGGCAGCCAGTTGGTAGCAGAGTCCACTTATGGAACTTCATGCTGCCAGGTCATTATTAGCATCTTTCATCTGCTATGCTCAAATGATGAGACCATCAGAGATGAAGGGGGCAGAATTGTCTTGGCTTAAGGAATATTGTAACAGCTGTGAGTAAAAGAGTTAAAGTCAAGGACGCTTCAGCCATCTCTCTGTCCTTTTGTCTGTCTGCTTACCTCTCACACGCTATCCACAAATAAATCTAATGGCCATTGTGCCAACCTTCAACTGAAGGCCAGAAATCTCCTTGCCACTGATCAAATCAGAAATTGATTCCAAAAAACGTTTATAGCATCAGATGAGTAAAATGTATAAGAGGAGTGACACACTGACACACAGATGCAAGCAGAGGACCCTCATATCATACATGAAATCCAACCCAAGATGTCGTGTTAAACTTTGGTTTCGTCTATTTTCTGAATTTTTTCCATTACAGGAGCCACACTCTGCAGCAAGCCATGACACTGACCAGGATGGGATCCAGGAGTCCTCATGCCAAAGTTCATTTGGAAGCCAAACACACTTGTATCATCTTTTATTTGGTAAGTAAATGACCCTCATGCTAGTCTCCAAATAAATTAGAGAACCCTTGTGCCAACTTTTTTTTGTTTTGTTTTGTTTCAGGTGAAGGACAGACATCCTCGTCTCCAGTTCTGTTGACAGACCTTGCTGTTGCATCTTCAGTTAAGGACAAAGGCCAGCCTGTCAAAGTGTAATATCCTCAGGTGGGTTCACATATTAAAGTCTAAGTCCCCTCAGTCCATTTAGAGACTGTCATGGTGGTCATACTATAAATGTGGTAATCGGAATTGTGGATGTTACTCATAGAAAGTAATTGGTGACAAATGACTAATTACTTCTCTAAAGTGATTATTCATTACTTCCTTAATGTATTACTCATTACTTTTACCAAGTAAACACAGGCAAATTTGGATCATTTAAAATGTACAAGGATGGCAGCCAAATGTCTGTTCAGTATCATACTACTGTAACTAAAAACAACAAAGATGAACTCAACAGTTAAACAAGTAAATGACAATGATTGACAGCACAGAGAGGCATTTAGGTCACAAAAAATAATCCCTGTGATTTTAAAGTAAAACAAACTTAACCACTTCCAAACATGGAGTCGATAAACAGTTAATTCTCGCTAGTGTAGCAGCCGCAGCTGAGCGCATTCCTTGATTGGTGGGAGAGTATAAGACAATCGCTATGCCTGTGCCTTTCCCTTCCCTCTACATTTTAAACTATCCAAAGGCATGTGGTGATTTATATTTTATAATGAACTCTCTTGTATTCACTATAAATTGAAGTGAAGACTCCATGCTCTGTTAACTTCATCTCCACTTTCATGGAAATGTTGGCGAGGTGAAAGGAAAAAATAGAAATACCTGTTGGGATACAGTGCCATGTTTTATGACACAATGCATTAATTAATACAATTTCAAAGTAAAAAAAATTATGAAATTTCATAAAATAGCACACGGCTCTGGTATAGACCTGCCAGCATCATAACATTCAATGCCAGTATGAAAAGAGTATGCATGTGTGATACAAATTGGGCAAAGGGGATAGTGATCGGGTAGCCCTTCAAGATATTTACAGTACCTGTGATCTGCTCAAAAAAAAAAAAACACATTTATAACGCAAGTAACAGGACCCTAGTTAATGTTGGTGAAGTGATTACGCAAATTTCAACTGTAATATGTCACCCAATTTTGTTACTAGAAAATGTTACTTTGTACTGCATCACCGCTATCTCTAGTGTTGACCCGCATACTGAAAACCAAGTAACTATAAAGACCTTCTCTCCAGTCCAACAACATCAAGGTAAATGGAGGGGGACCCTTGTAGCAGATCACGTTTTACCAATAAAAGTGAGTGGCCCATCCTGATAACTTCTAAGTACCATGAAGACCCTCACACCAGATTAACACCACCAAATTAAAGCCAAGTAAACTTGGTTTCCAAAGCTTCAGTTGGGTTCTGGAACAATCATGCCAGGTATCGTATAAATGAGGGGACCCTCATGCCAACTCCTACTATTACCCTCAAACTAGTAGAATTAAAGTCAAAGAACTTTGTGGCAAATCTTATTCATAATTATTTTGCCTATCATGCAAACTCATAAATATCATAAAGGTTATCCCACTGGTTCAACCCCAGTAAATTAAAGCCAGAACCAAAGTTTTGGGAACCCTCTTGCCAGTTATCAGTAACATGACTCTGAGGATTATAAAGACCGCCACACCAGTTATAAAAAATTAAAAGTCAGGCGGCACTTGTGGCTGATCATGTTCCAGTGATATAAATAAGCACCACCTCATGCCAACTCCTAAATACCAAAAAGACCTTCACAGCAGCTCAGCAACATCAAATTAAAGCCGTGGATCCTTTGTTCCAGGTTTCAAGTGACGTTTTGGGCATCCTCATGCCAGTCCTATATTCCCAAATGCCTATAATGACCTTCACATCTCTTCTAAAGCATCAAGTTAAAGTTAAGGGAGCCCTACAGCAGATCTCAACTGGATTTTAGGACTCCTTATTCCAGTTATCGTATAAAGGGGAGCCTTATGCTGATTCCAGAATGCATTTGTGAGACCTAATACCAGTCACATTTGGTACTTGTTTATGCATTTTTTTATTCTCCATTCCCATTCACCGGCACTGCATTAATAGTGGTGTATTTTTGTGTGATGTTACAAATAATTCCAGGTATAAGAACGTGACGTTGACCTTTGCATTATCTGAAATTTCAGATAACCTAACGAAAAGACCTCAACTTTTCGCATGCAGGTCTTTTCTCTTGTTATGCTGCGACCTTGTTCTGTTTTTGGACCTCGCCCTTTCTATCCTCATTTTGGTGTTGACTTCTTGATAATGACTTTAGGCTGCATGTGACTGCCAATCCTGTTTCCTTTGCCCCTGTACTGTGCCCTTTCTCCCTTGGTACAACAATGCCATTCATCATATAAATGGACTCCTTATGCCAATTCCATTTAACTACAAACACAGACCCTAATGCCAGTCATCATGACATCTCCTTAATAAATAAAAAGATTCCCACCTACCACCCAGTACATTTGGGGACCCTTCTGTTAGTTATCATATAAATCTGAGACTCCAAAGAATGGCAAAGACCCTGTCGAGCAGTTCTTTGTGACAGACAGGGGACTCGCATGACAATTAACAAATGAACTGCAGGAGGCTTCATGGCTGATCTTTACTGAAAGCTGGGGGGCTGTTTCTGCTGTTACGGAGTACACTAAGAAAGGACATACCACCCCCCTTGTGCGCTTTGACTTTTAAATCACAATCCCTCACAAGGCACTAGCACTCAAATGCTCTTAGAGAGATGGGATCTGCTTATGAACAATCCATTTGGCAACATGTGAATAAACAGCTCGGCTGCAAGGTGTCCGTGTGAGGTGCTATGGGGCGGCTAGGCGGGTCGCCGCATTAGGACATGGGGGGCCCCCCTTACGGCATGGTCCCTCCTGCCCTCGGCCTCGTTCACACAGTCCCAGCGCATTCCTCGGCCGCGCTTATTCTTCTGTCTGAGAATTGACGTGCTGGAGTGGCAGATTCCCCGAGACAGGCCCGCTCTCGCACAATGCCCCTAAAGAAAGGCTCTGAAAGAGGCCCGTCTGTCTTTCCCAGCAGGGCAGGATACAAAAATCCACCCACCCCCCCTCACCTCCTTGTGAAGCTTTTTGGCTGAGGCTGCTCTCAAATCCACAACAAAGATGTGTTTGTGTTTGTTGGGGCTTATTAAAGCCACAAAAAAAAAAAAAAAAAAAAGACACAGCAGCCTCCCGCCTAAAAACAAATCCCAGTTTAGAAGGGAGAGCTCCCCTTCATCTGCTCCTTCAGTTACACTCTTTTGATCATCACTACAAATCAGAGTTGAGGAGACTTGTGGCAATGTGCCTTCCTAAAGGTAGGCACACAGCAACCAGCCTGGATGCCATCCAGAAACTATGCTGCATTAGCGCTTGGTACACTATATATCTTCTGTACACAACCCATCACAGCCGCCTTGTCCTAACACTTTGGTGATGCCAGCCTTCCAGGGAGGAGATTCCCTGATTTTTCTCCTCATCCACCCACTTCCTCATGGTCTCCTGCATTCCCTGATAGGTTGGCATATCCTTTCAGAGGTGGCAGGCCCAGCATGCTTTACTCAGCTGGCTCCATGGCTGCTGCTTTTATCAATCTGTCCATTTCCCGGACCTCCGTGATACCCACTGAGCATCAGGGGTACTTTACCCAAGTACCTCAGTGGCAGAATTGGAAATATGTCATGGATGGAATTCTAGCCTATTACCCCAAAAAAGGATTATGGGGTAGACCTAATGAATACCAACAAGTGCCAGTCTTGATCCAGGATCTATGAGGAAATCCTATTCTATTGAACGCTGGCAATTCAGGTTTACTTAATTAAAAACAAAAAAAAAACCTGGCATGCTGTATCATGGTGCCAAGGCATCATAATGATAACATACATGAAATGCACTGAGCGCTGCTTTACTCTGGATCACCTTGTAAATGTCATAATGAAGATGAGCCAAATGCTGATATTGGGGAGGAACTCGCTAGCTTGCATTTGTATACAGTGGTATCCATCTATCCAACCTTCCTTTAACCAGTTTAATCCAGTTCAGTGTTCTACAATCCTAAGACACTTGTACTGTAGAGGATGCCTTGGTTATCACTTATGTTCAATGTAATGGAGTCCTTACTTCTATGACTGGTGCACTGGTAGAATAATTTACCTCCTCAGAGTCATACAGGTAGTCAGTGGTGGAAATGGACCAGTAATGATTCATACAGCACCAGTGATAGGTAGTAGCCATTGTCAGACTGGAAGTAGCTGTTATTATGTTCTACATCAGCTTTCATTATTAAAAACTATCTTGAGACACTTTACAGTTGCAGCTCAGTTACTTCCATAGTTCTACTAAGTGAGAAACCTGTAGTCTGGGCTGATCCTTAGAAGGACTGACTGGCTATGTGACGAGGGTCAAGTGTATAAATATTAAACCTAATAATCTCTAAAGGGTATTAATTATATTTCCAAAGGGAAATTGTGTAATGTAAACTTCTTCTAAGTTTATATAGCACCTTTCCATATAATAGACCTTCACAAGGCACTATAAATGTTCAGTACTATTGTCTCTGTATGCCTGTAACTGCAGTACTGGAGGTTAAGTGCTCCCTCAAGATCACATGGGTGAGGAGTGATCCTTCTGGTTTTATATAGCACCTTTGTATATGGAACAGAGGTACAGTACAGTTGTTTCTACATGTCTACAATCGCAGCACTGGCAAAAGTGATGCCCTCAGGGTTACATAGTGAGTCAGTGGGAGGGATTACTCCTTAGAGCCGAATATGGAAACGCACTATTTAAAAATAAATAAACACCTATCTCAAGGCACTGTAGAGATATAGGAAAAGTTCTTCTTTATGTCTACAGTCGCAGGATTGGAAGCTGAAGCACGTCCCTAATAGACTTCTGGTCATAGTGAAGAGCAGTGGTCAGGGTCACACCTTCTTTCTGGTTTAATGTAACAACAATAACTTTATTTATAAAAGGCAATTCATTTTTTCATACACCGAATGTGGGTCAATAAGCTCTACGACCACTATAATGCAATTTACCCCTTTATACAATGTATGTATATTATATACTCTAAAATGTATTTATTTATATAATATATATATATTATATATATGTGTGTCTGTGTATATATATATATATATATATATATATATATATATATATAGTGGCACCCGGCGGGACACCCAGGAGGACCAGAGGAGGGCTTGTACCTCCTCCAGACCGCGAGGGGGCGTCCGTCCTGGTTACGCTGGTGGCCTCGGGTAGGGGGCATGGAAGCCCAGCCCTGTAGGGGCCGCGCCCCGCTGCCTGTACAGCCCTGGAGCCCAGCACTTCCGCCACACCAGGAAGTGCTGGGGAAGACGACAGGGGACACCCGGACGGCTTCCGGGTGTGCAGCCGGCACTTCCGCCACACAAGGGCGTGTCTGCGGAGGAGTGCCGGGAAGCAGCTGGAGCCCATCCGGGTTCCCATAAAAGGGGCCGCCTCCCTCCAGTCATTGGCGAGAGTCGGGTGGAAAAGGACGGAGGTGAGAGAGAGAGAGGACGGGAGGCGGCCAGGAAGGCATTGAACTTGTGCGGCCTGGACAGTTGGGGGAATGGTACTGGAGGCACTGGGATGTGCACTGAGTGAAAATATTGTAAATATAGTGTAAATAAACAAGTGTGTGATGGAACCAACGATGTCTGTCTGCCTGTGTCCGGGGTTCACAAGTTCACAGTATATGTATGTATGTGTGTGTATACATATATATACTATATATGTGTATGTGTGTGTGTATATATATATATATATATATATATATATATATATATATATATATACATACATACATAAAGTATACACATGTTTATACACATATATGTGTATATATATGTATGTTGTAAGCTGTTCAAAACAGAAGATACTTTATTTATAAACATGCTAATTAATTATGTACATACACATCTTTTTATATGGTATATATATGCACATACATACACACATAATTAATTAGCATGTTTATAAATAAAGTATCTTTCTGTTTTGAACAGCTTCAAACAATTAATGAACACACTTCAACACTTCTACAATGTGAGCACCAGTACTTCAGCTTGAGTACATTTTGGAGGTTAAATTAGTGACTACACAATTAACCGTGCAGTGTCTTGGTCACCAGGGGGCAGCACTGTTTTCCTACTGTATAAAACGGAATTTCCTCCATCATTAATTTATTTGTGGTGGAAGGCACTGCAGTGCAGCAGTTAGAGACTGGGTCTGAACCCCAGTCTGACCACTACTCTTGTGGAGTCTGCATGTTCTCCCTTTGTGTTTTTTCCCTTTTTTCTGGCAACTGTGGTTTTCTTTACACATTACAAAAGCACAAGTTAGGCATACTGACATCACTAAACTGGGGAGATACGAGGATGTGTAAGTGTGACGTACACAAGAGATCTGAACCTAGCACTGCTCAGGTAGGCTTGAAAACAGAATGATATATTCACTGTGTGTGTGTCTGGAACTTTTGGGGAGGGGAGAGTGGAGGTATAAACTATATACTTTTTTTTTTTTTTTAAATCTAGGGAAAGCTGTAGGTTTTCGCACCAATCGGGAATCATGATAGTGAAAAGCAGAACTCTAGCATTGTGGAAAGTTTGAAAATTTCCACATAATCAACAGTAGCCCATTTCTGATGGGCTAAATGGCCTGTTCCCTATTTTTCAGGTAAGCCATCTACAGTATGTTATATTGTTACAAATGTATCTGTCACTGCCAGGACACAAGGGTGAAGTGGTTGGGGGATGAATATGTGGTGACAAAGATTCACATTGTGACAGTGTTTACAGCCAAGTGTGGACTATCAGCTGTCTTTAATATGGGACACCTGATTGGTTCTTAGGTTCTGCCACCTTCTCCCAAATAGGTAAGTTCCTAGATGAGGCAGCGAGGTTGGCAGCAGGGGCTCCTGAACTCATTTACAGAGTCACAACCCATGACACACTGCAATCATCATATCGAGAAATAACTTGTGAGGAGCCAGCAGAGAAACACAGTGCCTAAGCAGAATATAAAGCAAGGGTTGGAAATCCCCAAAACACTTCTTTCTGTGTCATCCTTAGTTGCCTCTTGGTCAGAGCTAATACAATATCCAAATCATATTTAATTCACACATTTCTTTGAGGCAGACAAGAGTTTATCAAATTACAAGTGAGTAATGGTAAATGTGACTGCACACAGATTCACTTAATTGTTCATTTCAATATGTATTATAACATATGGTGGCAGCAAGCTACACAAACTTGTTAGTTTAAAACATGATGTTGAACATTCATGAAAAAAGAGGAAGGGCCAAGCGGTAAGGGATACTAATGTGTATAAAGATGAGGTTGTATTATAGAGTACAGAGAACCATAACGGGCAGTGTAGCCCCCTAGTGGCTATCCAGAGTTGGATCCTGCCTGCAACCCAGTGCCTTAGAAGCTCCAGTTCCATGTCACGTTAGACATACGGATTGACAAACAAAAGCCAGACCTCCTTAGTGACTGTTTGATTGGAAGCGTGAAAGTTTGGAAATAACTGCAGAGAGCCTAGGGGATGGCACTATGTGATTTGAAAAGGTTTAATCTGCCATCATTCACTGATGACACCCGACACATTTGTTAACCTGCTGGTCCTGCACCTTTCCGGTAATTCAGATAGATATACAGGGAATGTATTTGTCAGCCCATTGAGGTCACAGCCCAAAAAAAACCCATAATAAAAGTTTTACTTACAGCAAGGTACAGCATGGTGTACATGGCGAAGGAGGCATGACCTGAGTAGAAGGACTTCCTGTAGGAGAAGAGAATAAGAAATTAATAAGGAAAATGAAGAAAGAAGCAGGAAGAATGTGAAGAGGTATATAAAAGTGAAGGACCAGAGCACCTCGAGAGACCAAAGGATGGACACACAGACAGACAGTGCAACAAGGTGCAACCATCAGGCAGTCAGAGTAGTAGGGGTGCACGCAGTATGGCTCCCCAGTGCCAGCTTCTCTGTTGGTGGACCACACTATAGGTGTTGTGAATCCATTAAACACAGCCTGCATTATCCACTTTCTAGCCCAATATATTAAAGCACTGACCAGGGAGCCTCAAAGCTGTAGTATAATGTTAAGCATATTTTTATTTTGTTGTTTTTGATTTACTTTTCACAAATATTTGCGCAAAAACAAAGTTAACACTGTTATGTGTAATAATTATTATTGTATATTGAAGTTGTTTCTTTATGTATCCTTCGTTTTTTTTTCCTGATTAATGAATGTTTCCTTATGTTTTAAAGATGCTGGCAATCGGATGACAATTTAGACTTTAGGTTGCCTTTTTAGGCAAACATTTTTTGCCTTATTTTCCTTTGCTTTGCCATGTTTTCGTCTTTTATTTATATAAATAACTCCTTTATTTATTAAGGTTCTTTGTGGGCCTTGTCTTCTCAAGCCAGAGATTTTAGAGTTTATCCTCTCCCTTGCCAGGCATTTTTGTGCACTACTTAAAATTGTGTGTGCGTGTGTTTTTTTTTTGTGTGGAGTCTGAGGTGAGGTTGCCTAATTCTAAGTGGGCCAGTGAAGGCCCTGGCCTGGTTTGTGGGTCTCTTCAGAGACCTTTTACCTTTTTCACTATGTACATGTGGCCTGTTCACAGGAAATATAAATTGTAATATTGATACCTATTCCTTAATTGGGGACTGGAGTTGTTATATGACCCGTTGTGTTCTTGTCTCTCTCTGCTTTGTCTGCAGATTGTAAAATAAAAATAACTGAATAAAATCTTCTCTGGCCGGGCCCTGGGGTTTCTATAGGCAACATTTCAAGACACACCCATCCCCAGTTCACTTTTAATGTTATGCCCTGGCACTCATGTTTGTTCAATACAGAGATTATCTGCATGTGAACTTTTACCTGTAAAGTTTTCTGTCAGTTTAATATTAAACTCAAAATGTGATCACAGCCCAGAATCGGAGGAGTAATTAAAGAATGGCTGTATTGTTGGGACCTCCCCTCCCACGTTTGTCCTTTCACTAACCCATTATTATGTGTTCACTTTAGCTCTACTGTGGGGTTGTATTTTTATGTGATATTCTCATGTAAACTGATTCAGGTGGAGGCACCTGGCAGGCTCCCAGAGGATTTACTGGCAACTCAATCTCTTCTGGGAACTCGGTCTTCTCAGACCGGAGCTGGAAGGGAGCTGAAGGACGCTTCACTCTCACACCACTTCACGTGCATTTATCCATGTATGTGCAGCCTTGCTCTGTTCAGTATAAATTTGGCAGCCTGACTATTCATCTTAATTTCTTGCAGATAATAAGAGCAGAGAGTAAGGAGAATTGGCATTGAAGTTAAAGAATCGGCATTGAAGTTAACTAGCTGTTGGCGCCTTTGTGCCAAATGTGGTAATATCAGCAGCATTTACTCACAGGGAGGCGAGGAGATTGGAGCTTGAGGTCATGGCTTACAATACTGATCTAACTTGGGAACAACTTTAACCATGGTGAGCCACACTCTGGAGAGCCGAGTTGTTAATAGCTTCACTTTTGGCACTGTGGTAACAATCTTTAATTGTGAGAGTCTTTTATCAGTTTAGTAAAATACAGTGTACTCTTATTAGCCCTTGCGAAAGTGGGTTGTTTTAAGCAGAACTGTTTTGTTACTCATTAAGAGGACTTCCACAATACATAGTAATCACAGATACCTTGTCTGACAAGAAGTGCTAAAATGGATTGGCATAACTACAAATGCTAGGCAGGCAGGTAGGTTCCCTTAACCAAAAACTGGGTGACATGTTAGAATGGATAGGCTTTTCACATCTGTTGCACTTCATTTGGTTTGATTGGGTGGCGTTCATCTTCAGAAATGTACCAAAATGGACAGTGTGGGGTTATTCTGGCAACACTTGGCTCAAAGCTGTAAACAGGTCAGGACAGAGTGCAATGAAAAATTTTAATTAATAGGTTATTATTAATGGGGTATTACCTACATGAGGGGGATGCAGTGTAACTGAATACAGTTCCGTTTATTAATTAATCATTCTCCTTACTGATGATGATAATTTCTGTCTCTTTGCTTCCTAAGTTTTTGTGGTCTGACAAAACAAGTTTATGTTTTTATTTTTTTCACTGGTTGCCTCAAAGTTCAGCTGTCTTTTGTGTGTGTTAATTAGTTGATCAAAAATTGATTCACCCAGTCTACCACTTAAACTCTGTGTAATGGTAACCTTATTCAATTCAACATTTAATTTTCGTATTACAAAATGCTTAGGAATAAGGTGCCTAGATGCTCACTCCACTTTCTTCTCTGTCAGTTGATTTATTTTTCTTCATATAGCACTGGACACATAGCACCATCACAGCAGCAGCTGCCAATCTAGCAGCCATTTACACAAATGCAGTTAATGAAAGACTGGCATATTACAAGAGTGCAGGCCATGCCAAAGAATCAAAGTTTGAGGTAAGAAAAGCACCAAACTTCATTCTGATTATTTTCTCGCTTACTCAGCCCTGGACTTACCTGGCCTCCTTTTCTAGTGAAGCGTTGCCCGTGCAACTGTAGTTATCCACATACTGGCCAATGGAGCAGTTGACCAGGGGTTTGCACACTGTCAAGAAGTTGGGGCGCAGACGCCCAATGGTAAGCTTGGCCATGTTGGTCAGAGACTGTCCTACTGTGCAGCCAAACAGGAAGCTGCCAATCTCCTTGTAGAGGGTGGAAATATAGTGGTTGGACACAAAGGCTTTTGACTCGACCTTTAGGTAGTGTACACGATAGCTCTCACCCAGGGCGATCTGAAAATAAATCCAAAAAGGAGAAGATGAGTGAACCAATCGGGGCCTCTGAATCAAGGGTCAGAATGCAAAATCATACAATCTTTGAGCCTGAGGGATCTGCGAGGGTCACATCTGCCACCACCTCTAACCATAATCAGTTGTCAAAATGCACTTAAGGGGGAAAAAGCCAAAGTTTGTGCAGCAGGGCACCCAAAATTAAAACAAGGCTATAAATGCATTCATAGCTTGATAACATATTCACATTGCTAGGACACACTGGTGCTTAGGTCTCTCATAGTGCTCCTGGGTCAAGCTCAGGACTATGACCCAAACACATTGCTACAAAACAGAAGGAACTGTATGTACCCTTATGGGAGTCCCAGTCCCAATGCTCCGATTTTCCCTAAGGTTTCTAGTGAAAATGAATTCACCTTTCCATAAAATTTACACTCTGAATTTTGACTTATGTCAAAGAGGTGCCCTGCTCAGTTAACTGCAGGAGGCTTTTACTGTAAACCTTTCACCTGAAGACCTCTACGGGTTTAACGATTATGATTAAACCCGCAAATGTTAGACAAAGGACCTGTAGTTTTGAAATGTTGGGTTCCCCCAAAGACTGAGCACACTTCAGGTCTTCCAAAACACAAATCTGTGGGGTAATTGTGTGTCAGTGGTGAGGAGTATGAAAACAGGATCAATGCTGTCCTGAGTTATGAGTGTTCAAGTTGAACATTTTCATGCTTCACTTAATACCCGCCATAATTCAGTTTATGAGGTTACAAGAATACATGTGGCATTTTCAAATTTTGTTTTGGGTGCATCACAGAGCCATTTTAGTTTGGGCACTTGTGAAATACAGTATATAATTTTGCTCTCGGGTATAGATGACACAATTTGTTTTCAATTGTGACATATACTCAAAGAGACAGAAGATGCAGATGACTTAGAACGCAACCCTTCTTACCCCTATCTCTCATTCACTCTCTCAGCCACCAACAAGCTCGCAGCAATGCCACCTCCATCCCTGCCTCATTTAGTTCCCAGTATTTTTGTCAAGTGATGTTGTTTTTACCTTGTCTTTACTGTACAGGTATTGTTGCAAATGGAAGCATACGGCTGCAAATTAGCTTAACAGGAGCTGGGAAAACAGCCACATTAATAATGAGAAAATGTCTCTTTTTGGAAAGCTAGTTGATAACCGTGATTACCTATTGAAGCCATTATGTTCATTTTAATGGAATGTATGCTTATTTTTGGAAAACTGAGTATCACTTTTGGGACTCTGGAGCGTACATATTTTTTTTCTCTCATTGCAAGTAATGGTGACTTCATTTTCACATTATGAGAATTTGTCTTATGAGGGTTTTTTTGAGAACAAATTATGCTTGTAAAAAAGGGGAAGACTATATTAGGGATTCCTCCATTAACTAGCACACATACAGTAGCTGATCACTTACGGACACTGCAGTAATAAGGATGCCTCCACTGATCAGGACGCCATCACTGATGGACTCGTTCTCCTCATAAGGATAGGAGATGCTCTCATCATGGCAGAAGAAGCCTCGTTTGTATGGCTCCACAGCGCCCATCTCACAAGCAAAGAAAGGAATGGATGCTGAAAGAGAAGATAAAGGAAAAAAAAATCCAGGGTTAGTACCATCCCATCTATAGGTTCATCCATGTCGACAGGATCAACTTCCCTAGTCAACACTCTCCCGTGGTGCCATTTTCTTTTGTGCGGGCACTGCCATTCTGGAGAGTTTCTGTTGATATCACAGTCACTTTGGTATAAGGTCAGCATCATGCCCTTCCTGGATGTCCAAGACTGGATACATTAAAAGATTTAGAATTTATTTTTTCTTGTGAAAGTTCTGGCTCAAGAGCTTTTTGTTTATATATACACATATATTTATTCTAAGAGTTGTTTCCATCTGTCATGTGATCACTTGAGAACACACTGGAGCTAGAACCTGAAGTTTTTGATACAGATGAAGACCATGCCATGATACTCGCTGCTGAATCAAAAAAAAGTGTCTGGGAGAAACCACCGAAGAGTTATTGAGGTTTCATGTCTGTCTGGGCAGTTTGCTGTAGCAAAATGTGATCAAGAATGTGACATGACAGAAAGAACAAGAATGGCAACATCTGCTGAGAGTGAAGCAAACTGCAGAAGCTGATTACATGATTGAGAGAAGAAGAAGAAGAATGACAGCTCTAAGATCCACTGCACGTGTGGCACAGAAACTGCTAGTACTTACATGCTACTGGGACTGGAACCTTAATCTTGGAAGGACTGGAGGTCCACATTTTCTAGCTGGATTATAATTTCAGTTTTGTTCTCTGGTACTGGTTTCCTGTTTCTACTGCTCTGGCTACAGTTCATCTCCCAATTGCTTAATCCAATGTTACCACTGAATCTTCTTGTATTGTCAGTATAATAGAGTGGCTATGGTCTGGATGGTCAGAACTCGGGCCCCCTGTCATAGATATAACAGCTCCTCGACTCCTACGCCAGTCACAGTGTGCTCAAGTCACAGCACTTGGCACAAATTCCCACTTTGTGTGCGATTCTCTTCTTCGTGCTGGTGATGCTGGACATCTTGGATATTTGCATTGGACTGACCGTTACATGTAAGAAAAGCAGGGTCAGTAGGCAGTGGAGTGGAGGAAAGGGGGAGGTTGGCAGCTGAAGAGACTCAAGCAGCAGCAGCAGCAGAAACCAAAGCCAGCAGATCTGAAGCGGCTGCCTCCCCTGCCGTGTCAGCCGCTGCATAGGAGAGCATAGCTGGCATTCCAGGAGAGGATATGTGGCCTTTTTACTGAGAGGAGTAAGGGCACAGTGCCCAGTGTTGGCACCTGTCAGCCAGGGTGAGTTGTGAGTGCTACCCGCTGCAGCTGTCCAGAAAGTTTTAAGTATGAAAAATGAGAGAGAAGGAGTGGCCCACCTAACATGCCTCCAATGACAGCCTCCTGCGAGTCTGGGCGTCCCTTCTCGGATGCCCAGTCTCTCGTTTTTGCCGCCTCAGTGCCTCGGACGATGTTTCTTAACATAATGACATGCAGCCCTTTTATTTTGCCATTACACGCTCCATTTCCCCTCATGTGCTGGTGCACTCCGAGGAGAACTGGGCCACTTTCAACGCAGCCGTTTTAACAGCATCCTCTTATGACCAGGCAACAGACAAGGTAGTGGCGGGAAATGACTGAGTTGAGCCAGAGGAGAACTCAAGGTCTGCAGAAACCGATAACGCGGAAGCCAGCTGACATCTCTAATGAGACCACCGCCATCATCCCCCTGCTCAAATGATGCATTAGAATAGCAGCCTTAAAATTAGACACGTTCAGAAGGACAAGCCACCAGGATCTGCTTACAGCACTCAGGCTGCCGGGGAGGCACAAAATATCGATTACATATGAAGCAGCAGCACTACCGCCCACCAAAAGCACCAGGGCTAAATCTGTAGGAAGTGACACTTGCACAGCCGCCTAAAAACGCACACAGGACACCGTGATCAAGAGCAGTGCGCCACGTAGCTTCCAAACAAAAGCATGGACTCTGACTTAGCAACCTCCTTCTTTTTACTTACCCAACAATGATGTGGAGCTCTACACCTTTTTGCTTTCACTAGTGACAAACTGATGCACTGGCTTGCATACTTGCATTGTTGTCCTCTAAACATTTCAAGTGTGAGGCATGGTGTCAGTCTGAAAGCCAAAACCCCCTTTTTTTAAATTGGACCTCCTGGTTGGTCTGATGTTTAAGCAAACTGAGAAAGCCAACAGCAACAGGTTGGAAAAGGAGAGTCCAAAATAAAATCTCCTTTATCTTCAGAGTGGTTTGATTAATCAGGTGAGGCCTGCGGGATGCCCTTTCTACTACCTTAAATTTCAAACTAAGAGCAAAATGGAGATGATGTCCTCTGGACATGATGAAAGTGGAGGGTCTGAAATCAAATCCTTCATTTGAAACAATAGGTCTGATCAATCAAGTGCTTCATGTGTTTATATCTCCAGATTGGCCTTATGAATCAAGAAATGCCTATAAGTGGAAGATCATGCTGCTTTAAACCCACAATCTGAGTGTCAAGTGGAGCTGGGTGCTAATGTAGATACAAGGATTCATCCCCAGAATGGTTTGATGGACCTGGTGAGACATGTTGAAGCACTCTCTACTACCTTAACTTCACTAATTGAGAGACCACGATTCAGGTATAGGTAGGTGTCTGCTGGGTAAGATGATAGTGGATGTCCCAAAGTCAAATCCTCCTTCAGATGAGAAAGCGGGTCAACTAAATGAAGGAAGAGCTTTTGGTGGTGGTGCCCTTGACTGATTTAACCCACATAATGGATTATTTTATTATAGATTCACACACACACACACACAGTAGAGTCTCGCTTATCCAACAAACAGGCCGGCAGAATGTCGGATAAGTGAAAATGTTGGATAATGGCAGGTGTTAAGAAAAAGCCTATTAAACGTCGAACTGTGTTATGATTTTACACATTAAATACAGTATGTACTGGACTTAAAAAGTTCAGTCATGTGATGATTTAAAGACATTTTTGATCGTAGTCTGCTTTCCTGATGAGTGCCATTACTTCGCTGTCAAGTCTCGCCATCTTTGCAACATCATTATGTCAATTCCTGTAGCTTCTTCTTGTTGCTCAATGTAATTAATTGCAGTTTCTAGAGCCTTGACTCTGTCACTCATATAGTCAACATCTGTATGAGCGTATACTGTTTACTACAGCATTGTGACTGCGTGTGTGTATTTGTGCTTTGATGTGCGAGTCCCCGTCTTGCACCCGAAATCTCGAAGCTGAGTCTCAGTACTTTTAGCAACACCAGCTTTATTAAGCTTGAAACAGCAACAGCGCAGTTATTTATTATAGCAGGATCTGCCATTCTACCATACACAGACACGGCACTCAGGCAGGGTCAGGATCTGGGGGAAAGTAATACTGTGCCCTGCACATTTATAATGTTCCTCGTATTTGTATCAACCATTGATGGCAGGTCCTTGTAGGATGTCCGCGATCTTTTTGGATTGGCTTTTATGGCGAACTGCTACAGCGCTAGGAGACGCAATTCCTTTGGGACGCTCTTCCGCGTGTTGTCCCGTTGGGTGGAATCCCAAAAGAATTTAGAAACTCACTCACACCAGCCATGATTCTTTTCAAAGGTAAAGTGCAGGTTAATTTGCTTTATGTATTTTTACTTTATATTTTGTATTAATCATTTTTATATGAATAATTTTGGGTTGTGGAACAAATCATCTGAGTTTCCAATATTTCTTATGGGGAAATTTGCATTGATATACTGTACGAGTGCTTTGGACTGCAAGTACGTTTCCCGAATGAATTATGCTCGCAAACCAAGGTTCAACTCTAATTAGCTGTGGTAGAGTCGGGAGCAACAAAAATACACTACGCTCACATTCGCAACTTGCAGTTCTTGTTGGCGATTGATGCGTTTTTTTTTTTGTTTTTTTGCGGTGGAATGTTGGATAATATGGAATGTTGGATAACCGAAGGTAGGATAAGCGAAATTCTGCTATATATAGAGACAATGCCATTTAGACAATGAGATTCATGGGGTGGCGCCATCCGTTTGCTTCATCCTCCAAACAGAGGGAGAGCCAAGTGGAGGTGGATGGCCGACAGGCATAGTGAAGGTAGAATGTCCAAAGTCAAATTCTCCTTCAAATTTGGCAGTGGACCCAATTAATCAGGCAACTCCTGCAGTAAATGACAGAGTGTGACAATTGAATTTGGGTTCACACTCAATATTTTGGAAGTCCCATCCTCCATCAGATGAGCTAGTGGATCCCCAGGGATATCCAGGACTGTGACAACCAACGTCATTGGGCTCAGCTGGTGACTCGCGGAACAACTCCAAACTACCCTGGGCACCTACTCAAAGGCTGATATATTGTTTATAGCAATGGCAACATTGCCAGTAACTTGATGGATGGTGTCATCGTGGCCTACCTATTTAACATCACGGCATGCAGTATTCTGATGAAATAGCCATTTTGATAGATTCAGTTAGCAAAAGAAATACCTGACTGGTTTAGGACTTTTGATTATAGTTTTGAATGCCACGTTTATGGTGGCCTTTTTCCTGCTTGTCAACCTCCTCTTAAATCCTTTAAAGTGCCCGGCCATCGCAGTCGTTAGTTGAGATTGTGTTACTGGCATGAAAGCAACTGCCATGGCACACCGATGGGTTTGTGTGAGGCACCTGCCTGATATAAATGTCTGATTCTGTTGCATAATTCAGCCTGCCTTGACTGGCACTGGCCTGGCAGTGAAGTGGTACATGCAGTCCAGTCCATTGACACATGATAACCAGCCCATGCAAGATCAAAGCCCACACACCCCACTCCCATTGAAGGGTCTGATGCCAGCTGTTGCTGCTGCTTTTTCTGGGTTCAAACTTGAACCCTTGAGCCACTGAGGAGTCTTTAAAAGAGAACCAAGGTGGAGCCAGCAAGCCCATGCCTCTCAGTCAGCGGGGGTCACCCTTTTGGGCCCCCCCGGACAACAATCAGATTCCTCAAGTCCCTTTCCGCTCCTCAGGAACGGACGCCAGTTTTGAAGCCAATGAGAACAAGATGCAGGAATGCAGCGAGTCCATCTGCACAAATCTGGCAGGCAGCTGCTCACAGCCTTGAGTCCCCGGTGAAGGGAAACATTTTCTCAGTAAACACCACATGGGACGCCTTTGGAGGGATCGCTGCTCTGTTTCTAATTTACAAAGTGACAGCGAGCACTAGCGGGGGGAGACAACACTATAGGGAACGTATCTGTGAGAGACACTAGAGTCTCATCACCAGGAAACATCAGAAGTGGCACCTGAAGGCATCCGGCGGGCCAGCTGTCACACGGGGACACAGCCCAACAGTAGGGGGCAGCGTGCAGTTCCTGCCCATCTCACAAGGCTTACATGAAGTTCTACCAGTTAAGAACAATTCTCTCCTGCTATCTTATTTGATATAGCACCCCTTTCACAGTGTACAGTACTTGATCATTTCTGTGTTATTTTCTTTATTAAATTTATTTCATTTGAATAATAGTTAAAGCGATGCTACCTTTTTTTTTTGGCCACTGTACTCATGTCTACAAGTTTTTAAGTCCTGCATTTAGAATGATCAGCTGGGTGTGCAGCTGTAACAGAGATAAGAAAGGCAAGGCAAAAGGCAGGAAAAGAAGCCAAAAACAGGAAGCGGAGATGTCTCTAAACCAAAGGTCGCAGGTCAAGCCTTTGACGTCACTAAGAGGGTCTGAAACACCAATAAATGCGCAGCTAAGGTCTGTTGGACAAAGTGAGTACTACATGTGGGTGACCTGCCAACTGGACAACCACACTGCCAGATGACAAAATGTGTGCAGCTGTTGAGAACAAGCACAAAATTGAAGCAACTTTGGGGTCACATGAAATAAGCTATTAAACTTTGATTCTGGATATCCTTAAAGGCACTATATAGCAGGTGGGGCACAGTGGGTAGCTCAGTGCCCGTTCACTTACATGAATGACAATGGACACCCCAATCCCGCCCCTCCATCACTTAAACCTTCAGTTTCTTCCCAAATGGCAGTCTACAGCTCTAATACTCGCACATCGGCTATTCCTCTCCCCTAACATAATCATATTCACTGCACCTTTATTTTATAGCGCCTTCAGTGGGATTTCTATGTTAACACTCAGGCCGGCTTCTAATTCCCTCATCCCAATTTGCAACATCATTCTGACTTAACGGGTCACCATGAGCAGATGTCGGCGCCAGATATTTGCCTGCACCCAGGGGGTCACCACGTTCTGAAGTTCTCGGGGTCAGCAGTCTGTGTTGAAGAGAATCCATTCAATGGAGGGGCCAAAGGGGAAACTCGTGTCATGCTGAACTTTTAACAGGCAAGACTCATTCGAAGACACTCGAGCTTTTGTCTGCCAATTTCAAGAGCAGCCGACACTGGCCAGATAAGAGGGGGAGCTGGAGTGCCTCGGGCATTGCGGTGTTATGGCTTTGATTTTCACCAGCTCATTTTCTGTGCTTGGCTGGCACAGTTTACCCAGAGCTCGGTCCTCCTGTCCATCTTCTTTTGGCCTGCGTATTCTGTTATTTAGTGTTTTTTTTTTTAATAGTGTGTTCTGGTTTTTTAAATGGTTATTGTCATGGATGGGGTGGCATCCCAATTGAAATGACAAGTTTTCCCTTACCTGGCCAAGAGGCTATGAAGAAGGATGACAGCAAGTGATCCCGAGACATTCAACATTACTCTTTATAGCCAGGAAACTTGTATGGAAGGACAAAATAATGGGTGGGCTGGCCTCCCGTCTGGATTGCACAATGCCCTCTTGCCTGGCTAGGTGGTAATTTTAGAGGAGGCTCAACAGTAGGGACAGATGGGTGCAGTTTGCCACCTCGCTTTGGGGATAGGAATACTGGATGGACAAAGAGTGATGTCCTTTCAAGGGCAGATGATCCTCCAGAATGACAGGTAGCAGGTGTGCCTCTGGCGTGGCTCCACTTTGGACACCTGCAGGGTTGCATGGGGCCTGTAGTTCTGTGAGGGTCCGCAGCGGGGCACTGCCAGGAGAGGACTCCCTTTTTGTATTGCAGTTCTGACTGCCCCAGATGTGTTTCCTAAATGCTATGTTCTGACACCAGACGTACTCGTGAGTCCAGCATAAAAACAGATTTTCCGTTTTTTAGGTGGAAACAGTGGAGGTCTGAAGGAAGGAGAAGAGAATTTATTACAGCTCTTAATTCCAAACAAGCATAGTATTTTGTTTAAAAATAAAAAAAAAAACCCCTTTTGAACCCATGACTGGCTTTGGTCCCATTGTGTTTGGGGCTCTGCTACACCCTCTACAGGCCACATTGTGTATTTGGTACGCGTGTTTACATAGTTTGTCATTGATCTTGTACTTTGTAGGTCGAGCCAAAGGGGCTGAGGCCCTGATGCTGCCACAGCTCTTGTCCTATGGCACCCATATTTTGGGCTCTTTGGGAGTTCTCTTAGATTCTTTTGTATTTTTTGCTTGATTTTTTTTTTTATTCTGTTTGATTTTGGATTGTTTATTCTTAAACTCAGTATTTGAGCAATTTCTTGACCATTTTTAATATGATTTTTTGTGTTACTTCTAAACTTTCTTTGAATAAGCATTATTACTAGTATGAAGTAATATGCTTTGTTTAGGGTTAGAGTTAGGGTTTGAGACCAGGAGTTTCCCAGTTCCACTCTCCCTTTTTGATATGTTTAGGTTTGGCCCTTTTGGCTATGCAGGCTCACAAGCCTGTTTTTGAGTTTTGGGGTGAGACCTGCTAAGCATTTTCAGATCTATATGGAGTTTATAGACCCTTTTTTGAGATGTTGGATCAAATTTCTCAAGATCAGCAAACTTCCGTTCATTTGAATAACTAAATAGGGAATTCTTCTTGAGTATTGTACTGGACTGCATTCCCACCCAACAGAAAAATGGTTATATGTATCTGGTGTCTTAACGGAGGCACCATTACCAAGTGCTTTAAGACTATCTCTTTCACTTCAGTCAACCTTGTGTCTCATATACTGTAACACCTGTCAGGGCACTCATCATCACAAACATTTCAGGAATGTCATATAGCGTCTTTCAAAGGAGGCAGCATTACTAGGACTATCATTTTAGCTTAACTTAGTCATATAGCACCTTTCACAGCAAGCACTATTATAATTAACTTAAACACTTAATGAATTTTTGCATCATATAGTGCCTTTCAAAGATGGCGCTCATAGTAAGTGCTGCAGGACTTTGACTTCAGTTTACCTTTACTCCATACAGCACCTTTCACAGCACTTATCCTTATAAACAACTCTAAAATTTATTTTCATGAATGTTTAATGTCTATAGTGCCTTTCAAAGGAGGCCACGCCACTAGGACTACCCATTTAGCTTCGCTTAATCTTTGTCACCACGATAAGTGATCTGAATGCTTCATTTACTGAATGTTTGCATCATACAGTGCCTTTCACAGGAGGCACAATCACCGAGTGCTTTAGGACCATCACTTTCACTTTAGTTTACCTCTATTTCATATAGTGCCTTTCACTTCATTAATACCTTATAATCTACAGGGTTCTTTGCATAGCCTACCATTATGTCCTCATATAGTACCTTTCAAAAGGAGAGCACTCTCGCTAAGCGCTTTAGATCCTTCACTTTAGCGTCACGTAGTCTTTCTCTTATAGTAGTTTTGAGAGCGTAAGTTACCTGAACACTTGTATTCACTGCATTGTTATGTCATGTAGTTTATGTGTTGGGACTGTCACTTTTGTTTCAGTCAGTCAGTCTATATTCTAACACATGGTCACGGGGGTCTGCTGGAGCCAATCCCAGCCAGCGCAAGGCAGGAACAAATCCGGGGCAGGGCGCCAGCCCACCACAGTTTTGTTTGAGTGAAACTACATAATCTATAGAGTCTTTCACATGGCCCACCATTACGACATCAGACTTTATCTGAACGTTTACATCATGTAGTTCCTTTTGTAACGCCCACTTTGTTTTTCTGTTTCCAGTCAACTCAATTAGCTGTGGTTTGACGTTTTAGTCTTTCCAGCCCTCACTTTTTGAACTGAGCTCACTTCTTCATCAGCCTAGCGTTTTCTCAGCCTCCCTGGGATTTCTTCTGGATGACAGGGTGGATGCTGGCCCTGTATGAGGCCCACTCGCTCAATGCAGCAGTTCAACTCCGAATTCAAAAAGAGACATCGCCTGTATGTCAGTAGCATGAACGAATGGAGTCTCACATTATAAAGGGCCTTCCATGTCCCACAAACTGCAGACTCCAGGATTCTCTCCCAATGTGAGGCGCTGTGCACCCTAAACAGTGACATTCTTTCCAAGCCATGAGTTTAGCGTCTTCAGCATATCATCCTGTCCCCCAGGGTCATATGAAGGATACAGCTCTGGGAACAGCACCAGTCATTTATCCCACAATGCCATGCGTGAAGAATGTGTGGCAGGCAGGGGTTCCTCTGTGGTGGATCATGTGGGGATGATTATATGGCCAGCTGAATTAGTGCAGGCCACAGCGTTACTGAGTCAAAACAGCGTCAGACGCCAGACTGGGGGAGAGGGGGGAGCTTGATTGGTGCACACTGGGCCCTGTGTGTGTGTGTGTGTGTGTGTGTGTGTGAACAAGCACAGGCACGAGTCCCCTCAGACTCCTGTCATCGTGCTCACTTCCATCATGTCTGCATGTAGTGGCCGGCAGCGTCTTATGGACCCGCAAGCAAAAGAGGATGGTGACAGATTGATGTTAGCTGAACGTCAAAGGTCACAAAAATATTACACTATCGAGGTTTAAAGGTCAAGAAAACCAAACGGTCTGTGATGATGGACAGACAACCCCGTTAAGCCCCCCAGGCTGTCCACAATGCCATCCAGACAGCATGTGTTCTGTATAGCGCCTTCCAGCTTTTAGTCTACAGACCTCCTGTTTCTGTTGTCTCTTTTGTCTTCACTTGGCCTGCACCTTCAGCATTCACTTTGATTCTCTTTAGCCTATAAAGTTCTCTTCAACTTCATTCTGCCTGCTTTATTTTCCATAACACACACTTCCTTCCAGTCTGCATGACTTTAGTTTATACAATGCCTTCTAACTTCATTTAATTTGCTTTACTTCATAGAACCTCCTGCTACATTTGGCCTGCATTTCTTAATTTAGCACCTTTCAGTTCCCCTTCACTCATTCTATGTAACACATTTCCACTGTCAGTCTGATTTGTCTTCTTTCTATACAGTGCCTTCCTGCTTTTGAGTCAGTGTTTCTTTAAATTATATGCCTTCCAGCTATCAGACTGCATGACTTTAATTGATATTGTACCTTTAGTCTTCATTAATATAGCATTTCACCGCTTTCTGTCTGCTCTCTCCTTCTATTTAATGCCTTTTGTCTTTCACTCAGTGGGTCTTTAAATGCCTCCCATCTTTTAGTATTCGTGCCTTTAATTTATACAGTGCCTTTCAGCCTCACACATGCTGGTTTACATTATATAGCATTGTCCAGTTGTCATTTTGTGGGCCTTTAACTTCTATAGTACCTTCTAGCATTAGTATGTGTGCATTTAATTTATAGAGTGCCTTTCAGCATCATTCAGCCTGATTTACTTCATGTAGCAGCTTGAAAGTTACATCTGCTGCCTTCTTTCTATAACATAGCTGTGCCTCTTTAGTTTATATAGCGCCTTTCCGTTTCATTTGGCCCACTTTATTTTACATAGTCTTATAGGAAGAACCACCTGCCTCCATTTTACATAAAGCCTTCGGGTTCAGTTTGCTTGCCTGCCTTTAACTTAATGCACCTTTCAGGTTTATTCACCCTTGTTAGTCTTATGTAGTCGGTCTACCTTTAAAATCTATGGTGCCTTATAATGTTTGGTATGTATTTGTTTCATTTATATAGTGCCTTTCTGCTTCATTTGGCCTGTTTTACTTTATATAGCGCCTTGCAGATTATTGCATCTGCCTTCCTTCTTCGTAATGACTTATTGTTTATAAATTAAAGACCCTCAGATTAAAATATACATTGCAGATTTCACAATTGATGCATTTCAGATCCATTCAGACTACTTTACATTTGACAAGACCTTGCAGCTTTTGGTCCGTGTGCCTTTGTCCCATAGTGCTGCTCTATTGTCTACCTTTAATTTATATACTGTAGCACCTTTCAGGATTTTTTCACTTTGTTTTATTATTTATAGCACCCTTTGGCTTTCACTGTGTATGTTTTAATGGACGTAGTGCATTTGGCTGACTTTTCTTAATGTAGCACCTGTCCAATGCCCACTTGGTCTGGAGCAGTGGTGTACAGTATATATAAAGCACTGGCCCTGTGAAGATGGCCATTCCTCCATCCCCATGTAGCCATCCTCCCTCATTCTCTCATGTTTTTCTTTCTCCATAAGAGGCCGTTTTGTTTTGCATCCTGTGATCTGCACTCATGTTTTGACACCTGCACAAAGGAAAGGGCAGGAAAGACACTTGAGTTCCATGGCGTGTTGTGACAGGCAAATCTGAAGGCATGGAACTGGAAGGACGAGGTGCGCACATGGCGGAGTGGAGACGGTGAAGCAGGTGAGAAACTGCAGCAGCAGGCGTCAATGTGACACACACCGCCACCTGGCTTAAGGTGGGAGAAGGTGAAATTACCCACATTTAAAGGGGCTGCCAAGCCCGGGTGGAATGAAAATGAAAGAGTAGGGGGTGCCAAATGTACACATTCAGGCTCAAGGACACACCAAACAGCGTCACTCTGCCCTTTTTTTTTTTTTTTTTAAGGTGTGCCATGGAGAGTTACTGTATAAAATGAAGATTATCTGCACTTAGTGAGCCATGCAGTGCTGTGCGTTTTTAGTTTTAGGTGATCTTCAATGCAGCGCTTTGTATTGTAAGTGTATCAGTTCCACAAATGGACAAAGCAAGAGTCCCTTCAGGTAACATAAGGTAATAAGACCCTTGTTCCATAAAGTATGGTGGTCACACTTCAAAACTGTTTTCATTCTCTTAGTCTGTCTGTCTAGACTGCAGTAAATACACATGCTCACCTACTGTAGGCCAAGTTTTGGTCTGTGTAAAATGAACAACTCAATCTACCAGATTAGTCCAAGGGTTTTGGGAGTTCACGTTAGTTGAAACGCCAGCATGTGTGGAGTTCAAGTCTAGCTTTATGCACTGGTCTGGAATTCTGAAGTTCATTCCTAAACTTGAAACAGATGGGTTGCTGGCTTAAATCCCACTACTGGCACCAATAAGAGACACTGAGCAATTGTCCTATATGTGGAAAGCCTCTAATACAGGTCGCTATCGAAGACTAACTTAGAATCTAGATGTTCCCCTCTTCATAGCACTTTTTTTTTTTTTTTCCTGATCTTGTCCCTTGAACGCCAACTTCATTTGGTTTGCTCGCTAACTTTTCATGTGATACTTACAGTATCAAAATCTTTCTGAAAATCCAGATAGGTAATCTTGCCTGCAGCTTTCTGGTCATCTGCCTTTGCTGGTTCCTCATCCAGACACACAAATGTGTTGCCCCTTTCAGCAGTTTGTGGACCATAATGTCCTCCTGAAATGTCTGAAGACATTCCTGAGGGGAATATATGGCTCCTGGATGGCATCTCCCATCTTTCCAAGATGAATTCAGTTTGCTGTGGCTTCTCGGACATGTTGAGGACCTGGGACCACCAGTGTGACTTCATGATTTGCTCCGGTTTCTAAGAGTTAGCCTGGCGTGTACAGACCCTGTGCTAAATGTATCCCCTCTTGCTGTCCACCTGTTCCCATCTTTGTTTCAGTTCCTTGTGTGCTTTCTTGAGAACCAGCACATGAACAGATGCTAGGATCAGCCCACTTCCATGTGTTGACAATGTTGATTTTAATGAAGTGATCATTTGCAATACCCTGTGCTCTGTAAAGTGGCAGAAAATGCTAAAGGTGCTATATAAAACCACCTCTCTTTACGCTCTCTCTCACGTTTCAGTTGAGATCCCATTACTACAAGTGTAGCTCATGCCAGGTGAGCCACTCAGTCTGACCCAACGAATGCTCCCAACCCCCAGACACCATCGACATGAGACGCATTCCTTCTTTGCCTTCAACGCCCGGCATGTCAGCTCCTGTTCTGCTCCAGCATCTCCAATAACCAAACCGACGGCTTTCACGTTTCAACAAGTCCACTGTGCGTCTGAGGCGCTGGCCGTTTTCCGAGAGCTCCTGGGCCCCACAGAGGGATGTGCCCGTCTCTGCAGGTATGGATCCCACACAACACAACAGGTCTGACTTCTTGTAAGCCAATGCCACTTCATGCCAGCAGTTGGGACCCTGCTTAATGGCTGCATCAGCCCTGCAATTGCATGTCTTGGCCTTGGTGGGGCAGAAGAGAGGCACCATTATCCCCCGGAGTACTGTGGGCTCCTGGACCCCTAAATCAATGCCAAGGCCTCAACAGAGGAATAGCAGTAGAATCACCTTTTGAGCAAAATGATGGTGGCTGGAATCCACAGCGAGGCCAGTCCAAAGCACCACATGTTGGTAATGTCCGCCTCCTCTGCCTCACCTTACCTTCTCCTGACTGGGGTAGTGGAAGAGGTGTGGCCAAACACAGTGCCCTGTCCCTCCAACATCCCACAAAGTCCTTGCCAAGACAGTGACATTCAGAAATGGAGATATGGCACAAGCCTGCCTATTTATTTCAAGTTGGAGTGAAATTTATGTTCACACTTTGCAGTGTTGGTGCTGAAGTAGGCAGGCCATTGGCAGACCATGGCAGTGAGCGGGGCACCCTATGCACTTTTGCGCTCAAGCCCAGCACTTTGGACCCGTGGCCATACTCCTATTGACAAGGTTTCGTTTTAGTGTCGATCACCAGATGCTGTCCGGATTAGCACAGTTAAAGTCTATGTGTGTGTGTGTGTCCTGGGCAGCATGGCGGCCTTTGTTCTTCTGAGCCAAGCCTCCCAGTGGATCAATAATAGTGGCTTGCCAAAAGCAAACATGGAGCTTCTCCCACCGGGGACGCAGGTCATTCTGAACAAAATATGAGGCTTGGGCTTTAACCCTTTAATATCTGCTTGGGAGTCCGTCAGTCTGTGCAAAATCCTGGGTATGAAGGACACTATATGAGAGCCTTAGGAAAAACGCAACAAATGTAGAACTTAAAAATGATCAGCAAAGCACAGCTTACTTTATTTGGAAGTTATTTTTCAGAGCGTGTCTTGTTGATTTTCACCTTGAGGTGGACAGCTACACCATTTTGAATATTTCCCTTAAGCATTACGAGGGTCTCCAGCTTATTTGGGAAGTACCACAGGTCGAGCTGTAAACCATCCACTTGTAGAAATTGTTCTCAGGGAAGGGCACCTTTATAAAAGAAGACCTGACGCACCAGGAGATTGTTGAATAATTATGGAGCGAGTGGGATGAAATGACAAATAGATTGTGATTGGATGAATTCTAAAATTCGGACTGACTGCTCAGTGAAACTTCTGACGGATTCATTAATTAATAAATGTATTTATCTCATGTGACATGGTGTGTGTGATATCAGGAAACATGGCAGCTAAAATCCTCTCCTCTCTCATCTGCAGGCCACGCGCTCCGCTTGCACTCCACAGTCCGTGTGTAACAATGGCAGCTCCTCTCAGTCTGCGAGTGGTCAGAACGGACTTTAGGAAGGAAGACAGAAGTTTCAAGGTCAGGTACTTCCCACTAATGATGGCAGCGGTAAGTGGCGACATGCTTCATCTTGTTAGCGAATTTCACTGAACTGTGGAGATAATTTTATATAAACCTTTACAAAACTTTTCCCTAATGAATAAGTAAATCCACCAATTAATGAACAAACTGACTGCTAAATAGATTACGCGATTCGTTGCTAAATTTCTTAATTAGCACATTTAATTGCATTTATTATTGTTCAGCTCTGCTTCAGCAGTTAACCCTGTAGAATCCTGGGTTCAAACTCAGTACCTGGTCATTGCCCATTTTCTCCTGGTGACTGTGTCAGGTATCCTCCAGTTTTTTCCCCCTGCACATCCCAAAGACTTGTATGGCATCTTAATTGGCATTTACAAATTAGCGCGGACTTCGTGGGTGAGGCCCTGCAATGGACTACCTCCAAATCCTTGCGGTGTTTTGTCTTCTAGCCAATGCTACCAAGATAGGCATCAGACCCCTGAGACCCTAAACTGAGTTAGGCAAGTTTGAGAATGATAACCCCTTTAATTAGCTGATATTTTCCACTAGCCTGGGCACTCATTTACCACCTGTAGTTACAGTATAGTGCCACTCATATGCTAGAAGGCAGTAGTGTGGACTGTGTAAGGTGGTGTTCATTATTTATTCAATGAAATTCTGGTTAAATTCCCAAAAAGGAATAGCAATGATGGCCATGTTGAGCATGTGACAGAACACAGCCACACACTTCAGTCCACAGCAGCCTCCTTGACTCGCACACAGTGGGGTGTCCTGCCAAGGAGTTAAGCCCTCAACCCCGGAGATGGAGGTTTGCTTTGGCTGCTCTTTGACTGACCTCTGCTGGAGCCCGATCAAAGGCTTCCTGTGTGGCTGCCAGTGTTGAGAGCCAAGCAGAGGCTCACCATCTTCTTGTTTGGCATGTTGTGGGGTTGGGGCACCTCCCATTAACTGAATGGGGTTATGGGCACGGTGTCCAACTAAGGCTCACCTTCAGGTAGTAACCAGTGGACCAGGGTGACAATCAGATGGCTCCACAATGGGGACTGCTTTTGGGCGAGTGTACAGATCACTTCCTATTGTGCCCTTCGACAGAAACTGGTCTTGAGGTGGAGGAGCGGGCATGCTTAGGCTTTAGGGGTGACATATGGCACCGTATAACACATAGGACAGCAAAAGGAGACAATGACAAAAGGCGCTAGCAGGCAGTGAGTGGCCATAATCGCTCTCATTCATGCCCCAGTTGGGGTGTTAAACTTTGAAAGAGAAACCTGCACCCCCCACTGTTGCGTCTTTGACCAGTGTAAGGAGAGTGTCACATGATCACTTTCTCATTCAGGTGGCCATAGGACAGTCTCCATGGCAACACTAACCCCTCCAGTCCTAGGACTCACAGAGGCGAAGTTAAAGCTCAGCCTGAGTTCAGACCACCTTGGCAGACAACAAAGGCCTAATTGGCATTGAAAGAAGTGTGGCACTTGGCAGTAAGCTTGGACTGAGAACACAGGGGCAAACCAACTCTCCCTTTACTCATCTCTCCCAGTTTACTAGCTGCTTCTTGACCACATACCTCCCACCAAAAGCCCTGGAGATAATGGAACCTTCTGTAACACCTCTGTCATAATAATAACAAAGCGGGGTGCCTGCTGGAAGGGAAAAAAAGGCCATCCACAACCCAGCAGATGACAGGCAACTGGAGTCCTTATTAAGAACGTCAGCATGTTGGAAACTGGCATGGAGGGTTGGATGCTGTCAGCGCTTTGAATGGCAGGAGCTTTTGTTGCAATTTTTATGTTGTGTGGTAAACGTATGGGCAACACTACACCAGCGGGAGCTCAGAAAACAAAAGCTTGAAATCTTAGCAGTACAATATGACCCCACCACAGAGGTGGACACCACTTTAAATACCCGTGGTTACTGTCCAGCAGGGGGAGCAGCCCTGACCCCCTTGAACTTCCACAGCCTCGGATGGTGGGTCTGACTTCAAATTGAAATTCACTGCCCCAATCTACAGTTACCGCTCTGAATTGTAGTCTTCATAGTGTCCACCAGGAGGTGCTATGAACACTCATCCAGCCCTAAATATGAAACTCGGGAGTTCCTTCACTCTCGCCTCCTTTCACAGCTGGTGCATCTGGCACAAAGAAGAAACCAATCCTGGATGCCATGCCAGTCTATCACATGGACACGGCGCCATACAGATCCTTAAAGTACAAATTCAAATAAAATTATCTAAATCCTCATGCTGTCCCTTCGGAATTTCCTAATACAAACTCTTCCAGATGGGGCTGCTAATCCCCAAGGGGTACTCATCAATCTGTTCATCAACTATCATATATACACGTATAAACATACACGTGTGCTTTCCGTCAGTCAGTGGGTAACCCAGCAGTAATTGGCATACAGCAGACAGACCACACTCATGCCTAGATGGCTGGGCCCTGTGTTCAAACTTGAGGCAATGTCCGTCCACCTAGATGGGCGTTAAAGCTCCGGACTGGAAACTTTATGCAGAAGAAAAATACAAACTGCCTACAGTGGGCATCCAAAACCAGAACACGGCATTGTAGAAGATACAGTACATCTATCACTGTGCCTTTCATGGTGATTATTACCCCACGTGGTCCTAAGAGTACTGTATAACGGTCTTCATACTTCTGAAGTACGAGTACTGACCGGTGAAGTGGCTTACTCAGGGCCACAAAACAAGCCAGATGTGGAACTTGAATCAGCATCTGCATATAAAGCGCCTTCCAGAATGATCACCTCAGCATGGAGTTTTAGGGCCACAGGCTGTTTTCACAGTTCTTACAGTACGAACACAAGGAAGGTGAACCGCCTCACTCAGAGCCACACATTGAGACAGCGAAGCTTGAAGCCGCACCCGAGTACAGCACCTTTCAATGTGAACGCCGTGGCAATGAGACTTCACACATAAAGTCACCAGTTATCTTAATTCTCCAAGACGAGCACTGGCAGGTGATGTGGCTGCCACAAAACAACATGGCAGTGAAAGGTGAATCTGTATCTTTGTATAGTGCCTTTCAGAGCGGTCACTGTCCCACCAGGTTTTGTGGATACAGTCTAATTGTTTCCATGTTTCTACAGTATATCAAAGGCGAGTGAATCAACTCATCCAGGGCTTGAACCTGTGTCTTCTTGTAAGAGTGCCCACCGTAACACTGGCTTACAGGTCCAATGCAGCCACCAAAGTGCTTCTGCAAACTGAACACCCGATAGATGAAGAGACTCGCGGAGAGTAAAAGCCAACGTTTGACTGCATACCAGTCTATATAGTGCCTTTCAGAGAGAAAACCACTACAAAAAAAAAAAAAACAGCTCTAGTAATATTATTATGACAAGTCTCACACCCAGCTGCAGTATGCATATGTGCACACGTCTAAGGGTTAGTGTAACGTGAATATACTAGTAGAACACGTCTTGGGCCTGCAAATTGCGGTTGATACAAAATATGTAACGTAACGCATAAAGGAAGTGTTGTTTTTGCCCGAAATTGCGCAGCACAGGAAGTGACAAAATGAATGAGCTCGTCACCCTAGCATCAGGTCATTTTGGCTTTGATCTTCCATCACACAAGTCCATTGAAACTGCCATCTGGAGGTTGCGTTGCAAGGCAGGAAACAACCCCAAAAGGGGTGCCATTTCAGTGACCCTCAAGACCCCCACATCCCCACTTAATGGAGACTTGTGCGTAACCTTCTCTCCAGACTGCAGACAGGATGGCTCAAGTGTGCCACCTGTGGGCCTTAGCACATGTATAATATCAGGAAAAGTCCGAGATTTAACCAAGGGGCACTTGGAGCCAAGCGCCATCCAGCAGCAGTCCCGACCCCACTTAGGCCCTCATCATTATATATACACACCTATCCAATCAGACTGAAATAATAATAATAAAAACTTTTACAAGAAAAATATGATTGGGTAGAGCACAATCAGAGCTGGGGGGTATAATAGGTCGCTTCTGTGAGAAAATGGACAGTCAAAGAGAGAGCCCAGTGGCACAGCCAATGGAAAAATTAAAGAAAGAAGTGAAGTACGCTTAAAACTTAACCCATTCAAACATTTTACAACTTTTAAAGCCAACAACAATTTACAGACACATACTGAGTAAATTCTTGGGATGACTACACGAATACTGGGTATGGACCCATTTTGATCTCTAAACGGCCTCAGTTCTTTGTGATGTGAATTCCACAAGATGTTAGGCACGTTCCATTGACATTCTGGTCCATGATGGCATCACACAATTGTACAGATCTGTCAGCTACACCTTCATACTGTGACTCTCCTGCTCTACCGCATCTCAAAGGTGTTCAGTTGGATTCAGATCTGTTGACTGGCAAGGCCACTGCAGAACACTGAACTCATGGTCATGAGTCAATACTAAGGGGCGTCAAAACTCCCCCTGGATTTGGCGTTGTTGTCTTCCATATGGTCATTCACGTCTATGTTGGTGTTACCAGACTGTGCGTTTCTGTTAAAACTGTGACTTTTGTGGATCTCCACTGAGATATCTGTGGATATATTGACATTTATTGGAATTATGAGGAACATCTGATTATCCATCCAATGATCTGACCAGCCACTCATGTAGCAGCAATGCAAGGCATCAAATCCTGCAGGTAGGGGTCAGGAGCTTCAGTTCATGTTCACCTAATCCCGCCTAGGCCTTTGACAGCTGTGATAAAACAGCCCACTCCTTACAGCCTGTAACATGGCCGGGATTTAATCTGAGCTCCTTGGAGAAACGTGCCCACCGTAAAGTGACGACTACTGAGTATGCCAGCAACGATGTGTACACCAAGAGTGGGTGAAAGCAGAATCGCAGAGGAAAGAGAAACTTTAGAAAAGAGTTGAGCGCTGCCGATCGCCGCAGATGAATGCCGCTTATTCTTTCACGTTACTCTTGTTGAAATCTAATCAGGAAGCTCAATGCCACATGAAAAAAACGGAGGCCTTTCGCGTACAATGGGGAGCACACGGCTCAATTTAAATTTGCCTTTTTGTTCTACAGGAAACGATTATGACATGTAAAATAAGACGTGTGAGAACCGACTACCGAAATTCCGATTGACGGCGCAGATTTGTAGCCTCAGAGCCAACCGCGCAAACTAAATAACAAAATAAAAACCAGCGCCTTGTCCACTAAAGTTAGATGGACGTACAAAGTTGAAGCACCTTTGTCTGAATAACCCAAGACGACCGTCCAAGTCACCAAGTGAACTCGGCGCCCCGAGAGTAAGCAAATCCTGTGACCAGTTTACGCATTGCTTACATTACAACATGCTCCGCATTCTGTTAATTCGGCGTTAATTTATGCTGCAGTAATGAAAAAATAAAAAAGTAAAACTGCCTGCCCTGATTTTTGGCGTCAATTTGAGAGTAAATAAATAAATAAATAGCCCGAAAAACGCACTTTGGCGTTGTGTTGCCGACGGTTGCCATGGATACCTCTTTTGCAGCGGAGTGCGGTTTAATTAGCGGAGATCTTAGAGAAGACAAAAGAGGAGAACTACAAGTGCGCGCTTCGGAAAAGGTTCATGCAACACGTTTAATTGAAAGGAAAAAAACACACGCGTGAGTGTGTGAGTGTGTGTGTGTGCGCGAGCCGCAAGGCTAATCCTTGAGCTGTCAACACTCGTGTAATAATTGAAGATGCGACGGCTCTATGTGTGTTTAACTGCTTTGTATTCCTCGATTGCGCGGTCCCTTTTGTTTTTGGGTGGGTTTGCGATACGGCTCGTGAATCTTAAATCAGGTTTTTAATTAGGGGGTTTCTCGTGTCCTTGTTATGTGCAGCACTAGTAGTTTACCGCACCACGCGAACTAACGGCTCAACTTCAAACTCCGAAACCTCAAACTAAGGTCCCCGAGAACAGCTTGAAAGATGTCACTGCATGGAATCCCGTCGGGTGACCGTGTCCGTTCAGAAAGCATCCAGGTGACACCGCGGGGGGCAGGTGGGATTCCCTTTTGTTTCTAATGACGTCCGCTTCCCAAACTACACTTGTACAACTGGCGACACCTTAATGGAACTTTACTGGTTGTGTGGCTTCTCGTGGCTCCAGTGCTTTACAAAACAGCCACCTCAGCCGGTGTCGGATATTTTGGGCTTTGAAAAGGTTCCACAGAAATCTCAAGTCAAGTCGGCTACCTACACCCTTAAAAATGAAGGTGCCAGAGCGGCTCTTCAGAGCGATGCCATAGGGAAGCCATCGACATGAAGGTTTCAGAAAGAACCTGCATTTGTTTAGATCCATAAGAGACGTCATACAGTCAATAACCATGAATAATAGATGGTAACAGATTGGTGAAATTCCAGTGGTTCCTGGTTTTAGGACTCTTACTGCACACAATAACAGTTCAGGTTGCTTCATCTGTTGGTAGCCCGCCTTTCATTAAAGATTTAAGTTTTTTTCCCCCATTATTAAGAAGTTTTTTTAAAGCACAGAGAACCATGCAAAAAACGATACTAGAATGAGAAGGTGCTTGGTCAAGCAGTGCAGCTAACAAGGAACCACACAAGCCATTGAAGAACCATAAAGTGCCATTAAAGTACCCACAGTTTGAAGAGTGCAGCAGGATACAACAGATCAATGAAAGCTCATCTTACCCCATGTTATTGTATGCAGAGGCCTTTGAAAATGTGCACCTTTTGGTATTTCACAGCTCTTATTTGTTGTGATGAATGGCGCCTGTTACCAATCTAAATAAACGGTTCTATCCAGACCTTCATCTTCAATGGTTCCTCTATGGCATCACGCTAAAGAACCGCTTTGGCACCTTTAGTTTTAAGAGGGCGGACATAGGGAGAACATGGAAACTCCACCCAGACAGCACCCGGCACCTGAACCCCCGTCTCCTTTGTTACGATGCAGCCGCGCCATCCCATCCAAGGGCATCTTCAGTGTCCAGTGCAGACCTTGGGGGTCGTCACCTGCTCACATTGTAACTCTCTTAACAAATAACGAAGTGAGCTGGGCTGTAGGACTCGATGCCCCGGTTTCTTGGAGGCTCGCACAACCAAACTACGGGGTCGCAGGCTGCAGTTCGTCCTGCCGCCATAAGTTTACATCAAATTGATTCTGCGTAATAAGTGACGCAGGCGCTGTCGCCAGTGAATCTGAGTTAAAGGTCACAGCTTTATCAGAATCGCGCGCATGACAAGTCCTGCGCCCCGTCCCGTAAACCCTCACATTTATAACTAACAGAGGCTTCATGACTACGATGCGCCCGCGTTGTCAATCTTCATTCAAATTAAAACAGAAACGAGCACATAAAACACTCGGCGTGCACTTTGCTCCGAGTTTGTCTGACAAGCGAGCTCGGATAGCAAATACTGTAACACGGTGAAAGGAAATCGCAAGAGTCCCGTGTCTGCTTCTTGCAGCGGTCGGCATGTTTTAACGGACGCTGTCACGATTTAGGAAAGACGGTGGTCTTTTGTATCACTGGGTGTATTTTCTGTTTAACGTGTCGTTTGCAACTCCATTTTTTTCCTCGTTAACTTGCACATATTACGACAGACACAGGGAGTAGTGAAGAAGAAGATGACATGACATTTATATAGCGCCGCTCTCTCTACTCAACGCACGTTACGTAGGCTGTGGGAAGCCTAAATCTGATAGTACCCGAACCCGATTTTACTTTCCAGGGCCAGTGGCGATTTGTTCATTTAGCGTGTACCGAGATACCGACAAACAAAACTTATAAACGGTGTGAAGCTCCGACATGACCGCCACACAACCGGCACTTCGGGCTTCACCCCACGTCGGTTTCCCAGCCTGACTGTCCCTCTGAAGGCTCCCAGATTCCCAATCCCTGTGGCATGGTCTGCATTAAGCGGTCTAGAGGTGGCATGCCATGTGCCAGTGCTCTCTCTCCGTTGCCCTACATGCCCGTTTGCACAAACTTTCATGAACAGCTGTGCACTTAGCTGAAAGCAAAGAAGCCAGCCATTGTTCGACAGGAAGCGCGACCTCATAAAAGTGGAGTTTGTTTCTGTTTTGACAGAGCAGGTGCCTACAGCGGTGTGCCAGTGAGCTACTGGTGTTTGTGCCCACATGGGCAGAGACAGAGGGTTGGTAACTTGCTATCAAGTTTTACAAGTTAAACTTTTAATTAATGCGCAGATATTGTTGGATCATATTTATGCATATCAGTTTCAACCTGCCTTTGTTTAATGTCTTTATTTATTGTATATATTTGTATTTTCTGTATTTAGTCATTTATAAATGTATACTGGAATTGGTACTTCAAATCCCGCTACTGACACGGTGTGACCCTGAGCAAGTCACTTCACCAGCCTGTGTGTGCCCCAATTATATGACAAAAAAGCAACTAACTGTACATCGCATTTTATAAGTTGACAAGGATAAAGGCGGCAATCAAGTAATAAATCATAAAAATATTTGCCCAATAATATATTACAGCGCTCTGCGGCTGAGATCCGTACGAAAATAAAATTAATGACACTGAAATCTGCCGACACATCCCACACGTGACATTCACCTCTCTAGAAAGTTTTTCAAGATTTCTTATTAAAAAAAATCCTTACCTATGAAAAGGCAAAAGACATCCAAACACACCAAGAGATGCCTGTGCCTCCGCCGTCGGTGGTCCTCCGAATCCATGGGGGCCGAACCTGCCCCATTCTCCAGGGGCATCGTGACGGTCTGGCTGTATTTGCAGTTTTGCATGACTTCGGCGAACAGACTCGATGTGCTGACGGCGGTTATCCAAAGATACAGGAAACAAGGACCCGACTCCGGCTAACGCGCTGGTTAGAAAGAAGAAAGAGCAAAAAAAAAATGGCAAAAGGAGCCCCTCAGAAGTTCTCAGTGCACTCTTGAAGGTTTCGTTTTATTCGGTCCTCCGCTCTCCCGGCAGGCGTTTCATATTCACATTCCCTTTCAAGCGGCGCAAACGAAGCCGAGGAATCCCGAAGTCGCTCCCAACTTCCAGCCCGCTCAGCTCGGAGGCGATTCCCGGTGGCCTCTGTAACGTGTGTCGCCGTTTTCGAAGACGACCTCCTTCTCGGACAGTGCCTGTGAAACCCGAGCACTCGATCCAAACACGTCGTCCTGCAAACCGAGCCTGGAGTTTCGGCGTAAACTTTTACTTTGAAACGCGGAAAACAATGAGAATCCCAGGAGAAGGAAATCAACAGGGCTGCGCGCCGAAGGATACTCCCACTTTCCCAGTCCTGCTCTATCGGAGTTAATAATTACTCCAGTTCGTATTGAAGTACTGCTCCTCGGCCCCCGCCCCCTGACCGTGTCTTTAATCATCAACTCCATGTACGTCCTCCTCCTCCGTAAACTCTCTGGAAAGTGCAATTCGTGGAAGTGCAGATAAGACAGCGAGGGGCAAGGACGCGATCCTCCTGTGACAACTGAGGAGTTAGGTCAAGGGGGAAGACCTCCATCAAGTTTATTGTTAATGGCGACGGTCACGCAGACTGACAGGAACATAAACGACACCTCATACCGAATAAAAAGAAAGAAAAGTAACTTCTGGAGTTACTGACTTGGGATTTAGCGCGGAGTTCTAACATAAAGCGTCTGCTGGACACCCGAGAACAACGTGGACTGCCGGTTTCGCCTTCCATTTGACATCATTTGTGCGAAGGGTCGTCAGGAGACCACCCCTGTTAATGGCTCTTCAGACACTGCTCTCCGAAGATGTGCGTGTTCAGCTAACCGATGGCGCCAAGTGTGATCCACAGTGACATTTCCTAAAAGACATGGACAGGACCCTCATCCACAGTGGGCGCCTGCCTCCTTCGCCTTGTTCTCAAGATATGCGCAATAGTCGGATTGTGTCGGCCGCAGAGCCGCCAGGTTAACTGAAGCACGTCTTTTTATCGTCCAGACCATTTCATAAAGTTCACCCATTGAAATATTTATTTTCTTTTAAATTTGCATACCAGAAGATGCTTTATCTCATCTTAATGATGTTGGGAATGTTGGGAGCACTCTCCCCAAAATGATACTCGTCATTTACCCCAAGTACTCTAAAGTGATGACCCGAGGGAAACAATAAATAATAATAATAATAATGTGATGTTATCCTGGAGAATTGAGATAACAAAGTGTCTGACAAAACAGTTACAGCATCATCCACAGGTCAAGTCATTCAGTAGTAGGCACTTCTGAATGGAAGTCATTAGTGGTAGAGTGGTAGATGTGAAAGGCACTTTATAACAGAATGATATTAAGAGCGCTACTTTATACACAGACATTAAAGATGCTACATGACAGATAGACGTGAAAGGCGCTATATAATAGATGGGCAAAGAAAAGGCAGTAAATAGCAGATAGATAAGAAAGGTTCTACATGATAGGCAGAAAGGCACTATACAGATAGATAGACATGCAAGGCACTATATAATAGATAGCCATATCACCTGCACCTCAGGTTATCCACCAGACGCTAAGCCTGTTCAGGCCTGGGCAGCACTTAGATGGGAGACCACCTAGGAAAAGTTTGGTTTGCTGCTGGAAAAGATGTTGGGGAGGCCAGCAGTTGGCGCTTAACCTGTGGTGGTCTGTGTGTGGATCCTGATGTAGTGTTGTCCATGTAAAATCGAGGTCCTGACTGACCCTCTGTTGTCAAAGCAGATCCCTGGGCATCCTTTTGAAAAGAGTAGTATAAGGTGTACCCTGATGCCCTGGCTGAATTGCCCACCCACCATGACCTTGTCCATTCTGGCCCCCCAATCCTCTCCTGTCGACTTTTCACCCCTCTCTCTTAATAAGCTGATGTGTGGTAAGTGAATGGTCACCGTCTGGTCATGGAGGTAGATGCTGCACACTGGTGGTGGGCGAAGTGGCTCCCTACAATCTTTATAAAGCACGCTGAGTGTTTAGAAATCACAGTATAACTGCAATTATAAATGAATATTGTAATATAATAATTCTTTAAAATTAGTTTACATGTAAATGCCTAATACAGAGAATACACTTATGAGCATTTAGTCTCCCCTTACTGTGGTAGGCTGGCGCCCTGCCTGGGGTTTGTTTCCTGCCTTGAGCCCTGTGTTGGCTGGGATTGGCTCCAGCGAACCCATGTGACCCTGTAGTTAGGATATAGCGGGTTGGATAATGGATGGATGGATGGATAGTCTCCCCTTAAGGGAATCCTCCACCTCAAAATGGTGTCTGTATATATTGTGACCACCAGGGGGCGGCCCAGAGCCCCTAACACCAACACAATGTCCAGGTATTTAAAACATTCCTTATTTACTTTACAGTAGTGTCCTCTCCCTCTGCTTTTCACTTCTCTTCCTCCTTCTGACACGGTGGGACGGCCCCTTGATCTTGAACACGGGACTACTTCTGGTGCCATGGTATTACCCACAGGAAGCACTTCTGGGTTATACAGAAACTCCCCCCAATAGCGGAGTCCGTTCCTCACAGCACCCAAGGACCCCGACAGGGTCGCCCTTCTGCACTTCAACTCCCAGGCCACCCAGCGGGTATCCACACGGGGCTCCAGCCAGGGAGCAGTGCCACCTCTCCTGCTGGGGGATGAATTGCTCATCCATTGCTTGATCATCCCGACTGAAGGCCATCCCGGCCGGGTTGCAGCTGCACGCTGGTGCTCTGTCAGGTCGACCTCAGCTGTTGAGTTTGGAGACCCTGAAGTCACCACTTTGTGTTTAACTGTTCCCTTCACATGCACGTTACGTTGCACTTCATACTCAGCAGCTGCATATCTGAAGTTAATCCAATCAGCGCTGTAGGCGATAGGCCACAAGGCAGGCAATAATGGCCGTACGTACGTCTCCTTTACTTCTAGTTGTCAGTAATTCAAAGAGCCTGGAGATGACCTCGACTGAACGTGAGCGAGAGAAGCGGACCCTGGGCCAGCACTTCGCTTTCAAAATGTCTGACATGCCATTAGGATGTGTTTGCAGCTTTAACGGGGTCTTGCTGAGGTCAACCGAGTCTGTCAGCACGATCCTCCAAACCCTGATGCCATCTTCCAGCAGCAACCAATTAGGGACGGGCTGCTCACTGTCTTGGTGCACTTTGGGTTAACTTTCCCCTCAAAGGACTAACCCGAGGGTCCTGCCCTGAGAAAAGCCAAAGTTTCATTTTCAGTTAATTAGATGTCGGTGTTGACTCACAATCTGTCTGACCGTCACCAAATTTTGTGACAGCCTTCGTATCAATGGAGTGGTTGAGAATTTACACAGTCCACTCACACTCTTAAAAATAAAAGTGGTGACATGAAGGGGACTGTTTTGCTTCCCAGAAGAAGGTTCCAGAAAGGTCCTCCACTTATTTAGATCAGTGACCAGTCCCAGAAAGGACCACGACGAGGTGACTACAGATGTTTGAAGCGATGGCTTTCCTTACTTAATAATCAGAAGCCCAATCGGAGTCCCATTTATGGGCCAAGTGTGCTCACAGTCAAGGAGTCTGACTCTCCATGACAGACATGCACACAAGTGACAAGGACACACCTGAGAAGAAACACTGAAGGAAATCCGGAATTACGCGGGAATATTTGGAGTTTGGGTTATTGACCAGACCGAGTAGGGAGAGCTGGATGAGCCACTTGTGACATCTTTGTCCTGCTCTTGTGTCTCTTTGTTTAATCAGTCACGTCTGGACGATAAGAGAAGTTCAAAGGGGTGGTGGTCTGGGTGTGAGGGGTCCCTGATGGGTTTCTCTGCCCGCTTTATGACTCTAGAACAGCACAGGTCCTGTAAAGTGGGCAACCTGGTGCCAGACCTGGCTATTCATTGGGGGGCATACAACTACAGTGGCTAAGTCCAGGGTCTCTCGAGTATCCTGCTTGACATTTCTGTGCTGTCCACATTTTAGGGGTCTTTTCAAAGCCAAAGAACCAACCAACTTGATAAGCAAAGGAGCCGCTGCAGGGTGGCAGCACGCCAGCCGGTGAGAGTTTTAAAAGTGTGCACTTGGACGACCCTCTTACAACTAATACTTTTAACTGCCCCACTTTTTTCCTGGTCCTAAATTAAAAATCTGTTAAAAAGCATCTGCCTCACACTATCTACTTTTGTGACAAACTTGCAAATAAATTGGCATTTCGTGTACTAACAGCCAAGTCTCCTTACCTTCCTGTCATAGCAGTGAAAGTGGCCTTATAGTAACATGAGAGACGTGAAGACAAACAGTAAGTAGGGAAAGTGTTAAGTGAAGTGACCCAACTGACCAGTCTCATAAGGACAAGTGACAGAAGGGACCAACAGGAGAGTAAAGGATGAGGGACGGCAGCTTTGAATTGGCAGAACTGGACGTCGCCTTAAGAGCACCGAGAATGGCCGTATGATAAACAGGACGAGTGCGCTCCCTTATCAAAGTAAATCTCCAGGTGTGCTGGCTGGCAGTCAACCTCAGGTGCAGGCGCAGACATGCCGAGGCCACATCGACGCCCAAGATAAATGTCCGACTCAAGGCCGGCATTTGACTTCTGAAATTTTTTTTTGCTCATCGCGGTGTCCTCACGACTGCGCCATCCTGAACCGAATGGAGGCTGCATTTGGACACGCGGCCGTGTAACTTCTCCGCAAGTTCGGTGCGCGTCTGCCTCTCCACCGAGGAGCTGGCCCTTCGACAGCAGCGCCCTCTGCTGACAGTACAGTGCAGTGACAGCCGTCAGAAGTAGCCGCAGCTCAGAGGCCCTCGAACACAACACAGTTCACTTTATTCCCACGGCATACCGGCGCGTCTTGGCTGAGGCTTTGCACAGGGCCTCTACAAACAAGTAACACTTCACTGGCGTTGGTTTGTTTTCTTTTAATTGTAAGCAAGCAGATGCTAATTAGATAAAAAGAGTGAATTAAATGGTGTTCTCGGATTGGTAATTATTTTTTGAAGGGATTGGCTACGAAATAAAATTTATGAATGCCTTCTGAAGAATTAAAAGCAATGCGAATTCTTGAGTTTGTGGCCAGTCTATGGCGCGGTCATTGGGGGACATCTGTTTCACGTGGTGCCCCCAGTGGACTTCCAGGATCAGTTATCATCAATTCATGCATTCTATTAATTTTAATAATAACAATACATTTTTATTCATATAGCGCCAATAATAATAATACATTTTACAAGATACGTTCAAAACCTTATCGTATTTTTATATTTTCGTTGGAAACGGTGAAGGCTGGAGGAGTAGTAATCGGTCTTTAAAAAGCTGGTATGACGCAGTTTTGATGTCGCTACACTGGTTACCTGTGTCATTCAGGATTGACTTTAAAATACTGCTTATGATTTATAAAGCCTTAAATAATCTGCTCTATCTTATATATTGGAGTGTCTGACACCTTATATTCCAAATCGTAACCTTAGATCTTCAAATGAGTGTCTCCTTATAATTCCAAAAGCTAAACTTAAAAGAAGTGGTGAGGCGGGCAGGCAGCCTTCTGCTGTTATGCACCTAAAATCTGGAATAGCCTGCCAATAGGAATTCACCAGGCTGATACAGTGGATCACTTTAAAACACTGCTGAGAACACATTAGTGTAACATGGCCTTCTCCTAACTTCACTTTAACTTAATCCTGATACTCCGTATGTTCAGTTCATCATAATAACTATTCATAGTGGCTCTAAAATCCGTACTGACCCCAACTCTCTCTTCTGTTTCTTTTTCCGGTTTCTTTGTGGTGGTGGCCTGCGCCACCTCCACCTACTCAAAGCTTCATGATGTACCAACATTGATGGACTGAAAGCCAGAAGTCCACGTGATCATCATCATCAGGTCCTTCCATGAAAACCCTAAATATAAAGAGGACTGTTTGACTAATGTTAGGTAGATTGCCCAGAGGGGACTGGGTGGTCTTGTGGTCTGGAACCCCTACAGATTTTATTTTTTTTCTCCAGCCGTTGGAGTTTATTTTTGTTTTTTCTGTCCACCCTGGCCATCGGACCTTACTTATTCTATGTTAATTAATGTTGACTTATGTTTATTTTTTATTGTGTCTTCTATTTTTCTATTCATTTTGTAAAGCACTTTGAGCTACATTTTTTGTATGAATATGTGCTATATAAATAAATGTTGATTGATTGATTGATTGATTGATTGACGCAGGGGAAAACTGCACCGCAAACGAAGGTGACTATGTAGAAAAGTGATGTCATTAGTTTTTGAAACTCTTTATAAACAGAGTTTTAAAAGGTGCGGAAACCTTTTGAACGTCCCTCGTATTTATATAGCGCCAGTAATAATCATAATAATACATGTTATTTATATAGCGCCTATAATAATATATTTTGTTTAGATAGCACCTTTCCCATTTTAACAATGCCGCGGAGTTCTGCTCAGCGCAGGCATAAATAACGCGGACCTTCGTCTGCTACTCTGAACGTGCTGCGCTGTTGTCCCTGAAAGTGACGCTAGAGGCGCTCGCACGTCGCAATGCCCTCCTGTGCCCCGAGGCCGTTACATTCTCAGGCTTGGAGGAACACCGTGGAGTTACTGGGGGTCTGCGGTCCTGCGAATCCCCCAGCGTGTACTTACCGTCCTCTGCAGCCCCCATGACCGAGCCGCTCTGACGTGCTCCGGCGCGGTTATCCATTAAAAGGAACGGAACGTTCCGCATTCCCCTTAATGCCATCCGCTAGTTGACTAATGAAATGCAAATGTCAACAGAAGTTGGGATAAACAGAACTTGTTACACGGATATGCGAGCGTATCATACAGAATTTGGACCAAAATAGCGTTTTATGCCTTTGCTGAAATGAAGCAACCAGGGTATAGATGTCAGTGGGATAGAAAAAAAGAATACTAAATGTATATACTCTCCCACACAATCTCTCACGCTGTTTGTGTCCATATATACTTTATGTATAGTCCGCTCCCTCGCTCCATCCTTAATTAGTCCATTTTAAATCCATTTAAATTGATTACTATAGAAACCTTTGAAAGTGCAGTTTTAACGATGAAATCTGATTTTATGCTCACTTTTATATCGTATAATGTTAAATAAATGCATCTAACTGTAAACCCTTATTCGAGATAACTGTATAAAGTTCCGGTGCCTGCCTGTCAGAGGACACACGCAGCCGCGCGATATTCTTGTGTTGTAAAGGACGTGGAAGTTACGATCACCAAGACAGATGCCTTATAAATGGCACTTCAAATGCCTCAGTGTTAAAAAAAGAAGTGGATTTAAAGAAATCCCTAAACAGTACATAAGGACACATTGCTTTTTTATACACTGTGTTAGTTTGTTCATCTAAAAGTCTCTCTTTCTTTCTGTTGTGTTGTGCCTTTCATTTCTATCTGTCTATATTTTACTTAATAGCAGAAAAGTAAATGGAAAAAATGTGAAATAAATGAGACCAGAGGTAGGAACTCACTAAGGCAAGACAGGTGTCCTTCAGCCATCATTGTCCCTCTGCCATTTGCGACATGCGCAGCTGCCTTGAAAATTTAGCAGGCTCAAGCAAAGGGTTTCATTTAAACTCATCCATCCTTCCATCCATTTTTTCAATTCCAGGCAAGCCACCTGACCTGCTTGCCCATCTTTAATTCCCAACAGAAGATCAATCCAGGGTTGGGGTACTTAGGCTTTATGTGAGTGTTGTGCCCCCTTATGGATGACATTTATTAGGGGACACTAGGGACAGATTTCGAGGTTGCACAACGTCTTTAGGTGACCTGGACGGAGGTCCATGACTCCACTTGCACTACCCGTCATGTCCAGCGCCCTTCTAGACCCTTAGTCACATTGAAATGACCACTGCTGACTCCAAATATCCATATTAATTATATAGTGCCTTTCACATATCTGTCTATTATATAGTGCCTTTCATATCTGTCTATCTGCCTTATATGTCTTATCTTGAATCATCTTGTTATTTTCATGAACTTACGGATATTTTCTTTTTTTTCCACATAGTAACCAAAGTGCAACAAAGACACATAACAGCCGGTGTGACCGAGATGGGCCCTTCAGACACACAGACCCGACATCAAACAAGGTCTGTCAGTTTAAATACCTAAGAACGGATTAACTTGCTTATCGAGTCGGGTTATTGAATTGATTGTAATTCGATTATTCTTGTAACAATGCCTTGCTGTTAGATGGAAGTATCACCGAAACTCACTGACGGAACGTTTCTGAGATTTGATTATTTAGCGGCTGGTTAGCAGCAGGAGCGCCTTTGCAAAACGGCCAACTCTTCGAGTGTCCAAAGAGCTCAAACAGTCCACTTGAAAGTCCTCTTCCCATGATGGACACGTTTTACAGAGCATTGAACAGTCGGAGGCCCGGCGGGTATGACGTTACAGACGCCGTGCGGCTCGCAGGCTCTCCGTGCATTCGCTGGGGTTTGTTTGGTCTGCGGACTCCTGAGTGACTTCCACATTCCATTACTGTCTAGCTATCGATTATATAGCGCCTTTCATGTCTATCTATCATACAGCTCCTTACACTATGCATGTATCAACTCCTTTCCTATTGCTCTTATTTTTTATGCTTTTTAAGGCGACACTTTACTTATTTATTGTGGTAAAAAGCCTTGCCGACTATAAGCGCTCGTTTATCTCGTGCTGCATTTATTGACCCGTAATGGACATTTTCTCGCGTTTCTTTTTCCCCCGAGCCATCGCCGCCTGTAAATGCGTTTCGATTGTGTTTTTGTCGGCTGGTTTTGGGCGCGTGGAGCTGACATGTCACTGCAAATGAGCCCCGCGGCGTCACAGCAGGCGCCTCGTTTGCTCCGTTATTGCGGGCAGCGCGCCCTCTGCTGCCTCTTTTGCCTTCTTCTTTTAACGCTTTTCTCAGTTTAGGACACAACAGCATGTTTTTTTTGTTTTTTTTTTAATATTTTATTTTAGGATTCCCCTCACTTCTGATTTGTAGAGTTTCAGAGGGTTGGGCGAGTTCATTAGAGCAGTGGTTCGCAACCTTTTTATTCCTCCAAGGGTCCCCCGTGTTTCACAAGGACTTATGAGACCCCCATACACATATACGCGCACCGGCCACCATATTCACCCAGTTGCGCTTCTGCTGACGTCTTGATAAGGTTGCACTTTTTTAAACTTAAATTTAATTCACAACTCTAAATTAGTAGGCCGTTTCAAGGAGCGCCTGCGCGTGCATTCAGAGATAAATAAAAAAAAACAAAAATTAGCAAAAAGTCCTTAATTTTTCACTGCAGATATTTTTGAGAATAACAGAAGCTGCTCACTTAGCTACTTTGCTTCAGTATTGTTTTTCAGATGGTAAGCATAAAACGGTGAAGTATTTCCGAAAATAACAAGTCAAAAGTCGCAGAGTTAGGCCTCGTCGTTTCCGTTTAAACACGCGGACTTTGGTCTCCATTGTCGCCTTCCCGCCAAGCGACTCCGGTGTGGTGGTGTCACTGCATTCTGATTGGCTCGTGCTGATTACGTTGCCCATTTTGAATTGGACGCTCCTCAATACAACATCTCATTCTCTGATTGGTCTCCTTTCTCCATATTTCAGCAAAGTGGACACACAGGACCTGCTCTGGGTGGCTCCTCCAATGCGTCTCAATTGCGTTTTGCGGTGTTACACACGAACACGACACACACCGGCTCAGATGAGCACATCTGGTGATCTCCCCTCCTGCTCGAAGCTCTCATGGGCTCCCATTTCATATCGACGGTATGGTGTGGTGGAATTTCAAGCTCCGAGGTTTTGACTTCAGATCTGACATAGTGTGACCTTGAGCGAGTCACCTGAACCCCACCTGTGTTCCAATTGGAAAACCAAAAGCAATGAAACCAGTGGCATCATCAATGTGGTAAGTCACTTATTGGGCAAATAAGTGAATGTGCCAACCACACTGGCACCTCAGGGATCAACAGCCGACGCTACGGCTCTTCTATCGAGCTCATCCAGACACCACCAGTCACAAGCAGAAGCCAGCGGACCATTTCGGCCTCTGCTGTTCTTCGCCAACTTATTGCCATCCATTTTTGTAGACACGGGTTTTCTATCATGGAGTCACCAAGGGAGCATCCAAGAGGTCAGAAATGATCTTCATCTCCAGCCACTGGCCTGTACGCATCAGCGGTGGGCATGTGCGTCTGTGTGCCCTTCAGCAGACTGGCACCCCATGCAGGGAGGCTTCCTATGATGAAGAGATGGACGCAGTGAAGTGTGGAAAGCTTCATCCAGTCCTGAGACCCACTGGAGTTTGAGCTCAGGGTGTTCACTTTCAGACTGGCATGGCCCAGTTTAGGGTCCTGGCAGGAGTGAGCAGTGTGACACAGCAGATGGCAGCCACACTCAGTTTAGCTGTGGACCACTCGGTGGTCCTTCACTCGGACGGCCCCTCCGGATGAGTGAGGGGGGCCGCTGGCTGCCTTTCTTTCTTCTCCGGTCGCAGTCCAGCAGGACTTCTGCTGCTTTTATCACTTCATGACAAAGTGGCAGCTCTGTGACACACAAGTTCAGACAGTGCAGGGACACTTTGTTCCTCTTTGGTGTTTTAGTGAAATATAAAAGTACAGAATTAAAAATTCAAAATATCAAAGACATATCAAACAAGATAACCAAAGTAAAAGACACTTCCATCCGTCTATCCAGTTATTTTCCAAGCCTGCTGATTCCAGTACAGGGCTGCATGGTGTTGGGGCACAAACTGGAAAAACAGAATTATTTTTTTGTTTGATTTTATTGATTTGAATGGTGTGCCAGTCTTTCAAGGGCACACACTCACTAGTACTGGACGCCAACAGAATTACCAGTCAGCCTAACATGAAATGAAGGAGGATTCTGGAGTACTGAGAGAGAAATCTGCAACAATAAAGAGAGGCAAGACTGAGGGTCCGACCCTGGACTTGGGGGCAATGAAACAGCAGCATTGAACTGGGGCTGGCTAGCGGCGGGGTTACTGTAGTACTAGATGTCACCGCTAGATGTCAGCATACAGTCTGCAGAAATGCTCTGGGCTGCCTGGTGTGATACCAGAGGTGGCCGCTAGATGTCAGTGTGAGATCTGCAGATGGCCCGTTTCTCCTTTGTTTTCGATGTGAATTTCTGGTGAAGCTTTGCGTCTTTGTTTGTTAGTCCTGACTCCGTTATAAATTCCATAAACGGTATGTTTAAGTGGCATTTTTTAATGAGTATCCGAAAAGCTCTTGTGTCTGACCTATCAGATCTTTTATTTCTATTCTTCCATTTATTTATTCAGCTCTCTTTCATAAACCCTATTTAGGTTGTGCACACTCAGCTCCATTCCCAGTTATTCCCACTTTCCTCCTAGTCAGCTGACATGGAAAGAAGACGGAGTGCCAAAGAGCAGTCATTTGACTACAGCAAACAGGGGGACTCCTCACAAACACTGGTGCTCCTCAAGCAAAGAGTGGAACCAAAGTCGCTGGGGTGGTCAAGGCTCTGGGTTCAAATCCGGCTACTGGCGCAGTGTGACCCTGAGCACACACGACTTCACCTGCCTGTGCTCCGTTTAGGAACACAAAAGAAACACAACCAGTCATATCTCTCAAATGTGGTAGGTCGCCTTGGATTAAAAAGAGTCTGCTAAATAAGTAAATCTGACAGGCAGCCCCTTAAAACCCTGTACATTTACACATAAAACTGACTGGCAGAAGTCACCTGGGCACCATGGCAGAACAAGCCAGAAAGAGACACTTGCCCTCAATGGAGCCTCAGGAGGACACTGCCTGTGGGCTGCGTCAGTTCTCAAAGGTGACCGATGGCACCAGTGCCAGCCAGGGAGGACAAACCTGGGCAGGAGGAGAGGGCAGCTTTTGACCTTGAGATGTCTACCAGGTGGAGGGCTGTAGTTTAAACGAGGGCCACCAGGGGGCAGAGTGCACTCTCAGTGAACAAGTTTTAGCCTGCCCTAGAGATCTGTGCCCGGATTTGGCAGCTATGGGGGGTGAGCCGGGTGAAGAGATGGAGGTGTACGTGCCTGGTGGGTGACAGAGTCGGGCGTCAGTGTGCCAGTGCTTTGTTTCACAGGACTTCCATCACACGTCCCTTGGCTGTTTTAAGAAAGTTTTCAGAGTTCAGCCGTTACTGGAAACTTAGTCTTTGGTTAAAGTCACCAGTAGGAGGCGCTCTGTCACACTACATGGCATGTACAGGATGTGCGACTGGGACAAGCAAAAAAGAAAAAGAAATATAAATAAACAGAATAAATGACTCTGTTAGTGAGGGACAAGGTCCATGTTTGTCCTTTTGGGAGAGGCAAAAAATAAATACTACTGAGATATGAACTGCACGTCCATTTAAGTGAGTTTACAGCTGTGATTATTACAAGGAGGCATCACAGAGTAGTCAAATGTACGTGATGATAATCTATAGATTGACAGGGGTGAAAGGCGCTATATAAGAGATAAGCAGATAGATACATAGACGTGTAAGGCACTATATAATAGACAGAAAGGTACTCTATAACAATTATATATGCATATATGAAAGTGCTATATAACAGGTATATAAATTCTATATCAGTCATGCTCTATTATAAATAAATGCACTTTAAAGAAATGTATTTATTTCACCAAATAATAAAGTATTCATATAAAATGATAAAAATGAGGCACCAACTGTTACAGAGGTTTGTCCTCCAGGGTGGTCCACACTCCACCCCGACTGTATTTTATTTTATTTATTTTGTCCTTCTGCTGTCCCTTTAGCGGTTTATTGACTGTGACAGTCACTGGCTAAGGGCGCTTTATTCAGTCTCGTATCTGTAGGCCCAGTGGTGCCCCCCGCGCTGCCCCTTGTACTTTTATAAATTTTTTTTCTTTTCTTTCACTGCTGGACCACAGGCTGGCAGTAAAGTTTCAGTGTTGCACTTCACAGGTCACAGCTATGGCCTCTCGGGGTCCTGAGTGTTTTCTAATAAATGCTCAAAGACACCATGATTTGTATGTCAGGATGCGGACCCTCTTCTTGCAGTGTTTGTTATAAACTAACAACTAATAAGCGAGCACATCACACCATCCTGCTCCGTCTTCACTGGCTCCCTGTGTCTTACAGAATCGAATATAAAATCCTACCAATAACCTACAAACCCTTAAATAACTCGCGCCAAACTACATCAGTGCCCTTCTCCATCACTATGTGCCCGCCCGCCCACTAAGGTCCTCTGATTCTGGCCATCTTGTTGTGCCCCACACTAATCTACAATCCATGGGTGACAGCAGGGCCTTCAGCTGTATAGCGAGTGCCCAGACTCTGGAATGACATCCCGAAATTAATCAGGTCAGCGGACTCCATGAATTCTTTTAAAACTCATCTGATCAAGAAAGGCTTTTAGCTCTACTTGACTTTACTACCCTTCTCTCAGTTTACCTCCATGTCAAGATGCTCATGTAACCTGTGTGTGTGTGTGTGTGTGTGCAGACCATCAATTATGTTGTCTGTTAGGCATTTCTCTGAATTTACTATCTTAATCTTCTTTATTTATTTGGTTTGTACTATGCTCTATACTGTATACCCTGCCGTTCTTTCTTATATTCTATGACGTGCCTTGAACATGAGAAAGGCGCTATATAAATAAAATGTATTATTATTATTATTATTATTTAATAAAATACTTTTTTTTATTATTATTACGTGCCTGCGCTGTTCAGGATGGAATTTTCGGAGGTCAGGGCCCATTTTGAGAAGCGTGAGCACAGCTGGTATTTCATGTGCATTGTCCTCTTATTGTAAAGAGCAGCCCGGCTAGAAATGCCCTGGGGATTCACCGGCGCTTCCTCTTTTCTCTTCTTTATTTCACTTGTTACGGAGAGCGTATCCGCCACTGTCCACTAGAGGGCAGCACAAGCGCTAGTGAGTGGGAGCCTCGACTTCTCGGCAGCGCGCGCTTCTTAAACACGTCAGTAAGCCTCAGGGGCTTCTTCTTCTTTGTTCTTTTGTTGTTGTTTTATTATTTTCTTGTAATCCACATAAATGTATATTTTTGACATAGTACTAAGGTGTTGTACCGTGTTAGCCATTATGAATGTGGTGAGAAGTCAAGCAAAATGACCCCTTTGATTAGCTAAAGAGATTACAATATGCATCTAACTTTTGGCATAACCCTGGAATCTCTGGATCAGAGCAGATGACGAGAAGTGTGTGTCCTACCAGCAAAAAGCAGCACCACACAGGCTGTGATGATGATGATGATGGTATGTCCTTTCATCAAGCATTGCTCTCACTAAGGCTTAAGCCACATCATGTCAGGAGTTGTTTGCAAAGAAACCTTCCACCCTAACAAGACCACCTGCACCGAGACTAAAAGTAAGAAGATTTTTGAATGTACGATTTCTTTTTTTACTTTGTTGCTGTTACTGTTGACCTAAACCTGACAATTCCTTCCTGCTTCTCAATCAGACAAACCAGTGACCTCCACTGAGAACATCTGGGGGCTTTTAAGCTCCTTGGAATGCTTGGTCAGACGTTGGCAGAAGGTAAATGTCAGCACCACACACACACACACAGACACACACACACTCACCCCCCACAAACGTGTCTTCTTTTTATCTCAAAGGTCTGCAGAGGAGGTGGGAGACCACTGGCTGGTAATTATTCCTCCTCCAGGACCACCACACGTTTGTGCCCACTCTCTGATGGCCGCTTCTGTTTTTTATTCTTTCTTTTTAAAAGTCTGAACTGATGCCAGTTGATGTACGATGTGCAGTTTATGTTTGACAAAATGGGCAAACCAGATGCTGGCCACAAGGGGGACCTCAGCCACCCCGCCCATCCTCGTCTGCCTGCCCCCCTTTGCAGCCCACTTACAGTGACGCTGACCCCTGGCGAGTGTTTCTTGTGTTTGTTATTTTTTTCTTCGCTGTCGCCCACCGGTGGGTTGAATGACCACGACCCTCAATTTGAACTTCTTTTGTTCTTCTTCTTCTTATATAGCAGCCTCATTCTATTTTTTTTTTATTTTATTAATTTTTATTGCAATCATTCCATACAAATCAATCAATTTTTACAAAAAGTAGGATTGAGAACAAGTCGACCCCCACCCCTGAGAGACAGCGAGGCCAACGGAGTAAAACTTAAGGCTTGTAAACAAACCTAAATTGATGAGTTTGATAAGCCAATAGAGATGAATGGAGAAGAAAAAGAAATACAGAAATAGTTGCTTCCTCTGTGCTTTATGAGCTTATTTTAAAATATTACTGATTAGATCCTGCCATGTTTTGAAAATAATCAGTACGGATCCTCTAACTGAGTATTTGATTTTTTCCAATTTCAAATAGTAAAACACATCGGTTTCCCACTGACTTAAAAGAGGAGAGTTTGGGTTCTTCCAGTTTATCAGAATAAGTCTGCGTTCTAAAAGTGTTGTGAATGCAATCACAGTTTGTTTGTCCTTCTCCACTTTAAACCCCCCTGGAGGACCACCAAACACAGCTGTTAGTGGGTTAGGAGGGATTGTGAGACCAAGGCGGTCTGAAAGGTCCAGAGTGATGTTAATTTGGTGTACGCGGCCCAGAACATGTGACCCAGTGAGGCTGGGACTTGATTGCAGCGTTCGCAGGTTGCCCTGGAAACATTTTGGAGAGTTTTAGACGAGACAGATGTGCTCGATATATAATTTGGAGTTGTATAATTGTATGCTTTGAGCATATGGAGCTCGAGTGAATTCTCTGCATTGCTACTTTCCACTCCTTTTCTGATATATTAATTTAGAGATCTTTTTCCCCAGTGTCCTCTTGGATCTTTGAAAGAGAGGGACTGTAAAATAATTTTATATATTCCAGAGTTGTTGTCTGAGTCCTTGAAATTGAGCAATATTTTTTACAGCATGGATGAGGGTGCAAGATGAGGAAAATCAGGAAGGTTCTGTTTAACAAAGTTCCTAATTTGAAGATAGTGAAAGAAATGTGTAGCTGGAATGTTAAATTTGGAATGTAATTGTTCATAGGATGCAAAGATGTTGTCTATATAAAGATCTCTAAGCAAGTTAATCCCAAATTTTTTCCAAATATTAAAAACTGCATATGTTTGTGAAGGTTGAAAGAGGTGGTTCTCTTGCAGAGGTGCCACAGATAGAGCGTCTCCGTCTTGAAATGCTTTCTACATTGGTTCATATTCTGAGTGAGTGAAGCACAATTGGGTTATCAGTATATCGGCGATAACGTGTGTTTATTGGGGCACAGAGCAAGGAATACAAAGAAGTACTGCAGGATTTTACTTCTATTGCGGTCCAAGCCTGTGTATGTTCATCTATTTGTGTCCAGGTTTTTATAGCTTGTATGTTTGCTGCCCAGTAATAAAACTGGAAGTTAGGTAGAGCCATGCCACCTTCTGCCTTTTGTCTTTGTAGGGTCGCTCTTTGGATGCGTGGATGTTTTGAATTCCAAATAAATGAGGTTATTGTTGAATCTAATTGCTTAAAAATGATTTATTAATGTATATTGGAATGTTTTGAAATAAAAAAAGGAGCTTAGGAAGAATATTCATCTTAACAGTGTTAGTTCTTCCAGCTAGTGTGAGATGACCATCTATGCAAGTCTTACTTAATTTTTTCCATGCAGACGGCGAAATTTTGTTGATAAAGAGCTTTATGTTTACTTGTGATGTTTACCCCGAGGTATTTAAACTGTTCTGCAATGATAAAAGGTAGGGTATCTAATCTAATATTATATGCTTGAGAATTCACTGGAAAGAGTACACTTTTATTCAGATTAATTCTGAGACCAGAGATATTTTGAAATTCTGTGAGTGTTGTTAAGACTGCAGGCTCAGTGTCTTGTGCTCTGATATATACAGTACCATATCATCTGCATATAGAGAGATGTTCTGTTCCAGTCCTCCTCTGATAATCCCCTTTATCTGATCAGTATTTCGACAATGTATTGCCAGTGGTTCAATGGCGATTGCAAACAGTAGCGGTGACAAGACACCATCCTTGTCTAGTACCACATTCTAGTTTAAAGTAGTCTGAGCAAGTGTTGTTGAAACAAACTGAAGCTTCTGTATACAGTGATTTAATCCATGCACAAATGTTCGGGCCAAACCCAAATTTCTCCAATGTAGTAAAAAGGTATTTCCATTCAATCATGTCGAATGCTTTTTCTGCATCCAATGATAATAATATTTCTGGAGTGTGTCAGGGATGCCAGGGGCCATGACCCGGCCGGGACGCCAGGAGGGACCGGAAGAGGGTCAGAGCCCTGCCTGGATCACGTGGGGTTTGCCTTCCGGGTTGCTTTGGGGGCCACGGGTCAAGGGCATGGAAGCCCTTCCCTGTAGGAGCCCTTGGTCACCGCCAGGAGGCGCCCCAATGCCTTGGGGACTTGTTTCCCCAGCACTCCCGCCACACCAGGAAGTGCTGGGGGGAAGACTTTGGAGGATGCCCGGAGAGCAGCCGGGAGGACAGCCGGCACTTCCGCCACACTGGGGCGTGGCCAGAAGAAGATTGCCGGGAACACCTGGGGCTCATCCAGGTCCTCTATAAAAGGGGCCGTCTCCATTCATTCGAGGCTAGAGTCGGGTGGAAGAAGGACGAGGCAGAAGAGAGTGGAGGCGGCCCGAGAAGAAGGCATTGTGGCCAGGACTGAGTGTCATTATGGGGTTTGTGCACTTTATGGACTTTGGACTGGGTCTGAGTGACCATTATTATTTGTGTAAATATTGTAAATAAACGTGTGGTGGTAATTTAACAACATGTCCGCCTGTCTGTGTCCGGGTCAAGTTCACAAGTGTTTGATTTAGTTGGTGAGTATATTACATTAAACAGGCGTCGAAGATTTGAAGATAAGTGTCGACCCCTAATAAATCCAGTTTGATCTTGTGATATTACCGAGGAGAGCACTTTCTCCATCCTTCTGGCTATGATTTTATAGAGTATTTTAATGTCATTATTCAGAAGTGAAATTGGTCTGTATGATGCACATTGTAATAAGTCCTTATTTTGTTTAGGAAAGATGTTGATTAGTGCTTGGCGAAAAGTTTGAGGAAGAGTTTGGTTATCTCTGGCTTCTGCAAATGTTGCTAATAGGAGGGGAGCTAGCTAAGCAGAGAATTTCTTATAAAATTCTGCAGGGTAGCCATCAGGGCCTGCAGCTTTCCCACCTTGAAGTGACTTTATAGCATCTAGTAATTCTGATAATGCCAGAGGTTTATCAAGTTCCTCCGCACTAAAAGTGTCTATTTGTGGTATCTGTAATGTATCCAGAAATGCATTAGATTGTGTGTTGTCTTTTTTAAACTCAGTAGTATATAGGGATTTATAGTAGTCTCTGAAAGTGTACATTATATTTTTGTGGTCGATGATTTTTGTCTCTGTTCGTGTTGGTGATTACTGGGATTGCGTTGCGGACTTCTTGCTTGTAAATTTGTTGAGCTAAAAGCCTATTAGCTTTCTCTCCATGTTCATAGTAATGATGTCTGGATTTGTAAATTAGTTGTTCAGTTTCTTTAGTTGTCAGGTGGTTTAGTTCTGAATGCAGAGCCTGCCTCCTCCTATGTAGAGTCTCGCTTGGTAGTCTGGCGTGTTCTTCATCTATTCTTGTAATTTCACTTTTTACCTCTGCTACTTTCTTGGTTTCTGATTTATTTCTGTGGGAAAGATACAAGATAATCTGCCCTCTTAAGAGTTTCCCAGAGTATTCCTGCAGAAATCTCTGAGGACCTCCACTGAAAACATCTGGGGGCTCTTTAGTTCCTTGGAACTCTTGGTCAGACTGAAGAAGAAGGTAAATGTCAGCACCACACAGACAGACAGACACACTCATCCCCCACACACGTGTCTTCTTTTCATCTCAAAGGTCTGCAGAGGAGGTGGGAGACCACTGGCTGGTAATCATTCCTCCTCCAGGACCACCACACGTTTGTGCCCACTCTCTGATGGCCGCTTCTGTTTTTTATTCTTTCTTTTTAAAAGTCTGAACTGATGCCAGTTGATGTACGACGTGAAGTTTATGTCTGACGAAACGGGCAAACCACACGCTGGCCATAAGGGGGACCTCTGCCACCCTGCCCATCCTCTTCTGCCTGCCCCCCTTTGCAGCCCACTTACAGTGATGCTGACCCTTGGCTAGTGTTTCTTGTGCTTGTTATTTTTTTCTTCGCTGTCGCTCACCGGTGGGTTCAATGACCACGACCCTCAATTTGAACTTCTTTTGTTGTTCTTCTTCTTATATAGCAGACTCATTCTCAAACCCTTTCTGATCTCTCTGGCTCTCCAGCCCTTCTTTATTCCCAATGCAGACCCAGAGGTGACATCAGGGCAGGATGAGGAGCACAAGCCTGTTACTGCCAAACACACAGTGTTTGACGGGGTCACGTGACATTTCAAGGAGTAGCCCACAGCACCCCAGTCCTTGGTTGACATCTTGTTCCCTGTTTTTACACTTACTGCTGTAAGTGCCAGAGAGGAAGGACGGGCATCCTGGCCAGGAAAAAGGAAGGATTCATGCCGGGCCAGGAGTCCACAGTGGAAGGAGCAGGTGTGGAGGCTCAGTGGGAGCAGATCATTCCCCCACACTACAGGTGGCAGTGCCCCTCCAAGCTAAACCCGATCAGGACACTCGCAATGTAGTTTGGAGTCTGGAAATGCAGCCCTTTCGGGGTCTTTGTAGGACCACCAGAGGTAGCTGCCAGGGGAGCACTGCCCTGGTTTCCACACAACCCAGAAATGCGCTGCTGCTGACGTGTGTGTGTATTCCTGTATCTCTGGCTGGTGCGTTGGACTGGCACTGCGGTTTGAGAGGCCTGCCAGTTAGTGACACAGACTGGCAGATGCTTTAAGTGTAAATCAATCAATACCAGAAGAATGTCACCCACTCCAATTCTAAACGCATGTGTGTGTGTGTGTGTGTGTGAGGCCAGGGATGGAGACGGGAAGGTTCAAATTACTTAAAATCCCACCAGACAGAAGACCGCCATATTCAGCCGAAACAACCTCTAGTATTAGTTTGGCAGAGAACGGGTTTGAAGGACAAATCTAAAAGATCTCAATAACGGGTGGGCTCACTTCTGTTGTGGTGAGCAAAGCCAAACTGCAAAGCTCAAGCCACCGAGTGAGAATCTGTGAAGGAGTGTGAGGTGACATTTGGTGGTCTCGGTCCACGGAGAATTGTGAGCTTCCATCTTGAATAGTGTGCCAGTCGTGAGGTCTCACGTGACGCACAACGGGACGAGTGACGTCCATTGGCCCTCTGCTGATAAACTACATTATGAAAATGAAACAATCGATCTTTAAAATCAAATCAAATAAACTCCCATCGGTCACATAAGTTTAACAAGAAGGCCTCGAGATCCAGTGCAGGTCAGCAGCCTTGCTGGACTCGTCTCAATAGCGCTTGTAATGTTTTCTTATCTTCAGATGATCTTCCATAGCCTGAGGCTCAGAGAAAAGCTGCCAAAACATTTTTTTCCTTGTAATGCTGTTGCGTAGAATTTCCCGGTTGCTGCGCCTTTTCGCCTGGGCAGGACCTCACCATCCAGTTCTGTGTCTCGCCTTCTGATTCCAGCTGTTCATGTCTCCAGTTTTAAGTTTTGGGGTAGAAATTTCCAGAGTAGCAGATGGCATCACGGAAGGCTTAGACCCAGCGCTGGTTCCGATCCGCACTGCCACTCCACGTGGTGGAATTCTGATTGTGTTCCTGCCACTTACGCTGCCAGCTTGGCATTGTGACTGCTCAATGCACTTGGCAGTCAGCTGAGATGCTACAGATACCCTCAAGATGCTAAGTAGCACGCCCTGTCAGATGCAGCTCACTCTCTCTCTCCTGTCACTTGTATTTATTTCTCATTGGGTGAGCCAACCCTGTTGTCCCCGTATGGACATCTTTGGTTTTCAGGTGCTCTGAGTTTCTGCCTGGCACTCAATGCTGTTGGGCATAGACCCCCAACTCCAACCACCCTGAAATGGATGACACGAATTAAGAACATCATAATGGGTGTGGCGTGCAGCGGGGCAACTCCCAGGCATTTAACAAAACTAAATGCACAACAGCACGCATTGCAAGACGTGACAACATAATCCAACTAGCTAATTAACTAACGCTGCTGTGGGCCTCCCTAAACACAGTGGGGACCCTCTCTGGTGCCATGGGGTGGCTGCTCTACTTTCACACTCCACAACACTCCTCTTTGTGTCCCTTTCTCTCTTCTTGAATCACACTGGCCCTTTCTCTTTCCTGCCAGGTGAGTCTGTGCCAACTCTCCACACCCAACGCCTAGCTCATCCGCCTGAAGGCCTCAGTGTCCTTGTAGGCCTGATCCTGCCTACAGCAAAGCTTTTGGTGCTGGGGCTGCCGTGCCATCATCTTCTTAAATCTGCCAATGGCAAACAAGGCACCCCATTGGTTATAAAGGGCCCGGGCCACCCTGCACTTCATCCTCCTCTTACACCTCAAAGACTTGTGTGTTCAGATAAACTGCCTCGGTGATGTGTCGGGTTGTGGTTGCGGTTAACCCACCTGTATGCACACGAGTGATGCCAGAGACAGACTTCCCCCAAAAGGTGGGGCCACCCACCCTCAGCGCTATACAGGTGAGGGTTTCCCATGGTTCCCGGCGGCATAGTTGCATGCACTTGTGGTGCGGAGGAGTTTCTGTTGCTTGTGTTGTCTGTGCTTTGTTTATTCTTTGGCCTTTTCGACCATCTTGCTCTGCCCTCTTTGGATATCCGACTGGGACTTTGTTGTCCTTGGATTGCCTTGTGAGTAACTCCGTTTTGCCTTTGTGCTGTTCGGTGCCTGACATTTCGTATAATACACGTCTAACTGATAAAGGTCCCATATTTGCTGTATTGCTAGTCTGGTTTTCATGGTTCAAACCCCACTTGGGACATTTTTGAGGTTATTTGGGGTTCTTTTTGAAAACACAACAGCTGGGAATGGCGTGATAGACCGTGTCACACACATGTGTCTGAGAGTCACCTACCGGGCTCGCACTACCAGTCTGGGACACCAGGGGGGACAATCGGTAATGCTTGTATCAGCCACTGGAGATGCCCACTGAGGACAACTGACCACCCTCTCTGGGAGCTATAAAAGCAAGGCGCCCCCAGACTCCGGAGGCGAGGTACCCGCTGTACGGAGCTCCGGCCCTGTGATTGGTCCGCTAGCCAACAGCTAAACTTTACTCTTGTTAACCCTTCTGCTACCACGGACCTGTTATTTTCCGTTTCTCTTTCCGGTTGGCACCCCTGGAGTCAGCTCATTAATGTCCAATCCAGTGGAGTGCATTTCGTGGTTTTGTACTGCATATGGTGAACATAACAAAGCAAAAGATCATCTGAAAATGTAGACTCCACACACACACACCACACATTTGACATTGTGCTCAGTACAAAACCCAGCCAGTGAGCGACGATGTCAGGCGCCAACATCACCAGATAACGCGAGTCAGGAATGTCCTCCACTGCAGGTATTTGTGTGCTTCTCTCTCTGACTCGCGACGTCTTAAACACAACACCAGCCTGGCATAAAAATACAAGCTTTAATATCCTACACCACCCTACCCAATCTTCCTTCTCTAATCAAGTAGCAAATCGGGGGGGCAGGGGTTGGGGGTTGCAAAAAAATCAAATATGAGGATCCATTGAGAACTTTTTGAGATTCCAGTAACAAACTCCTAACGCCGACATGCCAGGCCTCTGCTCTTGCTGTTTTACCCTCCTTAGATGGCATCCGCTGGCCATAAAGCTCTTCTGTATCAGGTGTGGGTGGCAGAACGAGGGATTTCAAGGACACTTTTTGTATTTGATTTGCGTTCTGTTTCGTACTTCAATGGAGACTCAACGGTACAATGAAGTGAATTCCCTACACAAACACAAGTCCACGGCCTCGATGAGCAGGCCTGGCGTGCCTCAGGGCGTCTGCTCTATTAATAAATGCTACACGCCTTATGTGTGGGCTAAACTTAGAACATCAGTGAAACTCACCACGCAACGTCCTCATCTGAAGGCGAGAGCACCTTGGGCTCAACGTATGGAAGGTCCACTGATCTCCACTCCTCGTAAGACGTCCCAGGTGACAGACACTCCGAACGTGAAGAGCTGGAGAGAGGAAACTGCTGATGCTTAACGCTTACCCGCTTCATGTGGAGAGCTGGTAAGCAGGTCAGGTGGTAAGGTGCCATGCCTCCCAGCGTAGAGGGAACAGGCAGCTGCTTTGCGGCCAGTAATTCTGATGGTTTCTCTCACCAACGTGATCGAGCTGCTTTGTAGGTGCCCATGAACAGCATGTGCAGGGTGATGGTCCTTTCTGCCAGGTGCCCCCTTGCCACCTAACACGATTTGGCATTTTTTTGTTTTTGTTTTTTTCTATTTTTTTGTCCAACAGATACAAACATTTACCATTTACCGGTGAGTCTTCACAAATTGCCCCTCACACTACACTCGGTGGTTAGACGGTGCCATGTGCGCCCACTTAATATTATCAGAAGAAATGGCCACTTCAGGAGCCTAACAGCTGCTAATCCCATTCCAAAATGTCCGATTACTGTTTAGCATCGGCTCTTTCAATGCCTTCAAGTTCAAATTGAAATTCACCGTGCATGTCTGACCCTCACACAGTGCTCGTCTCTTAGCCACTTCATGGAGGAATGGCGTCTGTCCACCGTCGAGTGCCTCGCTGAGTGGCACGTTTGGAAATGCTCATCAGCAAAAGCAAATGGAACGGCTGGCTCTAGACGGCCGTCCAGTCACAGGCAGTGACCTCGTCTCTTGAATGCTCACATCCTGTTGAACTGGGTCTTGAGGTCGGCCATTTCCAGGAGTTTGAGGATGCAGGCCAACAAATGGAGAAAACCACTGGGTTTGCTCGGGCTGTGACTCTGAACATCGCCACTCTGCCAGCGTGAGGCTCTTCTGATGTGGATCTTTGTAACTTGCACGGCGCAGACTCTCCTTATCTGTGAGAATCAGGTTGGTGGTTTCCATAAGTGCACCACCAGACACCAGAAGTCTTATTGATAAGAGGAATGCGCTTTCACTTCCGCAAAGATCAGAGCAAAGGAATTGCAAGAAGACTCATAAGCTGCTAAGTAACTCGGCAAGTCAATCCCACAAGTCTCTAAACTCGATTCTGCAAGCCAAATGTGTTGCTCTCTCGCGTCACGTAAATTAGCTCCACATAAGGAAGGTGGCCAGAAGGGATCCTACTCTGTTGGGTCCTTAACCTAAAAAAATTCCTCTAGGGATGCTGTATAATGGCTGACCCTGACCTCTGACCCCCAAAGGTCACGTGGAAAGACAATTTTCCCTTGGGGATTAATGCAGCACATCAAATCAAATCAAGAGGTTTTCCAAGTCATGTCACGTGGTACCTGTGTGGCCCCATGAGCGCCGGAGTGCTTTGCGTGGCGTGGAACTCTCGCCCCTAGCAGTCCCATGGTGGTTGTTCTCTCACGGACGTCTGCCTTTTGTGATTCCCATGCATTACCCAAGTTAATTACAGGATGAGGTACCAAAGTTAATGCCACAAGTTCAATAATTTGTTTCCATAAATTGCTAAATAATTGGAGTTAACGATGTCGACTCGAATGGCAAGCAACTTGTTTTCATGAAGTTTTTTTTCCTCGTGGCTTCCGACAATAATTAATCAAGTTAACTGAAGTCATTCCATTGAGTTTCCTAAATCACACCCATGGGCTATCCCAGTCAGTCCAAGGAGATGTATGAAGCAGGCCTCTACAACACCACAGGCTCCTGAATCATTCGTGTGGGATACCTGCACCAATGCGCCTGTCACCCAATGAGTGTGCATGAGCCACCGATGTTGAAGTCTCCAGCGATTCCCAAGACATACAAACATCATTCCCATGAATCACCCTATCTGATCCGCCCCTACGAGTTACAGAAATCGTTACTACAAGTGAACTGAGCTGTACTGCTGACTTCTGGCAGATGTTGCCATCAGCTGATGATTCACCTAAATCTGCACTCCTGTGTCACTCATGTTGTCTCAGAAGTTACTAAAGTCACCCCGTGACCTGCGTCTTCACACTTTGTCATACGTAACACTGACCCTTTCTTTAACGCTGATCAGCAGATTCTTTTAACGTCAAAGTGAAAGACAGATCTAGGATTTAGTAGATGGCAGCCCTGACAGCCTTGAGTCTGTGTGCTCAGGTCTTTCACTGTCAACTCTGACATTTTTACGTAGTCATTGGGAGAACAAATGGCAGCACCCATTGGCACAATAAAGTGCCAGTCTGCTCGGGTCATTCGAATGTTCACCAACAATACGTTTGTGCCATAAATAAGACGATGAAGTTCTTATTGAGAGCTTGTTCTGTAAGGCGCAATATGGAATAAGCACTGACTGGGAGTCGTTCTGTGTCCCTAAATGTTTACAGTGACATCACTTGTCCTCTAAAACCATTTTCCCTGAAGGTGTGGGTTACGGACATTTTATCAAGAATATGTGCATGGAAACCACAGCGGCATTTTGTTGCCCACTCACTGCTGCATTTCAGGCCGTAACTAATAAAATGTCCATCCCACACACCAATGGTGCTTCGACTGGGGGAATAACTGGGGATTTTTGGACGTTCTCCGCTGTCTGACTTATGGAACGTAATTGTGATGTCGGGGGGTCTGGAGTGGCACATCCTGTCCAAATACAGTGGATTCAGGCCTAACATTTATTGGGTTTATTGCTGTGCCACCTCTCCGAGACAGGCTGAAATCTAAGTAATCGCTGTAGAAGTCAGCCTTAACGCTTACAGTGCACCATCTGTTGGAATGTATTATTTTGTAATGCGTGCACTAATAAAATGCATTGCATTTGTATTCTAATAGATGGCACATCACCATCATTTGCAGTATGAAATGCACTAGTACAAATCTTTGTGATGCGCCATCTGTTGGAATGACAAATGCAATGCATATGTCTGTGTTGTATGCCATTTGGCATGGGATTCATAAAAGCAGTGTTAATGTTTGTGATGCGCCATCTGTTGGAATGACAGAAACGTGGCAGCCAGATGGACACACAGACAGTTGTCCTTTTATTAAGGTGTCCCGTCTACAGAGTACAGTGAAGTTCTTACTTGCATGATTCGTTACTTTGAACCTTCTGTCTTCCTTAACTAAAACAGCAGCCTGTCTTTAAAAGGTTTCCCAATTTGAAAATGCTGTTTGTCTTCAGTCAGCTCATCTGCTGTCCTATCAGGACATCCATTAAGACGTGTAAAAGGCTGCCAGAACAGAGACCCTATGGGTAGATGTGGCACAGAGCTGAAGGTGGACCTGTTAGGGGTCTGTGGTAACTGGAGACCACTGGGTGAGCCGGTGTAGATGGACATGAACAGTCTGAACGTTTGGATCCCTGCTGCTGTGCTTCGATGGGTATGGGCTCGTGCTGGGAGTGTAATGGTGGCTGAATGTTTTCTTGGCCAGCATCTTTAAATGATTTCAGTATCGTTTAAATGCCACCGCAAACCTAAGAAGAGCTGCACGTTCCTTTATGGCCACTGTCTTACCCTTTTCCAGAAGGATAATGTGCCATCTCACAAAGTTCATCGTCTCCAGATGGTTCTGTAAACATGACGGTGACTTTGGTTTTACACCAAGATGTCAGTCTAATACAGTGGCCATTGTGAGAAGGTGGAGCGGAAGATTAGCGGCCAAGAAATAGCGTGACTCCATGAAGGCGGCATGAACCAAAATTCCCTAAGCGATGTCTCTGCCATTTTGTTGAACACGTTAAGAAGAGTTGATGAGATGGACGACTCTAAGAAAGCAGGCAGCGAGTAAAACATGTCTTCATGAGATGTGCAGGTGCAGTCACTCAGGACAAAAGCACATCTGAATGTAAAGGTCACTGCTGTCACCAAGTGATCTGTCAAACTGAAATGTCTGCCATCAGACCAAGAGGCCTGTAAACAATTAGCCGGAGGTCGAGCGTCTGCCTGCACATTAAAGTGCTGTGTAATCATCCGCCTCTGCTGTGTGTGTGTGTGTGTGTCTTACTTAACGTGTTTATTTGTCATTGCCATCATTTCTTGTAAATGTTCAAATCAAGCTCAGACTTGCCCAGGCTCCCATTAAGGCTGCAGCGTCCGCAGAAGACGCGCTTTTGGAGAGAAGGTCTGTCTGCCTGGGCAGCTGGCCAGGGAGCTCAGCGTGACGGTTGAGGTGGGGACATTTACACAGCTTTCTGTAACGGTGGAACGTCACTAAAGCTTGGTGAAAACTGCTGTTGTTGACTGACGTTTCTCAATCCACTTTATATCTCCTTCCATTTGTATGTTCTTGCCCAAAGCTCCAATGGCTTTCTTCTTTATTTCTATTTAAATCACCTTTGGTAAAGTGGTCTGCATAGAAGAAGAACACGAACAGTCTACCTGTGATGTGGGTGACAAGGTGGCGCAGCAATTAGCGCTCCTGCCTCATGGACCCAGCACCCCCAGTTTGAGTCGGGCACCTGGTGCCCGTGTGACCTTCTCCGCTTGTCTGCAGGTGTTAAACTGTCCATAACTGAAGACCAAGTGAGGGGACGCCATACACAGGAAAGGCCGCGGGACCAGATGGCGTCAATCTTCGAGTCCTTAAGGCCTGTGCTGACCAGCTGTGGGGTGTCTTCTGTCACCTGTTCACTCTGTCCCTGTCACTGCTATTCCAAAGAAGGCCGCAATCTCCTCACCTAACAACTACATGTCTCACATCATGAAGACCTTTGAGAGGCTGGTCCTCCTGTGGCAGACCACCTGGACCCACTGCAGATCGGATCACATGGCATCGCCACTTCAGCATGGCTTAAATTTAACATAGTAGGCCTCGGCCTGGAAGACCACCAAGTACACAAGTTTATGTTTGTAATTTACTTTTACATCTAACCTTCCCTTTTACAAGATGTGCAGACATGACGCTACTTCTCGCCATGACGGACCACCCATACATGAATGGAAGACTTGATCAGCAACATGATTGATTCCTTGGTCTGAGGGAGCTCATCTGCACTTATCAGCAGAGACGGACGACACCAGTTATCTTTCTGACACAACAAATGGGTCAGGCAGCTTGGAGAGAATAAACACAACTTGAAGTCCTACCTTCATGGATGGAACAGTAGGAGATGAGGCCGAGGGTCCTTGAGCTGCTTCGTCGTGCCTGGCACATGACCCCCTGTTTCCACTGAGCTGACACAAGCTGGCTTTGAAGGTGCCACAACTCAGATGGGCTTCCCTCCGATGCTCATAAAGTGACATCACCTGCTTGGCGTCCTCTGGTCTTTTATCTTGTCTCAGTTTCTATTTGCAGCTACAAAACAAAGGAGCCACGTCAGCCATTTAACTAGAAGAGGTAACTCTAACAATGTGCCCAGTTATGGGAACATCGACAGCTTAAACTGCAAGTTAGAGAAGGTTAGCTTTATTCATCAGAAGCAGAAACAAACATAAAAAACAAGGATACAGAGTCACGGGAGAAAGAATAGAGCCAATCAATCAATCAATCAATCAATCAATGTTTATCATGCAGAAATGACAAAATGGAGTCAAATGAAGGAAGCACTGACTGACCTGATTGCAGCAGGCAGAACAGATCCTCAGAGGGGCGTCTTAGCACACCATGGAGGAATGAGCCTGTGGCTAAATGTGCCTGCAGACAGCGCCTCCTGGAGGCGATGAAGGGGATTTTTCATGCTGGCATCCAGTTTTGCACAGCGGTCGCTCTGTAATGGAGCAGCCTTTCCTGATAAGTTTGTTCTGGCATTCTGCATCATTTGAACTCAGGTTGCTTCCCTAATGGACCACCACACTGGTTACTACAGACTGATAGAACATCTTGCTGCATACATCAAATGACCCGAGTCTCCTTAGGAAGTCCAGTCCACTCTGGCCCTGCTGTCGGCCACTCCAGTTTACTGGTACCTGTTAGCTCAGCGCCACTTCCATGTTCTCCCCCTGGATGGTGACTGCACTCAGAGGCCCCTTGATATATTGGAAGTCCACTGTGGTCTTGCTGATGTTGAGGAGCACGAGACAAAGTCCTCCAAAATCTTCTTGTACTCTGACTCATCTCCATTATTCACACAGCCTATGACAAGAGGAATCATCTGAGAGCTTCTGCAGGTGGCAAGCGCTGGATTTGTACTGGAAATCTGTTGTGTTGAGAGTGAACAGGAAGGAATGGAGACATCACCATTTGTGGCACTTGTTGGTCAGGTCGTCCCTGATCCAGGGTAGATTCCGTATACGGCGGTATTGCTGTTTTTTGAGGGTGACATTTGAGGCGATGCGGAGTTAGAACAGAGCAGGCGTGAGAGTACAGGAGGTGCACATCTCCCTCTTTCCTAGGCGCCATGTTGAAGGAGGATGGATGAGAGTGGAGGGGGATGGACCACATCTTGGAATTGCAGCCTGGTCCTTTGTGCAGCATACGAGAAAATAAAGGGCCCTGTGGCCAGCCTCGACGATTTCTATTCTTGCATTCTTCTCCCTTTACTCTGTCAGATGTCATAAACATGAACTTGTGTATGTTGAGCTTTTGCGGAAAGCGATTTACATTTGTCATGGACTCGACTGTAGGACAAGGAAATCCAAAGTGACACTGGGAGCACATGACAGTTGGCCCAGCACTGCCTTAGAAGTGACTCAGGGTACGATCTTTGAGAGATTCAGCATGGATTTTAGTGTCAGTATTAGTCATCCTCTTCAGAGCCACCAAAAGAAAGTGACACAAGAGGTGGGCACTGACACTGCAGAAAAAGAAGCAGCAGGTCTAAACCGCGGCCAGCTGTGAAACATCCAGTGGTCCATGGTGGGTACCCTCGGCTGCCAGCCTCACACTTTTGCACCAAAATGAACGCTGACTTCACTTAAACGCCCCCCACGGGTTCCGCACACAAATTCTCTGCCAAAATAATTCATCACTTCCTTGTTTTACTTACAAGCTCGAGTTGCATCATCAGAGAAAATGTAAAGTCGCCTGGCGGAAAGCTTCTGCAATCGAGTCAAATGACAGCCAAGTCAGAGGAAGCAGCTGAATCACTTGGCCTGCTGCCATCCACACTCGCACCAGGATGACATAGCAGCCCAAGGAGACTCGAGTCACATGCCGTGACAACATTTTTCACTCAAGTTCTGGACAAAGGATGGCCACCTTTCTTTTTTTGGAAGTGGTGCAGAGCTATTTATAGATTTGTCATCAGTGTGTAATCCAGAAAAATGGGGACTTCATCGATAAAGCACTAAACACTCACGCTGGGCCCCTTTTGGACTTCCAGAGAGAGCTGCAACATTTCAAAGTGACCCATTACTGTTGAGAAGAAAGACAATGGAGTGGAGTGGACAGTGCCTGTTTATCGGCATCAAGGAAACAACCCGAGGGCGTCCAGTGCAGGACATGGCCACTGCATCAAGAGTCGATTGTTCATCATCACACTACCTTCAGGGTCGTGTGGGTACAAAGTCACTTGAAACTGAGGAATATTGGGGCACGCGAAACGGACACCAGGTGGCAGCACCTACAGAGAGACAATGAAAGATAGACAGACGGGGTCCGTTCTACGCTTTCTTGGTAGGATGAGGATAAACCCCTTCATACAGTTTTGGAGACCTTGCATTTATGTGTTTTCTGCAGGACGAAATGATCCTCCTATTTACCTGCCAGGCAATGGACCCTCAGGGTGATGCTCAGGAGTATAAGATTTTCTCACAACACTGACATCCCTGAAGGTATTAATAAATTGTTATGAGGGAGATGATGAAGAAGAAAAATTGAAAATTGGGACACCCCTCTCAAATCTCCCATGATGCCACCCTCACCTCTGCTGCCAGCACTCTATTTGCATTTTACATCCCCATTTAAAGTAGAATAAGTCGGCCCCTTTGTCACTCGCACATCCGCTGTGCACTCAGTGAGCGTTTCTCCACACTCGGCCCAAAACGACGTGCAACCCACATTAGAGAGCTGGAGGCGAGAAAAGAAAAAAGACGTCAACACACAACCCCTGCAAGCTACCTGCTTGGTTTGAATGCACAAAGTTATTTTTAAACAAAGTGGTCAAAAGAAGAAAGGAATAACTTCTCAAGCAGGGAACAGAGGCAACAATTCAAACGTGGCCACTTTCAGATCCCGATTCCGAGCCGCGGCTGTTTCCAGTCACTGGCAGGGCTGAAACGTGGCGGTGCTCGTCATTGGAGCGCTTCTCTTCACCAGAGAGCAGTTTCACTTTGGAAAATAATGCTGTGTACACGGCGACAACAAAAATAGCAAACACTAAATATAAAACTACACGAGAAAAGATCGAGAGAGCCGGCCTACGCTACACTTCCGGTGTGAAACCTGCCCTGCATGAACATGGCGTGTACTCAACATGTGCTAGTCGGGGTACTACACTGGGGGGTGAGGGGGGGCAAAAACAGACAGCCATGCAGCCTATGGAAATCAAATCAGTTATATTAGAAGGACAGGTGTGAAGGCACCATATAACAGACAGATAGACAGATAGAAGAACGACACTATATAATAGATAGATAGATAGATAGATGATGTGAAAGACACCATATCATTGACAGATGATACAGACATTTTTAAATTCCTGTCATCTCCAAAGCCTACAATCCCTACACCTCTGACATTCCGCCCCAGGACCAGTAGGAATTGCTCACACCAACACACCAAACAGAAAAAGTCCTCGTTGGTGGCAATGGCACATCTTTTGCCTAAAATTGTCTAATTTGTAACCACAATTCTCTTGTTTTCCTTTTCACTGTCAGAAGATACTTTCACTGAAATTGTTTATTTTTAAGCCTCTTTTGTTCTTACACATAATTTTGCGACCTGTTCAGACAGTTTTCTTATTCTTCACATTGCCAAACTGCCCCTGTTGGCTGCCTGTCTGTTTATTCACTTTATACAAATGAAATTCTTACCTTCCTACCAACTGGGCCCTTGCCAGCTCTGCTGCCATCTTAAAAATGCACGGGTGGTGGGGTGTGGCACCTTCAATCATTCCGGCTGGCAAACCTGCCCAGCAGTAAAATCAGCAACCACTTCACACCCCAGAAGCCATTTCACCAGCATGGAGCCTGTGCTCCACATCTCCTGGCTGGTTGGCATTAAGAGCTTTGTAAGGGACAGCAAGCAGTTAAGTCTTGTATGAGGGTTAATAAGATTAATTTGAGGTCAAAGCAGTACAATAGTGGTCAGCATGTCCTGGGTTGGCATTCTTTGCCAAGCGGGGTGTGCCTCCTCTGTTATCATGTGGCATTTTTGGGGTTCTGTGGTTTTTCTCCCTCCCTGTTAATTGGTGACTCTAATTTGTCCCCATTGTGACCAGGTGTTGGTTTCTGTGTTTGCCCTGCAAGGCAGTGGCACTCTGCCCAAGACTGTATAGCACCTGGCATCTTTCTCCTCAGGTCCCCAAATGGCATTACGTGGGTTTCAGAATGCATGTGTCCATGTGTGTGTGATTACGTGCTCAGCCTAACAGTTGAGTTTTACTGATCATTTACTCAGAGCTGGCAGTGAGTAAAGAATTTCCCAAATGAAGCTTTTTAACAATGGAAATGTGGAAGAGAAGCTGCAATTTTGGATCCAACAATTGAAATGAATTGCCAAGGACGGAATGGCATTTTGACTTCAGTTGAGACGTGAGACTCAAAGTTCAGAGCTGAACAGACAATAACCCCAAGAAGACTGCGGTCACAGAAGATTGTAGAACTGATGACAATGGTGGAAGCTTCTCAGGTTGATGTGGAGATCTTACATCAGCTAGATTGATTTGTAAGAAACACCTGTCGTGGATAGCAGTGCAGACCAGAGTGGTGTCACAAGTGATCTCTGAATCGGCTAATATTAGCCACCTGTCCCATAGCACATGTATGTAGTGGTACACCTGGGTCAGCTAAAGAAGCACAACAACAGTAATTTGCACTTTGTCTCCATGGCATATTTACATGTGTCTCATTTCTGAAGCACACAGTCCAGAGCCCTGAATTCAGGTAACAGCCACGATATGTTTGGTGTATTGCAGACTGCACACATGACCAGGGACAATGACAAGAATTAAGTCTTCTGATGGTGAACAGTAGATGGAGGACCCCAATCTCCAGACTAGCATAAGGACTACAGAAATCCTGGGTTCAGCTGCCCCCATTTGCCCGTCTCTTATCCGTCTTTGTTAAACAAGAGCTTCTGTTCTTCTCGCCTGCCCCTTTGTATTTCCACCTACAAGCAAAGGATGACAAGTTGAACGGAAGGATCAAAAAAGGACATCTGTAGCAAACCACCGTGTCACTGTTTTATTTTTGGTTCACTATGGTATTCAGCAATAACAAAAAAAAGCTTTCCTTCCATATTTGAAGAGTGCTGTGTGGAGCTGAGTCAGTGACACCTCCGCATGCACCATTTCCTTTGCATCTGCATGGGTCACACTTGCCACTTTTAGCAAGCAGCAACACTGGTTACAAAGACAGATGGCACCCTGCAGACAGTGAGCCAAGATGGAGCATGACAGCTGGACACCAGCCGGGACTTGTACACATTTAAGGGTGTAAGTCACATTACTGGGTCTAACATGGTGTAAAAGTCTATAGGAAATGGAACTTAAGGGGTTCATGCATAAACTCCAGTTGTCTCCATGGTGAAGTCAACCTGAGACTGGTGGAGCTCTGCAATGTCTCCCCTGCAGGCCAATGCTACAACCTTCCGCTTCACAGTTTTCTACATTGCTTCGTAGTTCTTGCCGTTGTCGACCAACCTGTTTCTCCTCAGGTTTTTGCCCTTATGTCTGGAGTCAAAGTCGGTTTGTCTTTACAAAGAAGTTGCAATGCCGTGTTGCAGTCCTGCTTTAGGATCTCCAAGCTTTCATGTTGGGCTGGCATGTGCTTCAATGGCAGTTATCTGCTGAGTCAACACCGAGCTTTGAGACCTTAACTCGACACGACTTCTTCATGTGGCCATCAGTGCATTCAAAATGCAGCTGCAGGAATTATTACAAGAACCAGAAAGTACAAACACATAACCCCAGTCGTCATGTCCTTACATTGGCCCCCGGTTAAGTTTAGGGCTGATCTCAAATCCTCCTTTAAACTTATAAATCCTTATGTGGCTGAGGCCCTGCTTACTTGTATTTAAACTGATGTCTTCTTGCAGACCACAGCGCACGCCTACTTAAGATTCCAATGATTAATAAAATAACAGCAGGAGGTCGAGCTTTTTGCTGCAGGGCCCTGAAGCTGTGGACTGGTCTGCCTGCTACTGTAAGAGGTGTCCCTTCAGTCTCAGTCTGAGAACTCACGACTTCAGCCTGCCAAACCCTGACTAGAGCTGCTGATCAGCTGTGTCCAGTCCAGTCCAGTCCAGTGGCTTTAGTGTCATACCATCCATACATCAGGACCTTACGGTCAGAGACAATGCAGTTCCCAAACCAGACAGTGATGCAGCTTGTAAGGTCACTATCGAAGATGCCCCACTTGTGTGGTGCAAATCTGGGAAGTTGGGAGGTGATGTTCATTGACCAAGTAAGGTCAGCTTCCTGGTGCACACCAAGGAATTTGTTGCTCTTAGTTTTCCAATTTGTTTGTCATCTGTTCATAAATATAAGTGTCACAATATCTACAAACCGCCACTAACCCTCCTCTATTCTGTTTCCCTCCTCTCTATCTGGATGTGGCACTTGATGCCCACTGCTCTACTGCCAGGCTGTTCTACTCCATATGGACAAGTCATCTCAGATAAAGGAGTGTTTGAAAGATTCTCTCATCTGATTGGACAGCCAGTACACACTCTACTATAGAAAACCCTGGACTGGGTAGGTGGCCAGTTAGCCGGGGTCTTCAAGACAATGACTTTGTTTTGGAATTTCTCCACTCTCAAATAGCCATAGTTCATCAATAATTCATGGACAGATGTTGTTGGTTTCCATTCATGTTTAATCAGATTCTACCTTGCTCTCTGTGTGTTTTAACAAATCTGTATTTCTGTGTGCCAGTTGTGTGTTTAGTAATTAGTATCATCTGCACTCTGCTTTTGAACTCAGTGAAGGGCGCTATACACAAAATAAGTGGTTGTGGTTGTTGTCATGGCTTCAAGTCTTCACTCTGCATTTCAAGGTATGGGTGGTAGGCTGTGTTATTTGTGGTTCTGAATAATTCAGTCACCTGAAGTTCTGCATTGGACTCCCATCTCGAGAGACGCTACTGATAACTTTATAAAACGTTTTTTGATTTGTTTTCATTAGACAGGGTCACAGACCTGCCCTCAAAGCTTTTCATGTCTGCTTCTTGTCCCACAGTCACTATAAAGACAATTCAACTGCAATAGAGCTATTCTTTGAAGACAGATCCGCAGTATTTAACACAGGTTTACAATTAAACAACAGAAAGCAGCCAACTTCAGTTTGAAAGGCTGCCATATTAGAACAGAAACAGGTCTACGAATTAGGCAGAAGAAACCAAAGACACATGGAGGGCTCGGAGTGGACATGCATGCTTTGGCCTGACTTTGATTAGTGAAGTGTACACAGGCAGTTGTTTCTCATTTAAAGAAAAAGATGAAGTATGGTAGGACAAATAGACTTGTCACCACAAACATCTACAAGAACCTGCATAGCTTCATGAGCAGTGTCTCCTAAGTGGGCCTGGTAGTGAGGAGCATCACCGGAAAACCTCTGCAGCAGCATTCTGTTCCAGTGACACTAACACCTTAGCGTACCCATCCGGGGAAAGGATGTCTCGCTAAAGAGTTTCAATTTCTGAGTGGAAATTTTTCAAGTTTCAGAAATGGTTTTCACCCATATTCACTTGCACATCAGTCAAGAGGAGCTTTGGTGGCCAATCATGTTCATATGCATCAGATGACTGTAGAACCCAGAACAAGCCGTAGCTCGGAAAGGACATTATACATTTTAAAAAGAGCCCTGATGTACACAGAAACCCCAAAATATATCTCAAGATATACAGTATATGGCTTCAACCATGGAGTTCAGTAATGTGCAGATGAAGACTTGGAAAAAAGCCATCAAGGCTGAGGGAATAAGACCCCATAATTACTTTTTGAATATCAAGAAGCTGCTATATGATCTGAAGGCATCTGTTATAAATGAAAACGATGCCACATTACTGTGGCACATATTTGTGAATAAAGGACAATGGGAGACCACAGAATGGAATTCACCAGGCCATCAAGTGGCTCTCTAACTATCAACAGAAAATGTAGTATGCCAGATTTCAGAGACTCCTGGGGCAGGGGGCAGTCTCAGAGCTTATGCATCAATTGTAATGCCACTCCAGGACATGAGAGGGCACTGTTCTCATTATTTTAATCTACAAAACAGAGGATATGAGTGTTGAAGGCATAGACATATATAGGTAGACGCCCAGTCGACACGATACGTCAGCGTGTCCGCCATGTTGCGAGTGGCAAAAGTGCCATTTAAATCAATACAGGTAGACGTGGAAACCGGGTTTTCTGATGAAAAAACAATAACGTTTTAAACAGTATCGTTTACATACTAAAGATTTTGGCGAATCATTTAAATGCAATTATTTAGATCCATTTTTAGACTAATAATGGCAATTATTAAATAATAATAATAATAATTATTATTATTAAATAATTCCTTCTATATAAGTAACATTTCTCGGACTGCCTTCTTCCACCTCTGAAACATTTCTAGACTTCGTCCTGTTCTTTTGCCTCACAGTACTGAAGTATTGGTTAATGCCCGAGTCACCTCATGTATAGATTACTGTAATGCTATTCTATCTGGCATCCCATAAAAACGTATCCATCGCTTACAACTTCTTTAAAATTCTGCTGCCAGGATAATAACTTGCTGTTCTAAATCCACTGAACACATCACACCGATTCTCTCTCAACTTCACTGGCTCCCGATTCCGATACTAAATCCCGCTCTGAACATTTCAAGCTCTCCACACCTCGCTGATCTCCTCCAGACTGGCACTCCTCTCCTCACTCAGATCCTCATCTGCAGCTCGACTTTCTGTGCCACACGTCAGACTCGGTGCTATGGGAGCTCGAGTGTCTCTCATTGTGATCCTCAACTTTGAATTCTCTTCCCTCTCATATCCGTCAGCTCGATTCAATAACACATTTTAAAACTGCCCTCCAAACTTATCTTTTCAAACTGGCATACTGATTGTGAATTTTGCACTGTTACTGCCAGTTCTCTTTGTTTGTTTGCTAATTATTACTTTTTGATTTATCATTTCCTTGTTTTAATTTTACTAATTGTTTAATTTTATTTTAAGGTGACTTTGAGTGCTAAGATTATAAAACAGGATTTTCTAATGGCCAAATATAGCCAAAACAATTGTTCAGCCTTACCTATGAAATGTAATCCCCGGGGATGTGGTTTGGAGCGTACAGCGGTTTGTACAATCCCAAGCAGCACTTGCGTGAGGCATCTTTATCTTTACTCCACTCCACAGCAGTGCCACTCGCAATATGGCGGCGACGTTGACATACGATGCTGCTGGTCATGTGGCGTCTAGTTATTCTATGTCTACGGTTGAAGGTAACTGAAGACACACCCACTTCCACACCAAGCACCACCCAATTACCTGTAGTCTCCACCACTTCCTGAAGATAGGAGTCTGACTCGTGGACACACATCTGAAAAGACAAAGTTGATTTTTGCCAGTTTCAATTTGCACGTTTTTTTCTTTCACAAGAAGAAGGGATTACCTACTGGCTGGTGCCCCTACTGTTTCTTTATCTGTGTTTTGCCTTTATCGTTTTCAAAATATATGTACAATACAATATGTGATATAATGTATTCAGATCACAGTCACTAACAGCTTCTTTCTTCTCACCTGCAGCCATAAGGATGATCCCACTGATGTTTCTTCGGGCTACACTGCGGAGCTCTTGCCTGTTCTACCCTTGTCCATTCTTTCATTACAATATATACTGAATAAACATATATAATGTCACACACATGAGTGTTAGGGGTGTCTCAAAGGTGTGGCTTTGAGCAGTACTCCAGGTGACAGAAGTGGCGTGGCACATCTGCTTATACAATTTCCATTCCTTTGTAGAATGGAGCAGAACAACCCAGAAGACCTCTGATGTCACTTCCACTCTGGACATCATTAGCTCCCACTAAAACGTAAAACACTCTTCTGAGAGGTCGTAGCCATTCCTTGTGGACCTAACTTCAAAAGAGGTCAGATCTCCACTCCCCTGGCAGCTATTATACGACTGCAGAAAGTCACATATCTCAGGCGCAACATTTATCCTTTCTTACAAGCCAACTTTTGAGAGAAATTAAGCAGGATGTCCTCTGGAGGTCCAATTATTCTTTTGTTTCCTTTTGACTTATTCAGACTATGTTTTGGAATCATGCGGCTAGACATCAGTCTGATCAGTCTGTTTTCCTGGAATTTTCATAGTGCAGCACGAACAGTTTACAGAGAAAATGATTAACAGAAAACCTCTGTGGGCTAAGGAGACAGATCAAAGGAACACGGTCAGACTAAGAGACAGGATGTAACTCTGGAACTAACAGGTCTTTATACCAATGGTGTGAAGCAGGAAATCTTTAGACATTGGTTTAAAATTGACTCAGATGGCCTGCATGGTCCCTAAATCTCAATAAAGCTGTTTGAGATGAAGTGGAAGAGGAGGTCACAAGTGTTGACCATAAGAATGAGATTACAGGTACAAGCGGCCGAAATGAGCTTTCTCCGCAGGGTGGATGGGCTCTCCCTTACAGATAGGGCGAGAAGCACAGACATCCTGGAGCTGCTGAAACCTCCACATTGAGATGAGATAATCATCTGGTACGGATGCCTCCTGGACACCTCCCTGTGGACGTTTTACGGGCACGACCAGCTGTGAGAAGACCCCGGGAAAAACCCAGGGTTTGCTGGGAGGACTGCATATCCCAGATAATCTGAGACCGTCTTGGGATCCCACAGTGTGAGTTGGCAAGTGTGGCTGGGGAAAAGGACAGAAGGGCCTCACTGTTAAGACTTTTGCCCTGTGACCCAGTTTGGATAAGCGGTGGAAAATGTACAAATGGATGAATGAATGAATGAATGAATCAAGATGTTCCTAGTTAAAACACTTACAGAAAATGTCTGTCAGCATTGAGTCAAAATACCTAAAGAATATTTACAGCACCTTGTTGAATGATTGAAAAGCAAAAGCTGCAAGACAGTCTAGGGACAAAAGATGGTCTTACCTAGTTCATGACTGGTGGATCTAAAAATGTGGACACTGAGTGTTTGTACAGTACTGGAAATCCCCGTGTGAAGCTACAGTGTGTATGTATGAATTCAATTGAGTGTGTGTAATGACTTTTTACCATGTCACTTACACTCAAGTCTTACATCTTTGATACTAATTACTTTTATATTACATAATACAAAGAAAAAAAAAACAGGTTAGTCAAGAGAAAGGGATTAAGCTACTGAATACAGTATAGCCAAAGGCAGGCGGAGACTGTCAACGTGGCTGAAAATGTGGAGAACTGAAGGTGAAAAGGCGGAGGCCGAGTAGAAAGTGAAGCACAATCTGGGACTGTACCGAAGGCCTGATACTGCGGTGACGTCTTAGGCTACATGTGTGTTCTACAGTTAGAGCAACTGAAAACATTGTTTGTGTGTTAGTTTATAATAAAATGAATAATACATTTTCATTATTATTGAATATGATATCATATAGGGTAGCCATAGTGGATCAGTGCCTGATGGATCCTGAGTTTGAATCCCATGCCCAGTTGTTGTCTTTGTGTAGTGTGCACATTCATCCAGTGTCCAAATGGGTTTCTCTATAGCTACTCAGGATTTCCTCTCACATCCCCGAGGATGTGCATATTAGGATTTCAAATCAGGACAGTGTGTGTGTGATTGGGTCCTGTTCACAGTTTGTTCCTGCCTTGTGGTTGATGCTGCCAGGATAGGTTATAGATAACCATGCACTTAGTGAAGCTTTTTTCATAATTTCATGTTATTGTCAATCCCACTTAATCCAAAGCAGGGTTATGAGGGGTGGGGATGGAGGTAAGGGTGGAGCTTATCTTTGCATCATCATTATATTATATTATGACACACGTTTCTACCTATTTTCAAGCCATATTCATTTCACTGTATGTACCCTGTAAGTGTGAAAATAGTGAGCCTTTAAACCTAGCATTTTAATTCAAATGTTCAGTTAACCGGTATGTCTTTGGAATGTAGAAGCACTTAGGCCTTGTCTCTTGGAGGCATCAGCACAAGCAACTTTGCCACTAGGCGGCCATCAACATAACATGCTACAGTCTGGCTAAATAAAGTAACAGTCATGGGCAGCGAACAACCTTTTCTGTCTGCTTACGGTGCAAGGCAGTAACCAGTCCTGGAGGGGGTGCCAGCCCATCATTTGTCCCATTCACACATAAACCAGCGGGGTCAAAATAGAATGCCATATGCACATCTGGGAATGTAGAAGGAAACCCAAAGTGCCTTGAAGAAAACCCACACAGACAGGAGAGGAACTTGCCAGCTCCACAAGGAAAATGCTTAGGCACTGAATTCAAACTTGGGACACTGGAACTTTGACACAATACAGTTAATCCATGTGCTAGTGTGCCACCCAGTATATAACATAATATAATATAATATATATCCCTGAAGTGGCTAAACAATTTAGAAAATAGATGGATAGATGTTCATATCCCTTAAGTTTTGTAACATCATGAATGGGTGCGCTACATAACGCCAGGAGTGGATACGAGCCAAAATGACACAATGGCTACAAGTTTCACTTCTTTACCTCAGAGCCGCTTTAAAAAAGGGATTTGTGGAAAGTAAGAAGCCTGCTGCAAAACCTCTAAAATGTACAGCTCCTTCAGCCTTTATGGCTAGTTCCCTTTTAAGTAAAGGCTGGGAAAACACACATAACAGTTTTTACTGAAATGCTGCCCAGTCAAAACTTGCTCTCAAAATAGCTTCTTGCTGGACAAGATGATGTCATTTTTGCAGAGTCTCTTCAGCAATCCATAATGAAATGAGTGTCCCGTAGAGCAAGGGAAGAGGCTCACTATAGAATAAGTACTACGTGGATATCCCCCCCTGTTTACAGTGCTATTTTTTTAATAAATGTAAATGTGCCAAAGGCATTAATCTTTGGCTAAGACTTTGCTGAAGCAGAGGTAGGAATCCAAAAAAAATAAAGCAAGTGTTATTAGAAAAACTTTCACATGCATTGGCACAAACCCAAGTATGTGTGCAGAACACAAACGGCAACACTTGGATTGAGCTTCTTCAGTTCTTGATCCTTAGGCAGAATGTCTTAACAATGACTTAAGAGCAAAGTGCCCATTATGTACCCTACTGTAACCTCGACAAGAACAGACCACCAATATACAGCCTTTGGGATGAGCTACTGTATGAACACTAAGTGGAGCAACAATTGAGTGGCAGAACTGAGTGACAGGTGACATTCCCGTCCCTAGACTTTATCATATCACATTAGTGATTTACAGAGGGCACCAGCTCTAAAACGTGGCCTGACATTACAGAAGCCGTGCTCATCATTTGTCCATTTTAGATTTCATTATTAGGCTCAGTTATACTAATTAAAACACAACTTTAACTTGTTACTATGGTTTACATATTTCTGCCATTTTGCCAAATATATCCTTAATATAAGAAATGACAGTAAACATATCAGGCTTGTTGATGCTACCATGACATAATGAAAAGTAAAGTACTGCCTATATTATTAATACTATTCATTATTAAATAATTATCTATTACATGTCTGTATCATGTCTACATTACACAAGTAAAAAGAGTGAAGTATACTGAATATATTATGAATGCATTGGGGTTCATTTTCTTTAAAATATTTATTCTATTACTGAAAACATGAAACATTATTATTATTAAAGTTCTGAGTCCAAGCTCACCCCCCCACCCTGAGTTAGCCTTTTGGCCACAATGCGTTGCATATCAGGCCTCCCTGCTGCCCACCTCTCAGACCGAGGGGCTCCCATTAAACTTTACTTAATCCCGATGTTCTCCTGCTGCTTTGGTGTCACTGACGTGAGTATTTTCTGGGGATTGTCTCGCCCCCTTGTGGTATCCTTTTAATTTTACTAAAACACCACTGTTGGGGCCGTATCTGTTCTCTGTAGCACCTCCTAGCACCTGTCACTCCAGCCCTTATGTGATTATTGCTTTGTAAAGTCATTTTAGATGGTGCTTTCTGCTCTAGTCACTCCAACGTGTAAAGTTTGGTTATATGTTTGTGATATTATATGGTAATCCATTTTTACATATAGTTAGAGGCCCGGTTTGATTTGGGTTGCTGTTCATGTCTTGCCTGTTGCGTCCAGGTTTGGTTCCTTATTCGTGTCCACTACTTTCAGAATACAGTAAGTTTAACTCCTAACAAGCCTGTGATGGAAGCCCAGCATGGATCATTGAATCTGTGCATCCTTCTATAATGGCTCTAGCAATGAAATGTTCTCTGCACAAAACTGATTGTTCAAGTACAGTAATTCTTCTAATGTGAATCTCCCCTACCAGAACACCCACTCTCCTCTAGAATGTAGTGTTTTCATGACAAGCACAACACGTACTGCTGACCTTTTACACCCACGGATGCCAGAGGAAACTACAGAATATAGGATGAAAATTCCCTGAAACTAGGCTTGTGCTTAACAGGGAAGTGAATTTTTAAATTTCACATAAACATTCAGCAAGTTTCTATTTCACAGACTATGGAGAAACCTGTCCTGGCAGTTTCTCAAAGCTTGGTAAGTTTTTGTTGTTATTTTGGAGGGATTTGCTCAGCTCTGTCTAACAAATCAGCAGGCTGCATTTACTGAGGCTGCCAGCCAATCACTTTTCCAAATCTGTTTGAAGTCAGCCGCAAAGTAACACTGAAGTAAACAATCACACATTTATTCAAAGGTTTATCATTGTGGTCAAACAAATAGGACACTGATAGGGAGTTCAAAGTCAGCTATCAAAATCACCAATCATCACACCAAAGGACAAAAGGAAGAAAGGAGCTTGGGATGACAAGTCCAACACACCTCCACAGCGAGCCACCATCTTGATAGTATGTTAAATACGGGGGAGAATACACAAATAAAGTGTGCTGCAAATGCAGCATGGAAACGCTTCCATTATGGCCAAAACCACACAAACATACTCAGAGTGACCACAAGAAATAAATGGCTGCAGCAGCCCTTCAATTAAGTGAACTGGAAAGGGGAAGGTGGGCTTGTTAAAAGCCAAATGTCAACTAAATAAATCTGTTAAATCTTCACTCTAGACACTTCTAGGTTTGGGGGTTTCCTGAACAGGACAGGGCAACTGTAATTAATGGACTTTGACTGACACTGGTAGCCATCTTAAAGGGAAAAGGTGGGTCTTTTATCTGGACTGTAATTAATGTGTTTGTCACTTTAAGGAATGACTAAGCCTGTTCAGATTTTGTCTGTTCATCTAGTGGGGGCTACTATTAATTACTCTGGCTCTAATTTTATTTCTGTGATTTTTTCCAACCCAGTTCCAAAGCTAAGATATCAGGACAACTAGAAACTTAAAAATTACCTGGCTGAGGTTTATGCTGGTTACCCTGCTGGGTTGATTCCTGCTTTGTGACTACAGCTGTCAGGATAGGCTGCAACTCTTTATAAACCTGTACAGGAAAAAGCAAGTATTTAAAACAGATAATAAGAATGTAGTAGGGTGGCACAAAAGTTAGTGCTACTGCCTCAAAGATTCAGTGTCCAGGGATCAAATGCCACACTCAATCAGTGTCTGAATGGAGTTGGCACAATCTCCCCATACCTGAGTGAATTTTCCTTTGGGTACTTTGATATTCCACCCACATCTCCAAAGACATGTAGGTTAGATGAGCTGCCAATTCTCAATTGTCGCCTTATGTGTGTGTGTGTGTGTGTGTGTGTGCAAGTGAGTTTTGTGATGGAATGGCACTTTATCCAGGATTGGTTCCTGCCTTGTAGCCACTGCTGCATGGGTAGGTTCAGGATCCTTGTACCCTATTGGATAAAAGAGTTAAAAATGATTTCTTTACTAACAGGACTCCATTCACTGTGATCTTTTCTATAGTAAATGCCACACTGACTGCTCTGATGGGTGAAATGTTCCACTTGCGGCTGCCCTGGGAATTCATGGCAGGGAGTGACACCTACAAAAATGTATAATGTGAAAAGGTAATGTTACATGCATTCTCAAAACCCATCAGTCTGTTCAGGGTCACAGGTGGCCAAAGTCTATGCAGGCAGCATCAGCCACAGGAGAGGCCTACTCACACACACACACACACACACACACACACACACACACCCACACACATTGCAAATTTAGTAGTGCCCATTAATCAAAAATTTTTGAGGAGTTAAAATCCAAAGTATACAGAGAGGGTGCAAAGTCCACCCAGAAAAAAACAGGCATGAAATTCAAATCTAAGATGCTGGATCTGTGAGGCTGCAGGACAAAACACTCTACCACCGTACCGTTATGTCAAATGCACCCACTAATTTCAAAAACAATACTTAAAGCTGATATTGTAATAATCTCAGACTTAAGGAAATGAATTAGAAATAAGTTTATGACTGGTACAAGAAAAAGAAATGAAAAAATGCTGTCAATAAAAACATTAACGTTAGTATTATATTCTAATATCTTCTAGAGTCAGCAGGCATACCACCTGCACCTCATCCACCTGAAGCTAAGCATGTTTGGGCCCTGCCAGTACTGGGATGGATGACCATCTAGGAAAAGCTTGGGCTGCTGCTGGAAGAGGTGTTGGTGAGGCTAACTGGGGTCGCTTAGTCTCTGGTGGTCTGTGTGTGGGTCCTGATGCCCCAGTGCAGTGACTGGGACCCTGTGTTGTAAATATGGCGATAGTTCTGACTGTCTGTGGACATTAAAGATCCCAGGGTGTAGCTACATTTGACAAAGGTTTCCAAATGGTTTCAAAATACTTCACATGCAGTTACCACACAGACACTCTGGCACTAGTGTGACTTGCAGCACAAAAAATACTCTACAGTACAAGTGTCTTCATTTTTAAAGATTTTAACGAAATTCAAAGCAAACGGTTTGCACAAAAAATAGAGAAAAAAGGTTGACAATACATGAAAGTGGAACTTATGATATTCTGCTTAAATATCTATGTTGCATTCTTTAAGGTTTCTATGTACTGTTCTATGCCACAGATGGTCCATGAAATGTTAGCCTGTCATGTCTATTTGTCTGACCGTTTGTGTTTCTTTCTAGCTGTCGAATTTCAATCTATGGGCTACTCTAATGTCACACAGTTAAGATTATGAGCATTCCATTTTCTACAGCCTATAGGGAGTTAAACTGAATCTTCCATTATCTGTGTTAACCCTAAGTATATTCAACCCAACAAAAGAAAATGTCCCATTAACCTTAACTTAAAGGATCTGGCTCTTAAAGAGGACATCCTTCAAAAACAGTCGGGTTTATCATGATGTCCTGGGTAAAATGTCCATCATGGCCTGGTTGTTCTGGCCCCTTTCTCTAATTGGCAACCCCTCTCATCCCTTCACCACCTAACAGCTAACGTGAGGTGAGAATATTGGCACAATAATGGCTACAGTTGCATTATCCAGGTGGGTCCTGCACATTGGTGATGGTGGAACTGGTTCTCCACCGTCTATATAAAGTGCTTTGAGTTGCAAGAAAAGTGCTATATAAATGTAATCTATTAATTTTATTAATAGTATGCTCTTGGAATTCAGTGCACCTTTGATCACTTTATGTTACAAGACTCAGTTCTACCATTACACTGGGTTTGCAGGTTATGTCCTTGCAAGGTTTAGTTCATTCTTATCAAATCAGTTTCATTTTGTGCCCAGATGTCTCCCTTATTAGATATGGCATACCTCATCATATTGGGACCGTTTCTAGTTTCACTTACTATCATGACAACTCCCAAAGTGCAAATGTATAAAAATGTAATATTTCTTTTTCTGAAGATACTACTTGGCTGTAGCCTACCTTTACACCAATTTGCGTTACTCACATTGTGCCCTTAAGTAATTGCACCTCGAATTTAAGACTGAATGAGTCTCTGAATACAGGAAAAATAAAATCTTCTGAGTTGGTGGAACTGGCATTCACAGCACCCCAGTCCTGTCCTGTCCTAACTCAGAAGGCCTAAACTTTACTTCTTTGATGCCTGTCTTATCGATACACTTTGCAACACTAAACTCTAAAGCGTTCTTTTTTTATTTTTTATTTTATTGATTTATTGAAATCACACAACATTCCATACAAATAGATTCATTTTACAAGAATAGGATTGAAAACAAATCAACCCCCACCCCGAAAAAGAAAGCTTAAACGTAAACGAATACTGAATACGAAGAGTACAACAATATACATTTCTGCATTTATTTTCAAGCACTATTAACACCTATAATGGGTTTTCACTAGCTCTCTAAAGGATTTTTTTAGTTTTTAGTTCAATCATAATGGTACTGCAGGGACCACCACTGGAACTGGAAGAACAGCTACACAAATCCTGCTCACCAGCATCCAGTTAAATTATGGGCTCTTTTAAAATGCTCCTTCTAGGATATGTGCCTTTATACGGTTTTGGTCTTATTTACATAATATAATTTATTAATGCATACATTCTGAACCAGACATTACAATTTCAAGTGTCTCGTCTTTAAAAGGCTCAAGAATTACTACAGCTATTGAGAGAGGCTTGTAGCTCCAGCTATGAAATGATCTGCCAGCGTGTGTAATGGATACTCCATCACTCTCAACCCTGCCCATACTGCAAGTCTGACTGCCAACCTGCTCAGAGAAGAAAAGCTTGACATTCATTTTGACCTGTCACTGGCCCACCTCTGTTCAAACTCTCTTCATGGCATCCTGCTGTATACTGGCAATGTACCCCCAACTGTACAAAGTGATGTCAGATATATTGGGAGCCTTGGGACTCAGTGACAAAAGGATTCAAAAGGCTTCTTTTTATACTGTTTGGCATGTAAGACTGTACTGTAAAAATGACTGAAAGACGACGGGCAGTTGACCCTTGTGATTAGCAACACGGCTTTGTCTGTTTTGAGTGCTCCGTAGCCCCTAGAGGTTTAGCACCTAAAGAAATGCTGTTGACTGCAGTGTTTGTTGTCTTCTTTTCTGTGGTCATCTGGGCAGATCCTGGTTATAATGTTCATTGTTTATGGTAATCATTGAAATTAATTCTGTTTCACTGGGCATTCATAAATGTTGAATAAAATACAATCTATCTATCAATCAATCAATCACGCAGTGCCTTTTTGATCTCTGTAAAAGTCTAAATGAGACATATATACATACATACATATAAATAAGTATTACACTGAAGTAATTATTTACTGTTAAAACATTATAATAGTAAGCATATTTAAGTGCTCTGAGCTATCACTACACAACAGAACTGAACATGTGCCTCTTTAAGCCACTGGCACTTCCTGCCCATTCCCGAGTGCATTTTCCACATTTAACTGTTAAAGATATGCAGATCAGAGTTTGAAATAGCGCGACTGTGAACAATCATTTAAATAATTTGAAATATGTTTTAGCAATGTTATTGTTTTCATGGTACTTTTAACTGCCTTTGCGTCCAGATTGTTTTAGAAAGGAAACGTATGTTATTTCAAATTAAGACATTTTCATTGCTTTCCAAAACTACTTTCTTGACCTTTCCCACTATAAAGATGAGCCTCATTTTGAAATGTAAAAATGACCCTGCCACACCAAGCTATTCTAGAAAATGGAGTGAGAGTGTTTTGAAACTGAAAATCATTAAACATCACACATTATACAACTGATGATTTTTTATGTTGCAGGCAGTCCCGGGTTTTGAACGAGTTTTGCTCCTAAGTCTGTCTTTAAGTTAAAGTATTAGGTAGGTCAGGACAGGTGCGTACATGCGGTTCTTATTTAGCGTCAGTTAGTCCAATGCTTGTCTTAGTATACTGTATATCATTTAGTTTACCTCTCAGTGCATACAAAAACACTTAAGAAACACTTTCACACATCTTAAATATAATAACACCGAACATAATCTTAATAATAATTTGGCAAACTATATAACTAACTCATTTTTTGGTATTATTACGTGCAGTATGTGTCAAATTGCCTTTTCCCAGGTAGTTCTCAACATGAAGATCCACTCTGACTGCTCCACGGGCCTCTCTTCAATGCTGGAGCATCCACAGTCTTGTGAATCGTGTGGCCGCACAATAACATGATGGCAGGAATTGAGCTGACAACTCTGTGGTTTAACTATGTCTGTGAAGATTCTCAGTCATCCAGGTGAAATTATCTGGTAGTTGAATCATGGCAACTGGACAGGTAGATCCATTTCACTGCTCATCCAAGCAGCTTCTTCAGTCTGAGGAATGTTGTTAAAGACCACACATTTATCCTCCAGGTTAGTTTCACTTCACACCTGCCCTGATTAGGCTCATTGAGTAAAACAAAGGTTGTGTGGGTCGATGTAACAGTCACACCTTTCAACAGCCCCTCCTACCCCCACAGAGTGGGTCGTTAAGAGTGGCCCACATTGTGGAGGTGTGAATTGGGCCTGATTTTCCTGGGAATGGATGAAAAAGCAGCATGATAAATTGAAGACAGGTTATGCCTAAGGCCTCCACCTCTGTTGAGTGAGAGGTTGTTGATTTGCACATACAAAGCTTCCCTCACCCCTCTCTCAAACCACCTGTCTTCTCTATCCAATATCTGGACGTTAATGTCCTCAAATGAGTGTCCGTTGTCCTTCAAATGGAGGTACACTGCTGATTACTCCTTCTGTGCTGGGCCATCCTCCTGTGTAGCGACTGTTTGGTCTCTCCAGTGTACAGTTCAGGGCACTCTTCACTATATTGAACAGCATATACTACATTGCTCTTCTTCTGTTTTGGTATTCGGTCTTTGGGGTCACTTTGGACTCTCTGTCTCAGTGTGTTAGTGGGTTTGAAGTGGACAGGTATGTGGTGTTTTCCAAAAATCCCTTTTAGCTTTTCAGACATACCATCCATGTATGGAATAACCAGGTTCTTCCATTGGCCCTGGGACTCTGAGTGTTCTGTTGTCCTTTTTCTGGAACAGGATCCTGCCTTGTTAAAGGCCCACGTGGGATATCTACAGGTCTTAATGGCTGTCTTCAGATGCCCGTTTTCCTTCTTCTTAGCTTCTGTGGCAGTGTGGATGTTCTCTGCTCTGTGGTGTAGAGTCCTGATAACTCCTAGTTTGTGTTGTAGTGGGTGATGTGAGTCAAACAAAAGATACTGGTCAGTGTAGGTGGGTTTTCTGTAGATTTCTATTTCTAGCTTTCCCAATGATGACCGCAAAATCCAGGAAAGCCAGATGGTTATCTTTGGAGTATTCCCTGGTGAATTGTATGTTGATGTCCAAAGAGTTAATGTGGTCTGTAGAAGGCCTGTACCTTCCGGATTTTGATCTTTACCCAGTTGTCGTCAACATATCTGAACCAGTGGGTTGGTGTCGTCCCTGGGAAAGAGTTGAGTGCTTTCTCCTCCATTTCTTGTACAAGATGGCTCAAATGGGTGACACTAGGGAACCAATGGCACAGCCATGTCTCTGTCTGTAAAAGTCACCTCTGTATGAGAAGTGGTGTTCACACACAGATCCAACAGCAAGCAGATTTGATCCTGGTTAAGGTTGCTTCTGGTGGTTAGGGTGCTGTCTTCTCCCAGTCTCCTCCTTACAGCTGTTAATGCAGCAGTGGTGGGATGCTGGTAAAGAGAGATGTCAAAGGACACCATGGTTTCAACTGTATCCAGTTTCGGCTCCCTGACCTTGGAAGTAAACTCCTCTCAATTGTGGATGTGGTGGTCTGTGCATCCAACTAAAAGTGCCAAGATTGTGGCTAGGTATCTGGCAATGTTGTAAGTGACAGAGTTAATGCTGCTGACAATGGGTCTGAGGGGGGCTCCTTCCTTGTGTATCTTGGGAAGGCCATAAAGGCAGGGGGTGGTCTCCCAAGGATACAAACAGTGATAGATTCCCCTGTCAGTGGCGTTTTCCATTTCAAGGTGTTTTAGGCAGTCTATCACTTTCTTTTTGTAGATGTTTGTGGGATCCCTTTTCAGTTCTTCACACGTGTGTTTGTCCTCCAAAAGTGAGATTACTTTTTCATTGTAATCTGCAGTGTTCAAAACAACAGTGCATCTTCCTTTGTCCACAGGCAGTATGGTGATAGTTTCATCCCTGCTAAGGGATGACAGGGCCCTTTTCTCCTCCGTGGTGAGGCTGGATTGTGGTGGTTGCGCGTTGGAAAGGGCTGCAGAGACTTTGAGTCGTAATTCTTCAGCCTCTTCCACTGGTAGTTCGTTGTTCCAGATGACAGATTCTGTAGCTGTAATAAAGTCCACAACCCCAGGAAATTCACACCTCCACCAGGTGGACCACTCTTAACGAGCCACTCCATGGGGGTAGGAGGGGCTGTTAAAAGGTGTGACTGTTACATCGACCCACACCTTTCCCTTCCTTTGTTTGATTCAGCGAGCCTATTCAGGGCAGGTGTGAAGTGAAGCTAACCTAGAGGGTACATTTGTGGTCTTTAGCAAAACTCCTCAGACTGAAGAAGATGCTTGGATGAGCAGTGAAACGTATCTGCCTAACAAGAACAAAGTCCAGTTGTCATGACTCAGCTACCAGATCTGTGGTGTAAAGTCTGCCTGGAACACAACACACTGCTGATTTTCCAGTTTAAAACTATTAAACGTAATTGTATTATACTTTATAGTATAATAAATTGCTGCAGTATTTTAACAATGGGATCAACAGCATATGAAATTATTCTCAGTGGGTCACAAAGTCATGCTGTGGTCAAAACTGGGCCTTTGTGACTTTATATAGTACCTTGAACAATGAGCATTACCCCCTGACATTTCATACAATAAAAACAATTGTTTCATTTCTCGGCGTGAAGTTCTATCAGGTAAGCTAATCTGTACTTCCTAGTAACTCAAATGAAGTTAAGAATTTAAATTAAGAATTTCATTGTCCTCTGTTCACGTGTCAATGCCACCACTAGTACTATTTCTACTATGGAGCCACTCATGCACACATCCACATGAATCAGCCTTTACCTATACTGCATGTGTTTGGGAATGCAGGAGGAAAAGCAGAGTATCCACACAGAGAAAGATGGGATGCAGAAGTGAAATCCAGGAATGCTGTAACCATAAAGTAGCAGTGCTATGCAATGCTGCAGTGCACCACCTATGATGGTTTCATCATCTTCAGAGCAGCATTGCAGGGCCTTTCAAGATGCCGGAGGCTTTAACTGGAGGCAGAACAGGTTTTCTTTCTTTTGTTTTCTTTCTTTGGCAGAGACGCGTATGTTTGGAGGAGGGGGACTTCCATTCCCGTTTTTTTTTTTTGTCCCTTTTGTAGTACTAATATGGAAGCACAACTGAGCAAATGGCTCAGAACCTTGTTTTGTACAGCACCGAAAACAAAATGAATCTCATTATGGAAATCAGTCAGTGGCATCTTGTGCTCCTTTTTAAATTCAGTGACATATACTTAATGGACTTCCACAACTTGGGCACAGCATCTGAAATCCCTGACAGTCCGCTTTTTAGCACAATGTGTTCTGCTTACACATCCAAGCAGCAACAGAAGTTCCAAGGAAAACATCCAAAACCAAAATGATGCAATGTCCCTCTTCCGCCCATTTAGTTACACTGCCATGCTGAGCCCAGTAGGGGATATATGAGTGCAAACCACCTGAGCTCTCTGCACCCTGAACCATCTTTTCACTATTTAGGACAATGCTTATTCTGTTATGTCGGATGTCACTTATGTAGTACACTGTCTTGGTAATGCTAGTCTATATTGTGCACTTGACCAACAGGAAGACACCAGTATTCCTGTTCTGATATTCCCACCTATACCATAAAACAAAACAAAGCTAACGGGTTGAGGAATGAATCTCGGCACCTACCCCAGCTATTTAGAATTTGACATAATTGGTGAGTTTACTCAATGGGGCTTGACGGTTACAACTGCTTGTCAAAGCCATGACCTCCAGGAATTCATAGCCCAGCATCTTATTAAATGCAGAATGTCCAGTGGACATCTACTATTGAGTTATTTTACAATTGTCAATGCTTCTCCACTAAGCTGGCATGTCACTTTACATGGCATTCTTTCTGATGATGGTGGACCTTGTGAAAGGTGCTTTGCATGATGCAGATTTATTGACTGATAAAATGGAATACACAACAACATGTACTTTTCTGCAGATTTGCTGTCCTACAGCCCACAATGTATTCTAATGCTGCAGAGGTCACCGCTAATGGCAAATGGTGACTCACTGGACATGTTAGAGGTTATCGGCGAGTACACCTACAGGAACACATCCTTAAACACTGACCAGTTTTCCATCCAGCGTCTTACATAAAAACAGAAGTGTGGATGTCAGGTCTACCTTTGTGCAGGGGCGTTCTTCACAACAAGGGGAGACCTGAAGATCAGAGGTTTCCTTTGTGGTGGAACAGAGGAACCTCCAGTTAAGTGCAAGACCAGAAAGGAATCCCGGCTTGGGGGAAGCCCAGAGAGACGTCAGCCTGAAGCAGCTGTGAAAGCTGTTCTGAGGTTTGGAAAAATGGTTACTTTTCCATTCTTTTTAGCCAAATGTAGGGGTGAGGTGCCATCTTTCCGTAAAGGGACAGTGAAAAATCACAGCAGCGGCGAAAAGAAGGGACAGCAGCAGAGTGATGTGGAGAGCCCCCACTTATAACAAGTGGGTTCATGAGGTGAGGACACATAACTTCTGATAGCCAGACCCCCAATCCCAAGACAAGCTTTGTCTTTGATGTCTTTTTCATGTTTAATGCTTACTGACATTTTTATTCCTCAATTTCTTTAACCATGGACTAATCTTCACATCACAGAGGCATTCTGAAGTCTTAAGCACAACCCACACATCCATTCATGGTGTTGTCCCCCTACGTCTCCCAGATCTTTCCAATTGTGAGATGTGATGTAACACTCATCTTACCTGCATTGATGATGTCAGTGTACATTATGGGCTGACCTCCTGGCATCATAAAGCCAAAAAATGCAGTTAACTTCATTCAACAATTTGCTCTGGTTTAGGAGTCCCAAGGCCATCACTATATGATGGAGACTGAATATATACCAGCTATGACTGGCATGCATGAAGACACCAGACACAGAAACTAAATCATTTACTTATCCAACTGTTCATGTTTTTATACCAACTGGACACCTGCTTCTCTGCCACTAATGCATTTAGGATTGGCTATCCATCCAACCATCCATGTTTAAACATACCCAATAGAAATCATAACTGTGTAGGTTCAGAGCCTATCCTGGTGGCATTAGCCATAAGGCAGAGCCAATCCTGGACAGAACGCCACTCACACCTGCACACAGCCACAGATTCAGTTAAAGTCATCCATTAAACTATCTTGTAGATCTTTGGAATGTAGGAAGAAAACCCAACAAGCCATCAGGAGAATGGATGCTAACCCACTGGGGCAGACAGAGGACTGGGTTTTAAGAGAGATCTTTGTAAATGTTTTGAAATGTTGAAGTGTCCACTTTGAGAAAACAATGGAGAACAGTATGGTTACTGGATTTGAACCCTAGCTTGCACATTGTCTCTGTATCTGTGGAGATGTTTTTATTCAGGTGCAGTACGATGGTCACCAAGACTTTGACATAAGTTTCAATGGCAACTCTAGTTTGGAGCAGTCTGAGTGAAGGTGAGTGGTTGTCTTTCCAGAACCTCCACCCAAAGGTTCAGGAGGTTTGGATTCACAGTTACAGATCTTGCACGTGGACTAACTAAACACACATGGAGTTAAGTGAGACCCCGTACATCAAACAGACACTTCATGAACGCTAATAGATGAGCTGGTTTTGTCATTTGTGGCTATGGCTGGTTCCATGAGTACCAGCTGTTAAACTTTTTTTCCATGTCAAGCATTACCATCTTTAGGTGGAAGGTTTCCTGGAGGCTGAGATAACATCTAGGATGTCATTTCTGAACCTGCTTGTGAACAATTGTACACATTCAGCAACCATGTGATGAGTCTGTGGCGCAGAGTTTTCCTTTTCGATGTGGTTGTGTTATCACTTTAAGCTGTAGGTACCAAAATGACTTTGACAATTGAGACACTACTAAAATGACTTGTGGCTGTTATTCCTCTGATTTGCATATCATTGCTGCAAGAAAAGATTCAGAGGATAATCTGTAGTCTGATACTTCATCTCAGGCTATGGAAAATGCATTTACTGTATAAAAGTTTGTGTCTGGGAAACATGAGTGAGGCAAGAGGTGATAGTTCAAAAATGCCTGGGGTGGCATATTGGCTCTACAGCATCACCCGACATATTTGTGTTTCATGCCTGTCCACTGTCTGTGTGAAATCTGCACATTCTTTCCATGCCTGCTCTAGCTTTCCTTGGAGTGTTCCAGGTTTCCTCCCACACCACTAAACATGTGCAGTTTAGGATCATTAGTCATTCAAAATCATCCCAAGGTGGATTTGGTTGTGTTCATGATGTGCTGGTGCCCTGTACATGGCTTTTTTCTGCCTGTGCCAAGTTCTACTGGGAGAATCTTGAGAAACCTGCACGAGTGAATTGGATTATGGGAGGCTGAGAATGGTACATGTAAAGAGTTTGTCTATCTTCACCCCATCACTTTGATGAAAAGTCCATTTGTTTTTTGTGGCTCCGAGTTCCTGCTTGGTACATTTGCCCATTTTCTTGGATGTTTTGTATTATGCATGATGTCCACATATGCACAATGAAACCTTGGTCTTATGCCGCCTTGACGTTTTATGTATTAGACTGTAAAAGTGATAAACGCGGCCAGTTTTGGTCCACTTGTTTCATCATTTGCTCCCAAAGTCCATTTTATAGATCTTTGTGGAAAACCTTTTCCATATCATGCTTGATAGTTGTGCTTTAAACTGTATATTCAGTCATTACGATAAATTACACAGGTTCAACCACAAACTTCCTTCTGAAAGCACTGACTGGAATGTCCTTTAACTATAATATATTCGGATGCCATCCTGGAAATGCAGTGTTAGTGATGATATCACCAGATCCCTGTCTCTTTTTAGAGCTACAACTTGACTGCTGAGGTCTACAAACTGTCCCACTGCACACCAGTAAGTTATGGTAAATAAAAAGACAGGTAGATGTGAAAGGCACTATATTAGATACACTACCACACGATACCACAGCAATGAGTCTGTATTCATGTTCAAGGTGAGGAGAAACCTGATGTGGAGTATTTAACATCAAAAGTGACAGACCCTGCACAGCTGGGTCCTTTAGTGACTTGCATTAGCTGATATTCAATCAGCAAAGTATGTAAATCAATCTTTCTATCTATCAGTCACCCAAGGGAGTTCTGTGCTTCTGCATCTGGTAAGTGTTTAGGAATGCACTAGACAGTCACTGGGACAAACAAGCAGAAGAAAAGTCAGAAGTCTCATTTATATGTTACATTATATACCTATCATGTGTTTCTATACATAATGCAGGAGGCCCATTATTTAATAACAAGCCTACAATGCAGGTTATAATAATTTATTCACTATTGCAAGTCTATATCCATTAGAAATTGTTCTGTCTCTTTTTAACTCCTATGTCTGCATAGCACCTCACTTTTCCGATTACAGAGTTCCATTTTGCCGGTCCTCTTTTGCAAGAGTGAGAATGGAAACTCTATTGGAGATTTTATTTTTTTTTCTCACTCTCTGCTGTCACCGCCTGGGGAAACCCGCTTTCACTTCCGTTTTTTTTTTTTAATGCTTGTCACATACTGTATATATACATTCTTTTGCAGCCAGAAGAGTCAGTTTAGCAGCAAACCTCTGCAAAGAGACAGTTGCTTGCACTAAAAGGACTAAAGTTTTCACCATAAGAAGAGCACAAGTGTAAACAGCAACACAACAGAGGACTTTACCAAACCTGCGCTGCTGCTAAGGACACAAGGCAAAAACCTGAAGGATTAAGAACGTCTCTCAAGAATGACATCTGTGGACCCTGAGAGTCTCAAGACTCAGCCCCAGGGACGGGGCTGGGAGATGTGCCTGCTGGGCTCTGTCATTTGCCTATTTGTTATGATTTTCACTACCGCTGGCTGCCTTTTCTTTCTGGCGAAAGACATGAGAGGAGGACAGGTAAGGACTGAGGGAAAGCATAAGGCTGTATGGCTCACTTGTTTACTCACGCTGGTGCGTGCCAGTGGTTGTGATGACACAATTTTTGCTGCATGGATGAATTTCCATTTTTAAAGTAAGCTGTCAGTGTGTTGTGAGTGTAGACTTCTTGCAGACAGTGCAGTTAACCTTTGTAAATGTCTCTAACAAGGACACAGATAGATAGAGTGCTATACAATGCTAACATAATGTATATAAATATCTGGCTATGTCAAAAGAAACTAAAATAAATAAACCATTACTTAGATTTCCAGAGCACAGAAAGAAAGTGTCAGCATGGTGGCTTAGTCATACATTTTGGTTTGGTAGCATTGGTCAAAACCTGTATTTAATCATATTTGCAAAACAATATTATTTATTGTATATTTTCTTTAAAAAAGGCAAAAAAATGACTTGCAATTTACAACTGTTTTTTTTTCTTTCTTTTGCAGCACATTGCAAATCTTCTGGCTGAAGAAAGTAAGTATTATACATGATATTTATTTTTTATGTAATATTAATAAGCATAATGATACCTGTAATGTCGTGAAATGCCATCCTGGTCAGATTCTTGCATGCACAGGAGTTTGGCTCTGGCTACTTTTCACCCTAAAATTCGAATTAGATATTTTGCAAGTTAGCTTAATCAAAAAAATGCAAATACAACAGCATCAGTAATTCTTTTTCTACTACCATTAAAAATAATGACGACAACAACAACAGCAGGGTGGAGTGTTTGGACACATTGATTGATGCTATTGCTCTTTCTGCAGTGTCCCAGGTTCAAATGCCACCCCAGGTTCACTCTGCTCCTGTCAGGTCACTCCACATGTAATGTCTCCTAGGATCAGCGTCCACTGCTTATTAGCTCTGCTTGAGTCCTTGTGCTCTGCTGCTGGATGTCTAATCCAGTTGATTTAAACTACTATGTTAGGCAGGGTTTGAAAATAACCAGGGTGTAGGTTTGAATCATAATGACAAGCTGTAAGCATTTTATAAAAATCATGAATTCACAATTTTTTATGAAGGGTTGGGGTTTTATATCCCTTCCCATAACACGTTGATTACAGCAACGTGAAAACTGACAACCTAAGCACTATGCAGCACTCTCTGCTGGCCATTTTAAGAAATGTTAGAGAGACACGGCTTGGCTGAGACAGGAAGGTGAAAGACATTGTCAAGTTTCTGTTGCCTGTCCAAGTTTTTGGAAGAGCTTAAAAAGAACTTGAGTAGTAGTAGTGGTGGTGACATCTTGTAAATGCCAGAATAAATGAGCCAATTATATATAAATATGTGGGTGGATTAGTGTAAAAGTGATACAGAACCTCATATTGATCATGGATTGCAAAACTGTATTCCAAAGCATGACAATCAAGGCTGCTCTCTTTTGCCCCTACAGATTATCTCAACAAGAAAGAAATGACCATGAAATGGGAGGACCAGACTGGCACTGAAAATGCCTTTGTGGGCGATGAGTTGGAGTATAACAGCTCAACTCATGTGCTGAAGATAAAAACAGAAGGCATTTACTATACTCAATTACAGATGGCCCTGAAGTGTGAGGGACCAGAGTGCAAAAAGAAAGGTGAAGTCACTTTACATGTTAAGCTGACATCAACCATAACTAGCACTGCCCTGAAGTGTCAGATTGACATCTCCCAAGTTTGTCATCACTCTGTGGTCAAGCAGTGCAGCTCCCTTCTAAGGATCCCAGCACTGGGACGACTGACTTCATATATCGAGGTAACAACAACAGATTTAGGGGACTGGAGCCTGGATGCCAAGAACACCAACATGGCTATCTTTCTCCTGAGATAACACTACATTGAATTTAGCTGAAAAGCAGCTGGTTTGGAACAGAATACTAAAGAGCGGCCGAACGCAGGTGCTCTCCGTGCTTCACAGAAAGGGGTTCATTGTCTCTAAGGACTCGACGTATGCCATGACTGCTGAAACTGGGACTTGGAAAGCAGCAGTTGTAAGTGAGAAGCAAAGACTTTGATGGACAGGCGTATCCGGTCAGTATCAGACCATCCGCCGAGGGCAGCAAGATGCACAGAGGCACAGATACTCACCTTCTGGACCGAGGGTCTAGGTGAACTCAAGTGTACATTTTTTATTTATATGTTATTGTGTCTTTGAAACACTACAGTTACTTATAATTGGGACCATGCGGGGCAACTACATTTCTGTACTGTACTTTATGAGCAGGTGTATTAATTATTTATTTATTCTTTTAACAAGGGAAAACTCTAAGCTGAATTTGTTACACTATTTATCTGTCATGTTCTTCAGTAAATACACTTCCAGTGATAGCCAATGCTTTCTCTTGTTTTCTTACGGCGTGGTTGGCACAGTACGACTCACCTGAGTCTGTAAACATGCAAAGGCAGATTTCCACATCCCACACTTTCACTGCAGCACAACGAAGCAGAGCTACACTGCCTTTCATGTTTTCTGTGACTCATTCAGTCAGGCTTTATGCTTGGAAAGGAAATGCCAGTTAGCTCACTTCTTGTTTAGGCCTCGTGACGTCCACCCTACAGTAAATGAACAGCCTGCAAGCTATCTGGGATGTTTTTAGGAGCTACATGTGTTGGGAAGTTCACACGGCCCCTTGTGGTTTTATTTCCGTAATTTGTTACCAAACAAGAAGGATCATTTCATATCAGAAATGGTAAATGAGGAGCCAAATTTCCAGTACTTTACAAACATGTCTTTAAAGGTAAACGTTTGTGTACATGTTCAAGGTATTCCCAAACCTTTCTCCTCTTTGATGAAGGATCAGTCAATTCTCATGAAAATTAGCCCTGCTTAGCATTGTGGAACTTATGAATTTACCCCATCTTTGTCAACATACATAAAAAAAAGTGTTGTGTTTGTGTTAAGCTACAGGGTGTTGGCCAGTCATCAGCTTTAACGATTGCTGAAACACCAGTGGAAAGAAACAAAAGCCGCGTGCAGTCCACTCACATCCCCAATATGACAGGAGGACGTCTTCTTTCACTTTGATTAGAAAATACAAGTAGTCTCGCCATGCTGTCCATGTAGACTGAAGAAAAGAATTCAGATACTTTTATAGAAACACAAACTAACTGGCAAGCTGAGAAAGTTCAAATTGGCCTTACTGGGATTCATAACACAATTCCAATATTAAATCATTTATCATTCATTTAATCCTATATGTTTAAGATCAAATGAAATTAAACACGAATTTTAATTTTATTAAACAGTAGACAATTTCTTAACTAATACTTTTTTTTAAATATAATATTACATATAACACTGAAATGTACTTAAATACAATCTATGGTCACGGGGGCTGGCGCTCATTCAAACAGCACAAAATGCTACATGTGCTACCCAGGCGCAGTGTGCCCTCACATACTCATCTATACTGAGGCCTACTTAGATGTGCCAATGAACTCAACAAAGTAATCCTTAGGGAAGTGGAAGGAAAACCAACAAAGAAAACGGAGAAAAGTACCAAGTCCACAATGGTCAGGTGCACAATTCAAACCCTGGACAGCAGACAAGCGAGACAGCAACACTAACCATTGCGGTACAGCACTACCCTACACTAAAACAGCACCCTTTCAAATACCCAGTAATGCAAGCAATCCTTTTAACTCATGCAGCCTACTTAATCTAGCAAATAATTTTTATTTAACAGCACATTTCTATGATGAATTGCTGGCATGTTGTTTACAGTAGAAAACCCTGCATATTTTATTTTTTTACAATATGAGCCCAACTATCCAGGCTCCCTTGTCCTGGGTTGGCTCTTGCTTTTTGTCGAAATTTTCCAAGTTTGGCCCCTCAAAACCTGCCTAGATCAAGTAATTTTTACTTACCAGTAGCTCATTCAATCTGAAAATATTTTATACATAGATGTTGGGCACATTGGCTGCCTGACCTGCTTGCACCCCTTTAATGTGCAGTCCGAACTGGGTTATGAGTTTTATCAGGTAAGGAAGACAATTTCACCTCAAGGATTAATACAGCGTACCAAATACCAAAGAAAAACTACATTTTTAAGATAAGGTGATTATCAGGTGCACATCGACCATTAAGGCTTTCTGGGTGCGCTGCATTGTTAAAAGAACTTTCAACCCTGTTAAGGAGCTAAGTTACCCAGGGGCATTGGGTGGCTGGTAGGAGGGTTTGGGGGTCTTAATTCAGGTTTGGCAATTGTACTCTGAAGTGATGGCACAAGAAAATAGCAAGAATTTTATTGAACTCTATACTCATGACAATAATGTCACTAAAAATTTATTGTATGTAATGTCTTCTGCATCTGGTTGTTATCCATCTCGAGTTTGCATGTTCTCCCCATGTTGGCATTTGTTTCCTGAAATATCCAAACAGATCTGCGTGAATAGCCACCTGTGCTCTGTTCTTGGCCTCATCCGGTTCTGCTTTGCAGTGAGCTTAGCAGTTGTGGGCTTTGGCCCCCGTACAATCCTGAACTAAATTAAGTGAAGTGGGAAGGTTGTAACTGCGGTGGGTTGGTGCCCTGCCCGGGATTGGTTCCTGCCTTGTGCCCTGTGTTGGCTGGGATTGGCTCAAGCAGACCCCCGTGACCCTGTGTTCATATTCAGCGGGTTGGATAATGGATGGATGGATGGGAAGGTTGTAAGTTCAATGGGATATATATAAAGTGCATCCAGAAAGTATTCACAGCGCATCACTTTTTCCACATTTTGTTATGTTACAGCCTTATTCCAAAATGGATTAAATTCATTTTTTTCCTCAGAATTCTACACACAACACCCCATAATGACAACGTGATAAAAGTTTACTTGATTTTTGCAAATTTATTAAAAATAAAAAAACTGAGAAAGCACATGTACTGTACATAAGTATTTACAGCCTTTGCCATGAAGCTCCAAATTGAGCTCAAGTGCATCCTGTTTCCCCTGATCATCCTTGAGATGTTTAATTGGAGTCCACCTGTGGTAAATTCAGTTGACTGGACATGATTTGAAAGGCACACACCTGTCTATAGAAGGTCCCACAGTTGACAGTTCATGTCAGAGCACAAACCAAGCATGAAGTCAAAGGAATTGTCTGTAGACCTCCGAGACAGGATTGTCTTGAGGCACAAATCTGGGGAAGGTTACAGAAAAATTTCTGCTGCTTTGAAGGTCCCAATGAGCACAGTGGCCTCCATCATCCGTAAGTGGAAGAAGTTCTAAACCACCAGGACTCTTCCTAGAGCTGTCCGGCCATCTAAACTGAGTGGTCGGGGGAGAAGGGCCTTAGTCAGGGAGGTGACCAAGAAACCAATGGTCACTCTGTCAGAGCTCCAGAGGTCCTCTGTGGAGAGAGGAGAACCTTCTAGAAGGACAACCATCTCTGCAGCAATCCACCAATCAGGCCTGTATGGTAGAGTGGCCAGACTGAAGCCACTCCTTAGTAAAAGGCACATGGCAGCCCACCTGGAGTTTGCCAAAAGCACCTGAAGGACTCTCAGACCATGAGAAACAAAATTCTCTGGTCTGATGAGACAAAGATTGAACTCTTTGGTGTGAATGCCAGGCGTCACATTTGGAGGAAACCAGGCACCGCTCATCACCAGGCCAATACCATCCCTACAGTGAAGCATGGTGGTGGCAGCATCAGGAACTGGGGGACTAGTCAGGATAAAGGGAAAGATGACTGCAGCAATGTACAGAGACATCCTGGATGAAAACCTGCTCCAGAGCGCTCTTGACCTCAGACTGGGGCGATGGTTCATCTTTCAGCAGGACAACGACCCTAAGCACACAGCCAAGATATCAAAGGAGTGGCTTCAGGACAACTCTGTGAATGTCCTTGAGTGGCCCAGACTTGAATCTGATTGAACATCTCTGGAGATCTTAAAATGGCTGTGCACCGACGCTTCCCATCCAACCTGATGGAGCTTGAGAGGTGCTGCAAAGAGGAATGGGCGAGACTGGCCAAGGACAGGTGTGCCAAGCTTGTGGCATCATATTCAAAAAGACTTGAGGCTGGAATTGCTGCCAAAGGGGCATCAACAAAGTATTGAGCAAAGGCTGTGAATACTTATGGACATGGGATTTCTCAGTTTTTTTTATTTTTAATAAATTTACAAAAATCTCAAGTAAACTTTTTTCACGTTGTCATTATGGGGTGTTGTGTGTAGAATTCTGAGGAAAAAAAATGAATTTAATCCACTTTGGAATAAGGCTGTAACATAACAAAATGTGGAAAAAGTGATGAGCTGTGAATACTTTCCGGATGCACTGTGTATATATATTAATATATATTTTAACTCAATTATAAATGCTATAGGAAAACAATTATTCATACTGTGGGAGAAAAAAATGCAATGTAAACATTAAGCATAATACTAAACCTCAAACCTCAAATGTGCAAATAGAGCAGATTTTTTTGTCTTTTGTCAAATTTAGGAGAATTTGTCTATTACATAATCAGGTGCTCATGCAAACAAAAACGTTGGCATGAAAGTGCAGTGGTTAGCTTCACAGATAAAGTTAGTGGGTTCAAATCCCCTGCCTGGCCATCTGTAAGGTCCCCGTGTCCTCAAAGATGCGGGCGTCAAGTTAATCAGAGCCTCTGAAGTGGCCCTATGTGACCAGTTTGATGCCTGTCTGCTTTTCAATGCTTCAGGGAAACACTCTGCAAACACCAAGACCCTGAATTGGACTAAGCGGGTTAACAAGATGGATGTCCGTCTTTGGCTGTTACCTAAACTCATGTTTGCTATGCACGCTGCTCAACTTTTCCTCCTGATTTTTGGTATTTTTGGCTTTAAAGGACCTTACTGACACATGTGCACACTACAGTGAAATTCGCACTACACAGTGTTAACCTGCATGTCACCACTCTCAGGCACCATAGTCAATCATTGTAACAACCTTACCTTGAAACTTCTGCCTTCCTTACCTGAAAAATCTCAGAACACGTGTGTCATAACTGGCAAACACGTAGGTAATTCCACTGAAACTCTTACAAACATACATGATTTAATCGGTTAATTTCTGTTTACCTCATTTATCCATTTAATTATTCTTTATCAGCTTGTTTACTCATTCTGCATGTTCAACGGAATGAAACAAGTCAAATTCATGACCAGTGTGAAAATAAAAGATCTTCCAAAAAAGCATTTTCTCAAAATCCATAAACCATTCCAAGATATTTGCTTAACACACATTCATCCAAAAACTGAAAAACAACATTCTTTACAATAAAAGCCATGTCCAATCATCGAGTATGTGCAATGAATAGACATTTCTCTATAAAAGGAGCTCGATATATTGAATAATAAGCCAAAATGAATCATTCTTTGTGGAAATAGACACAAGAATTAAAATAATAACTTACCGGTAGATGAATGGGAAATCTTAGCGAACATCAGAAAAGCCACATGTGCGTAACAATGGAAACCTGTCACTTCCTGAGAGATAATCATCGATAATGAGGTCTAAATTAAGTTAGTTAGTAGTTATGTGTGCATTATCAATAAAGATAATACACTTAAATACATAACTTTGTTCATCTGTCACATTGAAAGACCTGAGACTCTCACACGCCGTTGACATTATTGGTCATATACTAGAGATATTTGTAAATGTGTTTTTAATTTGGATATGCTCTTAACTGTGACTAATATATTAGTCTAAAATATAACAATTTGTTGTCTTCTGTATTTATTTGGTAATTAATTTACTTTGAATGGAGATGGATGGGTTACTGGTGTCATATTTATTTTTGTGTTCTACTCATTTCATTTAAGTCTCCTTGTACTGGCACAAGTGGTAAAGTGTGCAGACAAGTCTTTTGAATATCAATCTTTAATACCTTTGCAGATTTGTAGATGCTTAAAGACAACACAAATAAGATAGACAGTAACATTAGTCAATCTTGAAGGTTACCCAATGCGACAGTAATTTCTGTCTTGCGTGACAGAGGTCTGGGTTATTTGTCTTTTTCTTCTACACACTTCAATTGTCAAGCTGTTGCACAAATTGTGCCACAATCTCAGATAGCAGGAAGACAGGAAAAATAAAGCCCAGCCTGACCACGATGTTGCAAACTACAGTCTCAGGCGCAACTGTGAAGATGGCAGGCAACAATGACCAGCATTAGTGAGCTCGCCCTGCTGAACAAACTCGTCAGAAATTGTAAACAAAAGGGCACAGCTGAGAAATGCACGGCATTCCAACCCTTATCATTTCGGGAAAAGCTGATCCTGCAATTTTCTCATCAGCCAGTTTGCCTCTGGCACAAGGCGAGGTGAGGTGCAGCATTTTATTGCACTTCAGCCAGCCGGGCTGCATTTATTTGACTGTGTTAGTCAGGTCAGGTGGGCTTACAAGTTGGTGAAACGTTTCTATTGGCCTTTCAATAATCAGTTGTTTTTGTCCAGCTGTTTAAGAAATAAGAATATCATAACATTCTCAAATGTGATTAATGCAGTTCTGGAGGACCAGACAGGGGCAATTTAGAATTGCCAATCGGCCTTGAGATTTGGGAAAAAAACTAGTGTACCAAGAAGAAAGCAAACAGGACATGGGAGAATGTGAAACTCCACACACCCAGCAATGAGATGTAGGGTTTAAACGGAGGATTTCTAAGGCAGCACTGCTAACCAGCATACCCTCAAGAAAAGCGGTTACCGGAATTTATTATTTATGTACACAATTTATTCCTGTTCTCACTAAATAGAGCAGATCAGCAGAACATTTAACAGACATGAATGAGACTGAGGTGGCACCTGCCATGTAGGAGCATGAACTGATCCTGGCACTCACTTTTGCCCACTCCATCCATCATACTTCTCTCCCTGCTTGGATGAAGAATGTAAGGCGTTTCTGTCCAGGTCAAGCCTCAACTCCTGCCATCTTTTAACTGTGGCCTCCTATCCGAGCAGGAAACCATCCTTTATCCTGGCCGGGATGCCTGTCCTTCCACCGTGACACTTACATTATTTATACTAAATATATATAAAATATTCTGACATACATACATATACAGAAGAGCGTGCACCACTGCAGCTTCTTCACAATGTCCGGTCTGAATCTCACAGGCCACACTAGAGAAGGCCATAAGCATGTCATCCCTGTTCTACCCTGTCCATAACAGCTCTGGGACTTACGATGAATTTGTTATAATATTATTATTACTACTATTAATTGATAATATATTTGTTATTACAGCACATTTGAAACACTGAATGCAGCTTAAGCTGCTTTACTGAAGACTATACAATATAACTTTAAAACATATATAAAGATAAAAACAGATACTACTAAATATGCTACTAAAACTACATATAATAAGTTGTATTTTAAATATTTATTTAATCATACAATTCATTTAGGATATTCAAAGGCAGCAACGTCTAGAAATACACTAGTCATGACAGCGCCTCCAATTGGCAGTGTCAGTTATTATCAACACCCTCTGTGCAGAAGCCATTGAAACAAACAGAATTGTGGATTTATAAAGTCATTATTGTCATGTGTACAAAGTACGGTGAAATCCTTATTTGCATATGCTAATCAATATGCACAAACAATGCAAAATCTGAAAAAACAACACTGAAATGGCAAAAAATGCATTCTATTTACATATGTAAACAACAAAACCATTCACTACTCTAACATCTAAAACAGACTATTAAGGTCACTTTCGAACCAGAGTCCAACCCACTGTGCCACTTCAGAGGAGAGCTGCTGAACCCTGATTCAGTTCCAGCTCTGGTGTCTTCTCTGTGGTGTATTATGCTCTGCCAATGCTAAACTGGGTCTAATCCTACAAAGTAAGCACATGCACATACTGTAGGTGGGCTGCAAACTCCAAACAGGCTGCATGACAGCAGCTGCCACAAAATGGCTGGGTACCACCTTTCAAGATCAGTTTCTACCCTTTTCAGCCATTGATGGGCTTCACCTTCCTATACAAAAATAAGCCACCTCAGAGAACGCTTTGAGGAGGACATTAACTCATTCTTTTTGCACTGTAGCCCTCTAGTGGTGAAGTACAAGGTTGCACTACAGGCTGACTGACTCTGAGTGAGTCACTTTACACTTGAAGCCCTCAGAAATTAGAAACTGCACATTTTAGTATATACACTTGGCGTGCTTTTCACTGTAAAAAGTGTAAGAAGGCAAATCTGAAAGCTTCGGTTAAAATATAAAAAAAAAAAGAAAAATAGAATACATTTCTCCCACACTCCAATGACATGCTGGTTAGGTGGACTGGTGATGTTAAACTGGCCCCTAATGAGTGTGTAATTCTGAATAAGCTGCTTTAGAACATGGGTGGATACACATACAGTATATACACATTATAACACATACTAGCAAATATACATTCAATTTACACATTGAATTTCATGGATTACGTACACAGGACAATACAGTCAAACCAGACCTCTGCAGGGTTCCATGTGTCGTCTGATCCCAACTCCTCATTTTCAATGGTAGAAAACATTTGGAAGGAAACTTATTGTCAGCTTGTAGTCTGACTACCCAGTAGGCATGTGGCTGGATTTTGGGAAATGGAGAAGCTGTTAGAAATTTCTCAATAAATCACCATGACTCAGAAAGAAGCCCATTAGGATGAATACAGAGGATGTCTGCTGGGGTCAGGCCTTGCTGTTTAAACTGAGGCAGAGGGAGTCTAATTTGCAGGAAATGAGATATGAAAAAAGGAGCAACATCTTTTGGCTTGAATTACCCAATAATGCCAAATATATATATTTTTTTTTTTTAAACAAAACATAAAATGGTGATCATAATGAGAGTACTTGCTCCGAGTTTGACATTTCCTGTAAATAAAGCAGGTTTAAGAAAAAAATAAATGAATGATCTTTTCCTCAATGATCCTTCCTTAGACAGGTTTAACCTTTGTATGTATTACATAGTGGAATCCACACTTTCTCATCTCTTGTTCTTCTCCTACCAACAGTGAGTCTCATCCCAACCTGTCCTCCTGATGCCTGACCTATAGCACTACTAGAGAGGTGAAACTTAGACAAACACTATGCCAAGTTCAATTCCTGCTTCAGGAAAGACTCTCGAGCAGACCACCAGTCTAGATTGCCCTCTAGTTGCCCCTGAGTCTTGAGTAGACCTTAAAATGGATCAGCTTTCTTCTGATGGCTCCTGATGTGTAGGAATCCCTAAGGCTTTAGCAAACCGTACATGTCTAGGTCTCCCTCTAGTGGCACATGGTATCTTTACACCCCTGAGACCCAGAAAGGCCATGAAGTGCCAGCGGGTCTGTTTCTAATAATGTTAACAGTTCTTCGACTCCTGAGTAAGCCTTAAAGCAGGAATATCACACTCAGATCCTGGAAGGCTGCAGTGGATTTTTTTTTAGCCACAGTTAGTAACACTTTATTGATGTTAATGGAACAGACTTTCTTTGCCTTCATTTAAAATGGATGTAATTGAGTCAGTATTTGCACGGTGAAGAGAAGGGACAGAAATTTAAAAATCCATAGACAATCATTGGGTCTGCAGTGTTGAATGTCGGAGTCAATGCAGACGTCACTTTCTAAATGCATGGGTTCCAGTAGGAGGCATAACGATGAATAAACATTTGCCTAGAAACATAAGAAATTGGACAAACAATAGGAGACCATTCAGTCCACCAAACACGTGTGTTTAGCTAATAGCCAAACTGTCCCAATATCTCATCCAGATTCTTTTTAAAGGTTGTCAAGGTTTCTGCTTCAGCTCCATGTCCTAGTAGTCCCACAGATCTCTGCATAAAGAAGTGCTTCCTGGCTTCAGTTTTAAATGCTCTTTCTCTTAACTTCCACTGTTGTCCTTGAAGACACAATCTATGGCTAAGATGAAAGAATTCTGCTTTATCAATGCCTTTGAGGTTCCCACACAGACTCCTCTGCTCGGTTAATTCTTTCAGTCTGTCTGTGTCCTTAAGTCCTGGGATGTACTTGGTTGCTCTACTCTGCACAGCTTCAAACGCTATTATGTCTTTCTTGTACTGTGGTGACCAGAACTGCACACAACACTCCAGATGCAGAAAGAGTTGCATTTTAGAATCTTACAACAGAACAAGAAGATCTGCGAGATTTACATGGGATAAGGAGTGAAGAAAAGTATTTTGTAGTCATGGCTCAAAGATAAAAAGCTGATAAAGACAATTAAATATGATACCGGAAACATACAAAGGTATAAGTAAATTAAAGAAATAGCTCAAGTCAGGATTCTGTCAGCAGCATTCCAATCCTGTTGATGTATTTTAGAGGAAAATGAAAGGCAGAAGAAGAGCAGTACAGCTGAGGGGAGCTAAACATAGCAGGGGACCTTATCATCTCAACTAGTTAAGTACAATTATTTTAAGGGGGAAATTTTAAATTTGACTGAAACAGAAACATTTATCCATCCATTATCCAACCCATTATATCCTAACTACAGGGTCACGAGGGTCTGCTGGAGTCAATCCCAGCCAACACAGGGCGCAAGGCAGGAAACAAACCCCGAGCAGGGTGCCAACCCACCACTGGATACACACACACACACCAAGCACAAACTAGGGACAATTTAGAATCGCCAATGCACCTAACCTGCATGTCTTTGGACTGTTGGAGGAAACCGGAGCACCCGGAGGAAACCCACGCAGACACGGGGAGAACATGCAAACTCCACGCAGGGAGGACCCGGGAAGCGAACCCTTAAGGGTCTCCTAACTGCAAAGCAGCAGCGCTACCACTGCGTCACTGTGCCGCCCGAAACAGAAACATGTAATGTAACAGTCAGACTAATGCCAAGTAAACATCAAAGGTTGCTCTGAGTCAATGATGGGATAATTTTGCTAGAACTGAATTGAAGTGAGAATCTGTCCAAGTGTCAAGCCCAGGCAATGCAGAGTGGTTCTGCTAGAAGTCTGACCTAAGAATTATTAAATTAACATAAAATATATTTAAAAACTTTAAGCAAAACGATTTTATTTACTTTAGTTATAAATGCACTAAAAAGCAAATCTATTTTTTATCCACAATTTTGTGGTTATATATGACTAAATAAAATCATGGGGCACACATAAATTAATTGATTCAAACAATTTTTGAAACTTGTTTAGCATGGTGGGGAATTACCTTTTATTTATATATATTATAATGAAAGTTGCTATTCTATTAATTAATTGAGTGAATTAATTTTTGTGCACCCCATGATTTTATTTAGTGCATTAGAGCATCCTTTATGTGAGTGTCACTATTAAACAATTTGGCCACTGGGAAGAGAAACAATTGCTCCTACAAGCAAACAGAAACATCATCTTTTTCTTAAGCATGCCTTTTGCAATTTCCCCAATTCTAAAGGAACATCAATTATTTCCTCAAGTGTGTGAGGTTTAAGAACTCCAACCCTTTATTTTTCTTAAATTATGTTCCAAATTTTAATGCAAGACTAATTATATGTTCTAAATTGCCTGTAACATCATGACTCAGGCTGGCTGGATGAGAAAAATAATATCACATTTATTGAAGAAACCCCTGCAAGAAGCTGGAATGTGAGGCTCTCTAAAGAACCCTGCAGGCATGGCTCCTGTCTAACAGACTGCTGCAATTCAGTAACCTTCGACTTCCAGATACCGAGTTCTGCTTGTGAAGAACTTTCTTTAGAATGAAGTCACTGCATTACTCAGTTGCTCATTTTGATTTGTGCTCTGCTCTCATTATACAACAACAATAACTTATTTCTTGTATAGGTCAAAATCACACAAGGAGTGCCTCAATGGGCTTTAACAGGTCCTGTTTTTTGACAGACCCTCCAAGTCCTGACTCCCTAAAACGACAAGGAAAAAAACTCCTAAATAATACCCTTATAAGGGGAAAAAAATGGAAGAAATCTTGGAAAAGGCAATTCAGAGAGAGAGACCCTTATCCAGGTAGGTTGGGTGTGCAATGGGTGTCAAAAAATGGAATAAATACAATGTACAAATCATAACTCAAATAATCCTCTTCATAGAACAAGATGGCTAATCTATAATTTACACCTCAGGAATGAGGTTCTCCTCATTGGCGCTACATCTGCTCTCGTCTAACTTGACAGTTTTTCCTTGACAATCGATGGTTCTATAGTTTCTCCTTCTTCTCAGGTTAAGAGCTTGGGTGTCATCCTCGACAGCACTTTAAATCATCTCTGTCCATTCCTCACACCTACTAGTACTGCTGTTTTTGTACATCCTCTGCTAACATCACATGTGGATTACTGTCATTCTCTATTGGCTGGCCTGCCTCAAGAGCTTCAGCCTAGGCTTCAGCTGGTCCAGAATTCTGCTGTACCAGAACCATCTCCGTAGAACACATGACCCCGGTTCTTTGTGAACTTCGCTAGCTCCCTGTTAAACACTGTATTCAAGATTCTGCTCTTAACATTCAAAGTTCTTCATAGGCTGGCACTGTCATATCTTTCGGATCTTCTACATATTCATACGCCTGCTCATACTCTTTTGATCTTCTTACTGAAATCTCTTGGCTATGCCCTCTGCTCCTTTATCTCCCATGGGGTGCAGATCCTTTAGCTTTGTCGCTCCTCATCTTTGGAACTCCCGTCCTCATGATATCAGCAGCATTGATAACCTTCCCATCTTCAAATCCAGACTTAAAACGTATATTTTTAAACTTGCCTACTCCCTTTGATGTTGCCTCTTTATTGTACAGTGTTGCACTTTTATGATCACATATATATATCATTTTATTTTAATTGTATATTGTTATGTTCCATTTTATTGTTTATTTCTTTTAGCCTTTATATTATTTTATTAATTCCTTGTTTTGGCAAATAGTCTTGAGTACCTTGAAAACCCCCCTTAACTAAAATAAATTATTTTTATTATTATTACAATACAATAATACAATAGTAACAGTACACACTACAAAGCAAACTGTTAAAATAGATGACATCACTTACCAAATACAGAACTTTCACATATGAGGATGCAGATTTGTTCAGAGTCCTGGAGACCTCGGCCAGCAAGCCGGCCATTCCACAGCTGTGTCTGTGCTGGGCCGGCCAGTCTGATGAAGGGACCATTCTACCCACTCATTCCAGGGCTCTTTTATCAGAGATGAGTATTCCATAGGCAAGCAAACAACTTGGCAGTAGGGCAGTGGCACCAAGTGCCACATGTGAGTACTGAGAAGAGAAACAGAATAGGCAAACATTATTAACAGATTCTAAATATCATATAGCTTATGTTTGAGTAATTATGTAATGCTCAGTACAGTGATTCAGAGAAAGTGCATGAGAGAAAGAATGAAGACAGATAGACCTGTGGGATTTCTTAAAGAACAATAAGCACGACCAAAACTGAGTATTTAAAGCCATTAGTCACTAAACCAGAAGAGATTCACTGATCAAAAGTTGTTCAAAAGATTAAATAAATTGCAATGTACCACTAGTCTTTAAGTGAAGGAAAAAAACAAAACAAAAAACAAAGCAGACACCAAACAATTGGTGACCCATGTTAAATGACAGCGATGCTGTGTTACCGGGTATCACACCTGTTAGGATACAGACAAAATGACATTTGTTTTTGCTTGCTTCAAATACATTTTTGTTTCAGGTATTCTTGATAAATTGAAGGCTTTGTATATCAGGGGCTCACCTTATATAATAATTCTTACAGCTTATTGCCTCTGGACTTAGGTTATTCATTTCTATCTATTTGTTTCACCCAGGATCCTGCTGGAAAATCTGCTCCTCCTAAGCTAAACAGAATTTTTTTTTTAAAAGGACCATAAGAAAAAACATCAGTCAGAGATGTACAAATGTCGTGAACCAGATGAAAATTCTATTTACTTCAAAATAATAAGGGGACATCAAAAGTTAGAAGGAATGAGGTCTTTAAAAGCCAAGAAATAGAAAAAAAAATGACTGACAGGGAGTCCACAAGTTTAACCCAATCTCAGATAAGTTAGCAGTGAAACAGACCACTATTAAATAGTCATGATGATGATGTCATCATCTCACTGCCCAACTGAACTGTGGGAAACATTACCTGTTGTTCTGATCAGGGCTGAATTTTAGGGTCCTATTTCTTTTTCCCATATTGTGTAACTGGCGTTAGGGTCGCATTCCACAAGGTCTCCAGGGCTGTGACCTTGAGCTCACTGGCACAAAGCAGAAAAATCATTTAAAGACTAAAAACCTCTCTTTGCTGATTGTGCTTTGTGTCTTGACTGATTTTTGGCTTTGACCCTGGCCTCTCATCTGGGTTTTAGACACTTTGTTTATATTTTATTTGTTTTGTTTTGCCTTTTTCATCCTTCTCCCGGTTCTGTTTCCTGCCGAGCCAAGACACCTTGGTAATAAATGACATGAAAGTCCATGAAATAGCAGCACATGTTGTCCAAACAAAATGTAAAAAACAATGAACTTCACGTAAAAAAACAAATTTAGATCAGAAACCACCAGGGAAGACAATGAGAACATCATGATGGCTTTAGAAAAAAGTGATCGGACGCCATAAGAAAGGATGGTCCCCAGAAGGTGCCTTTCGCATTTTAACCCACCAGGTCGCCTGTTGCTGCTCCATATTTTCACATTGAGAGGCCATTTGAGGCCGAAGTTATTTATCACATCTTTCTGTTATTTCTTGTGCCGATCAGCTCGGCTGGTACCCCAACATTTCTTCTGCCGTTCATTGGTCTGTTTACCCAATCACAGCTGCAGAGATTCAAAAGTGACCTAACCACTTCAGTTAAAAGACCTTCTGAAGGCACTGTCATGGTCAGGTACAGTATGGCGTTGTCCTCAGTGACCACCTCAGGCTCCTGCATTGCTGCAATATAAACAGATTTTTATGAGTTGGCGTCTTCACAATTGTTTTCTACAAAGGCTATCCTCAAGGAAGAGGAAATAATGACTCTTTCTAGAAATGGTCTTCAGTGTCCAGTTACAGCCTCTGCATTTAGGCATGTGTAAGAAGCTGCTGTCATTCTTTTGGAGAAGATTTGGCCATTTCTGTGGATTTTGTCCTCACAGTTTTTGTCACATGCTTGCCGACATCATTCACTTGCACAGGTATCTATGGATGCTTTCCCACTGCAGCACTGCTGATTTGCTTCTACCAAATCATAATGGCTTACACACCATCTGATGTGAGAGAGGAAGAGGTTCCATCGTTTTCTTTACTTACTGGTAATATAATGAACTTTGGTTAAAAATGTTCAATTTCTGATGTAAGCTTGAATGATTTCGCTTCTTGTTTACCCCGACTCCTCTTGTCCTTCCACTTCAGTTTATGGTTTATTACACTTCAACCTCTACCATACTATGAACAAATAAACACAGCCTATCTCATGTGTTTTAAATGGAGAGATTTCAGAGATTGGACATGCAGGGTTAATATCTAAAAAAAAATAGACAAACTATATTTTCAAATTTTATGAACAAAGTAAAATGCTTGGAAAATGCGTGTTGTCGTTTTCGCAGAGGAGGCAGTCAAAGATGGAAATCAGGGCTGTGCCAGAAAGCAGTATGAAAAGAAGCAAACTAAATATGATTGATTATTTTGGAAAGAGTTAATATTCACCGATGTTCATAAGTTTAATCTTTAAAAAAAATTAAAGAAAAAAGTTTCAGATTGAACTTTTTTTCTCAGCAATACTTAAAGATTCTTACAAAAACAAGCAAGTAGAAAGACTATGTGATCCCGGTCATTTGAAATGATAGTGATGGGTGGTTGTATCATGGAGAGGCCTGCAAAAAAAGAAACTGGCAGGAGAAAACTGTTTACAGAGAATACGTGAGCAGAAAAATAGTCACGGCCGGGCCTAAAGCTCTCTTGCTGTGTAAAGCCCCTCGTTTTCTTATTTCTCTGTCCATCTGTATTTCTATGGTGCTTTGTTCACTGGAAAGTGGTTGGGAATTCCTGGGCCTCTGTTTTGTATAAGTGTTGCTCAAAGTGGCTGCTGCCCCACTGATAAGCTTTTTATGGAAAGATCCTGATGTAGCTAGTTTTAACTGGCTTAATGCAGTAAACAAATGACAAAGAAATTAGAATCAATTGGAGCCAAACCCAGACGTTCTGTTTTACATAATCTTAAGTGAAAAAGCCCCAGAAACCTGTATGATGTTGTCGGTGTTGTCCTGCTCGATTCTTTGGAACATTAGAACTTTCTGGACCATCTGGACCATTCAGCCCAACAAAGCTTGCCCGTCCTGTCCACTTCATTCTTGCAAAGTAACATGACGTTGAGTTTTGAAGGTCCCTAAAGTTCTCCTGTCTACCACACTACTTGCTGACTTATTCCATGTGTCTGTGGTTCTCTGTGTGACAAAGAGCTTCATAACTTTTATGTGAAGTTTACCCTTCACAAGTTTCTATTTGTGTCCCTTTATTCTTGATGAACTCATGTTAATGTTATTGTCTTGATCCACTGGACTAATTCCAAATATAGTTTTAAACACTTTAATCACTTTAATTTGCTCGTAGTGTGATAAATAACAGAACCCAACTAACTCCTATTTAATGAAAATGTCACAAAAGATGAGAGGAATGCTGCTTTAAATTCGTTTTGCCATCAGGACTTATAGCACACTGCACTGCAACTGCTCTGATGCCACAATATATAGAGAAAGTGGAAACCTTCACAAAAATTTAAAGAAGATGGCAGTTTTCCACACTGTGTTTAAAGACCCATGATGCAAGATTCAGGTTGAGAATAATCCATCCATCCATCATCCAACCCGCTATATCCTAACTACAGGGTCACAGGGGTCTGCTGGAGCCAATCCCAACACAGAGCACAAGGCAGGAAACAAACCCCGGGCAAGGCGCCAGCCCACCGCAGGGTGCGCACACACACACCCACTAGGGCCAGTTTAGAATCACCAATGCACCTAACCTGCATGTCTTTGGACTGTGGGAGGAAACCCACGAAGACACGGGGAGAACATGCAAACTCCACGAAGGGAGTACCCAGGAAGCTAACCCAGCGCTACCCACTGCGCCACCATCTGGCCATGGTTGAGAATAAAATAAAGAATCTTAAAAAATAAAAAATCCCATTTACACCCGCTACAGTGATTGCTCATATCTTTTCTCTGGTATGTCAGTCTTTGAATCCATTAATCCTTCTACTAATTATATATCTATGTGTTATTATAATTATTTAGATTTATTATTTCTTTGTCACTTATTCAGCATTATTCTAGCCCAATCTTATTTGTTTTATCTTTTCTTGTAACTTTCTCCTTGACATCTTGTAAAGCACTTTGAGCTCCATTGTTTGTATAAAAATGTCCTTTAGAAATCAGTGTCGCTGCTGTTGTTATTTTAAACACACTGAGTAAAGTTACATAACTGAAAATAGACAATCAATAGTGGTGGAGTGCATCTGGGGGACCACCTTGGGGTGCTGAAAAAAGAAAATGAGAGCCATACAATAAAACACTGATGCCACCCCTGTACAAGTGATATACTGTACCATCTACAGAGGTCAGATACGTTTTCTGTGGTTTGCTTTACCTCTTAAAAATCATCTTCTGTATAACACAATATCTTAATGTATTCAATTCAGGGCTCTCGGGGACCAGAGTCTATCCTGGATTCAAAGGGCACAAGACAGGAATCAATCCTGGACAGGGTGCCAGTCCATTGCCAGGGTCCACTTATACAGGACCAATTTAGAATAATCAGATCAACACAGGCTGGAAACCTTTGGGGATGTAGCAGAAAAGAACAGCTTTACAAAACCCACACAGCCATGGGGATCCACACAAAGTCCCATCAACAATGACAGCAGGACTTCTGAGCCCCATAGTGCACTGTTCTGCCATTCAGCCATTGTCTGGCAGAATTCAAACCCAGGAGTCATGATCTATGGGGCCATTGTGTTGTCCTACCTGTTAAACAAATTACTTAATTAAATACATCTAATTGAGCAAAGTGTCTGAAGATTCAAAATAACATTTATACAATTAGTTTCAAAAACTTTCTTTTAAATTCAATCTTTTGAAGAATGGAGGCAGGTTAAGTGTACTTCTCTCTTCAAAAACTAAACAGTCCACATCATGCAATTCCACATTATAATGCAAAAACAAATCCTCTTTAGTCTGTGATGTGGCTGCAACCTCCGAGTTCACAAGTCTTAGTTTAGAAATTGCTGAAACCTGGCGAAGAAACTGCTCTAGTGCCTTGTGCACATTCTCCTTCTGTCAGATACTCCAGTTATCCCCAATATGCGAAGGACGTATGTGTTAGACTACCTGGACTTTCTAAATTCCCATACTGGGTGTGTGCCTGAATGTGTCCAGTGATATACTAGTGCATTCCACTGGTCACCAGCCCAAACACTGTGCTACTGACATATTTACCAATTCATTTTGATGATGACCTGGATTTGTATATTCTATTTATTGCTTTGTATATTTAGTACAGTATTTATCAGTTCTTAGTGTTCTATACGGATATTATTTGTATGCAAAGTTATATATACTATGCTGTTCTCTCTGAGACTGTGTGAATCGCCTTAAGCATGGGAAAGGCATTATATAAATAAAATGTATTATTATTATTATTTTATTGTTAAAAAGTGATGGATGGGTATTATCATTGTTGCAAGAGGCAGAAATAGAATTTTCTGCCACCTAGTGGAAACAATTATCTCTGCAATTTTTTTTGCCAATTTGCTACATGCCTAGAGAGAAGTTAAACAAAACGACCCCTTTAAGTGGCTAACTAAAAAGGTTACAATATGCGATCTTTTGAGGCAACTCATGCCCCTTCTTCAGACAAGATGTAATCAATAGTGGTTACTTATGATTTATTATTATCAATTATGAATGATTACACTGAAAGAGGTTAGAAGATTTTCAGCAAAACCACTCCAATAGTTTTTCTTCTGTAAAGGTCATGATTTATTTTGTTGTTTTTTTTTTTTTGCTTTTTGTTTTTGATGTGGGCACAATTATGCCCCAATTGTTGCACAAAAGGGAAAGGAGAATATACTTTTTAACAAGAGTTGATCCTTTCATTTCATTTCACGTCATAAATTATTGGCCAACAATATTTTATTGCCAAAAAAAATCACACTTACTTGCTGTGCACAGTGGGTTTTTGTAGAAGAAGATAAGGAGGGAGCACCTAGAAGTACCCCTAAAGTGGTGGCTCTGAGGCTAAGGATCTGCGCTGGTATCCCAAAGGTTGCCGGTTCGAATCCCTGTCACTGCCAAAAGAGATCCTACTCTGCTGGGCCCTTGAGCAAGGCCCTTAACCTTCAATTGCTCCAGGGGTGCTGTACAATGGCTGACCCTGCACTCTGACCCCAAGGGGTATGTGAAAACCAAGTTAATTCCTTTGGGATCGATGCGTGCACTCGGAAAGTTCTCCTTGAATATGTTTGGGCTTCCTCCAATGGCTAGAGATGCCTTTCCCATCCAGTTATATGAGGCTATTTTTCCTGAACATGTCTGTGTCAATGCATCTGTACTCCCACCATATTGGGCTTCTGTATTGTTTCTATTAATGAGCTCTCAACGCCTGGAATGGTGCTCATGAAAAAGAAAGTAAACACTAAAAGGCTGAAAGCAGCTTTAACCTGAGCTAAACCATCACTGATGATTATTATTAATCAGTTCCAAAGAGTACAAGATAATGCATCATTCATAAAACAGTTTAACCCAATGCAGAGTTACAGGGGGCTGACACCTATTCTGATGGCACTGGGCGCAAGGCACCCATCCGGCACAGAGACAGCAAGATACTAACAGTAAAATACTGTAAATATTAAACAAGTCTTTACTGCTCCACCACCACCACTTTCAAGCCTGCATAACAGATAGATAGATAGATAGATAGATAGATAGATAGATAGATAGATAGATAGATAGATAGATAGATAGATAGATAGATAGATAGATAGATAGATAGATAGATAGATCTTTATTGTCATTGTCACTTTTACAAAGGAAAAACGAAATTGAAGGTGCAGTCGACTCAATGTGAGGCATAAGAGTTAAAAAGACAAGAAAAGAGAAAATAATAACAAACCAAATAGTACTAAAAGTACTTTACAAAATATACAAATTGCACTTGTTGACTTAAGGCCTATATTGCACATTGGGAGAGAATGATACGGAGCAGTTTTATTCTAAGTTCAGGGCCATGATTGATTTTGGATAAAAGCTGTTTTTAAGGCGGTTTGTCCTGGTTTTCATTGCTCTGTATCTCTTGTCTGATGGCAAAAGCTGGAAGAGGCAATGACTGGGATGTGATGAATCCTTTGAAATGTCTATTGCTTTTTTGTGGCATCAGGAAGTGTAGATTTGTTCCAGAGTGGGAAGGGTACAACCAATTGTTCTCTCCGCTGTCCTGACGACCCTGTGGAGCGCTTTCCTTTCAGAAGAAGTGCAGCTGCCGTACCACACACACAGTCCGTACGTGAGCACACTCTCGATGGAACAGTGATAAAAGGCAAGGAGCAGATTTTTGGGGAGATGGTTCTTTCTGAGGATTCTCAGAAAATACAGTCTCTGCTGTGCCTTCTTCAGCAGCTCCTTGGTGTTGGCGCTCCAGGTCAGGTCATCCTCCAGCTCAATGCCCAGAAACCTGAACACCAGGACCCTCTCCACACAGGCCCCGCCAATGATGAGTGGCTGGATGTCAGTTATGTTTTTTCTAATAATCCAGTTGGGATTACAATTTTAAAGTATTACTTAAATTCAAAGACATTAACAAACAGTGGAATCAGTAATTGATTTGATTTTTTTTTTGTTTTTTTGTAAACAGAGGCACAGCACAAGTTAAAACGCTACATGGATACAACACCTTAAGTTTCCTATGGATATGGCAAGCCCATAGTATTTTATTCAGTTTTATACAGTAAAACAATCATTCTCAGAGCCACTTATTCCAGTTCAAACCCACAAAGAGCCCCAGTATATTGCAGCAGTGTCAGGGAGACCAGCCCATCGCAGGGCCCACTCTTACACACACACCCACACCGAGACATTTGGGCAACACCAATGACCCTGCACTCTTACCCTCAAAGGTCACGTGAAAAGACAATTTCCACTCTGGGATCAACAAAATGTATCAAAACCAAAATCAAAAATCAAAAGGCTTCCCATGCCATAATAAGGCTTTTGAAATATAAGGGGATATTTCCGAGTCTTGTCAGTTTTACGGTACGTTTTAACTACAGTATCTAGTTGAATGTGCTCTGTTTGTAGAGTTGTGCATCACTGTGTGTGTTTTAACGTAAGAGCGTTACTTAATATAAATTGCACTGAACTGAAGTCTGCACTCCAGTCCAGGATTAGTTCCTGATTTGCTCCTAATATCGCTGGCACAGGCTCCAGTCCCCATGACTCTGAGCTGGGTCAGAAACTGGTGGATGGATGAATGGTCTTCTTTTGATCACAAAGAGGCTAAGAAGTTGTGTCTACTGAGAATCATTCTTGGCAGCACTGAGAAAGCCATTGATAAACCGCAGTGAACATTGGAGGACTCCTTTACATGTGCGAAAAGCAGGATAATCTCCATCACCTATGCAGCTTGAAGGATGTGCTTTGCTTAAGGGAGATGACCTGCTAGCTGCATATGACTTTTGAAAACCATCGCTGATCAGTTCATACCAGTAGTTGAAAAAATGCAAGTCCTGATAAAGAAGAGCCACAACATGTTTAATTGGCTAGGAATGGCTAATTTAGTTGTTCATTGTTACCAGCCACTGACGCAAGGGCAAAATGTGATCATACTATTATTACATCAACCCTGGTCTGGTCTTCTAATTTTCCATGGAATGCCCGTCTCTCAGTTGCCACACTCCTACAGTATGGAAAGAGTACAGCCATAAAAATTCTGGTCTTTTGTATGATGACTCCATATATGGCAACAATTCTGGTTTCAATCCAGGAAATTCTAGTGAGATTGCTATGCTATGCTATGCATGCATTTGTTGTCAACCATAGCCACCTCCTCAGCATCATTCCTGGATCTGCCAGCAGCCTTCAACTAACTGATTCATCAGACTTCCTGACTATGCTAAATAATCATGGCCTCACCCAACCTGCCCTTGTTTGGCTCAACTCCTACCTCACAAGGAACTCTTATAGGGTAATGTAGAGGGGACGTGGTTCTGCCTTACTAGTATTAGCCAGATTTTCCCAGTTCTCTGTCATCAGTTCCAACAATGATGGATGGATTAAAAGGCAGAACTCTACATGACCATCTTCATCAAGCCCTTCCGTGAGAACCTTAAATCCAAAGAGGACTGTTTCATTTATGTTAGGTAGAATGCCCAGAGGGGACTGGGTGGTCTCATGGTCTGGAATCCCTACAGATTTTATTTTTTCTCCAGCCGTCTGGAGTTTTTTTGTTTTTTCTGTCCCCCCTGGCCATTGAACCTACTCTTATTCGATGTTAATTAATGTTGATTTATTTTGTTTTCTTATTGTGTCTTTTATTTTTCTATTCTTTATTATGTAAAGCACTTTGAGCTACTGTTTGTGTGAAAGTGTGCTATAGAAATAAATGTTGTTGTTGTTGTTGTTGATGTTGTTATCAGTGGCGTAGCTGGGGGGGGGAGAACATCTGTCCCCAGGTGCAGCATCCTGGGGGCGCCAAATTGATGTTACAAAATTTTAGAATTAAATGTTTTCCATTCTTAAATGCACTAAAAAGTAAATAAAAAACATTTGCATACTCAGTCCATCACTCCATCTGTATGAGGATATCTTTTTCCGTTGTTTTTTGTCTCTTTCTGATTTCGAAGCACGTATTAGTTCTATAATAATAATTTACCCCCTCCACCACTCTAACATGCTTGACTCCCATCCATGGGAAACTTTTACGATACAGACTTAGGTGGCTTGGAGATGTATACTGAAATAATGGACTGCCAAATGCTACTCAAGACAAGAGCTGATGTTAAGCTTTTGACACCAGAGGACCTGCTTCGCTTTATTGTACAGTATGGGGAATATGTATTTCCAAATCTGAGAGTTGGTCTTCAGATTTTACTGACTGTTGGAACCTCCATCGCCAGTTGTGAAAGATCTTTCAGTAAATTAAAACTTATCTTGTCCTGCCTGAGATCATCCATGGCACAGGAAAGATTGTCAGCCTTTGCTTTGCTGAGTGTGGAGCGGGAGGTTACCGACAGCAGACATTTTGATGAACTAATCGATAAATGTGCAGCAGCAAAGGCTAGGAAAATCTCTCTTTGAAGTTAATAATTACATTTAAAGCATTATACATGAAACTATTTTTTTTACTTTATACTAACTTCATTTTCAGGTTATTATATTATTATATCCAATGTAATGTTTACGTTTTTGCAATGTTATATTTGAATAATATTTTAGAATAATAATTTTCGACCTACAATTGTCTTAATTATTTTACTTTGTTCTATCTTTATAAATTTAGCGAAACCTTGAAAATATATGCATAAAAGTGCTTTAAAAATTGAAATATTTTAAAATTTAAAACTTTAAAATAAAAAATATTACTTTTTTTTCTTAAAATACTTTCATTTTAAATACATTTTTTAAAATTTTCTTTCCCTTTCCCATTGCATTTTGGCAAACAGGAGAGGGCGTGAAATCTTCAGTTGTCCCCGGGCGCTGAAAACCCAACCTACGCCTCTGCCTGTCAGGTCAGGTAGACTCCCTTACTCTTTACAGGTCATTTGTCTTTGCCCATCAATGCTTCACTTGCTTTTTCTATCAAAATCACACTTTTCCTTCATTGCAGATTTTCTTCTACATCTTGGCAGATCTGCTAGACATCTACATAATCAAAGAAAGAAAAGCATGTGAAACTCCTGTAGTACAAGGCAGATTTGTCGTACCTCTCAGTCAAGACCTTATTCCAACGCTGGCATGTCTATTACAATGAATACAACTTGTGAGCGGAGAGACCAGCTAGAAACGGGCTGCCCTGTGCCAGAGTACCACCAAGATGTCACAGGGCAGAATCACATCCACAAGAAAAACAGGGAAGCCATTCTTATGTCTTTGTGAAAGTGCAACATCTGTGAGTGGGTGGTAAGACCGCATGTGTGTTAAATGACCAAAACAGCAATGGACTGGGGATAAAGAAGCAGTCAACAGGGAATAATTAAATGAACCGCTAGGACACTAGCAGGCAGGCAATAAAGCAGACTACAAAGAAAGAAAGGAGGCTGTGGTTGTGGGGAGGCCAAGGAGAGAATGCCAAAGGTTGCAAAACCTCTGACCAGTAGAGGGCACTATTTCTGTTATACAGATTGTAAATGCAGCCTGACAACTTTCTAAAGTTAACAGACTGTTCAAGGGTACAGAGACACCACAAGCCATTAAAGGGTGCTCTAGACTGCAGTGTCTGAAGAAAATGCAAAGCAGCCCTGAAGCTGGAATTGATTTTCTGGCCCAGCTGGAAATACAGTAACTCCAGGGTAATGTCTGAACCTGAGTCACAACTAAGGGCCAAATGAATGAAGGGTTGGGAGGTGAGAATATCCTACTTATCAAGGAAAGATGGTTATTGACTTTCACCGCACCAAAGAGTCTTTATGTCCAGTCACTATTAAGGGAGTAGATGTAGAGGAGGAGGTCCACTCCTACAACAACAACATTTATTTATATAGCACAGATTCATACAAACAATGGAGCTCAAAGTGCTTTACAGGACGTCACAAAGAAAGTTACATAAAAAAATTAAGATTCTGCAATAATATTAAAAAATAAGCAGCAAAAGAAAAAGGTAAGGTCAGATGGCCAGGAGTACAGAAAACAAAGCTCCAGTTAGGCTGGAGAAAAAAAACAAAATCTGAAGGAGTTCAAAGGTCAAAAGACCACCCTACCCCCACTGGGCATTCTACCTAACATACATGTTCTTAAATCAATCCTCTGTTTTCAGGCTTCACATGATAGAATAGGATACAAGTGCTTGGGAGTCCACATCAATGACAGGTTAGACTGGTCTCAGACCACAGAGGAACTAGAGAAGGAAGGCAGAGCAGGATCTCCTTCTTTAGGAGACAGAGCTACTTTAATGTGGGAAGTGACATCTTTCACATCTTCTACAGCTCTGTGATGGCCAGTGTCATCACTTCAAGAGAGTCCCACCGAATCAACAAGCTAATTAAAAGGGTAGGCTCGGTTATGAAGGACACACTCCAGAACCCCTGGAGGTCGCAGCAAAGGAGAGAATTAAAACCAAACTGAGTGCCATTATGAACAAAGCTGCACATCCTCTCTGTGGCACACCAACACTGAGGACTTTCAACCATCAAATTATTCAGCAAAAGTATGCAAAGAAACATGACTGGGACTCCTTTATACCAACAGCAATATACCTGTATAGTGTGTGGCGGACGCCTGGAGAATGGAAGAACCGGGAGAGAAACAATAACTCCCCCCAGGACATGAGAGGGCGGGCAACCCTGGTTTGCATCAAGGCCATAGGATCAGTACTTGGAAGCTCAAACCAGTTGGGACCCATGGCCACCTCCAGGGGGCGACTGAACATTTGTGGAGCCCAGGACGGCAGTATTTCCGCCACACTGGGGAGTGCTGCCAAAAGAAGATCTGGGGACACCTGGAGTACTTCCGGGTGCCCATGCAGCACTTCCACCACACTCGGGAGGCCATCTCACTCCATTCAGAGAGCTGGAGTCGAGAGGTGGAAGACGGAGTTTGCGAGAGAGGAGTGGAGGCGGCAGAAAAGAAAAGAGAAAGAGAAAGAAAAAGAGAGAAGAGAGAAGGGACTGAGCCATATTGGTGATTTGTGCACTGTGCTGCATTATACAAGAAGGAAAATAAATAGTGTGAGCTTTGGGACTTGTGAGTCTGCGTGTCTGTGTGTGTCGGGGCTGATATACCACAAGTGCCACAAGGAGACCTGGATTGCCAAGTTGACAGATTTCATTTCTTTCTTTTTTTAATTTTTCTTCTTTATTAGTCATCCTGGTGTGTGTTCAGACCATAATGTCTGTGTGTATGTGTGTGTGTATGTGTATATACTGTGTGTGTATATATATAATGTATTTATACTGTATATGTTTTTATCTATTTAAAGAGCTTCTGTAAAAAGTCAAACTACCCCCTGTGGACAAATAAAGTTCTATCAACTGTACCTATCTTTCTATCTATGGCATGATGTCCAATTTTATAAAAGAACCAAAGTCCATTGCTTCCAAGTCTGAGGCGATTGTTTTTGAAATTCCTAATGAGGGTTTTTGCGATTGCCTTTATTATTATAGTGCTATCTCTTTTATTACACATGTCAGCTGTCATCATGGCATTTGTGAAGTGGGTGTATTACCTGCAGTTTTAACTTTGCTTAACAAGTAACATCACTGGATGATATTCACTAACTGAATGATTTAAGCACATTGCTATGGTTTAATGTTTATTATGGCTGCCTTTATTTTTGTCATTATTAATGCTATTAAGTGTTTGTCTTTAAGTTTCTCCAGCTAAAAATACCACATGTAAAAAGTAATCATTTGATGTTGCATACATCAGGAAATAAACTATTAAGCATTGCAGAACCCTAGGAAAAACAATACATTGCACAGAGAGTAAAGCAGAAAAAAACACTGAGACATTGTCACCTGACCATGTGGAGCACAATGGAGCAGAACAACATCAGTGGATTCCCTGGTGGTAGTCACATGGCTGATATGCTCACATTTTCAAATGAGCTAGGACTGTCCAAGCCTCCTGCTTGTGTTAGACATATGTTTTAAGTTTTTTTTTTTGTCCATCTAAAGATGTCTTCATTAAATGTTTTGCCAAGTGAGGCCTGTTTATTTCTTTTGTGAGCCATGTGTGAGGTCATGTTTCTACTATCATTACATTATGTCCCTTTCCAGCAAGCGGTATCTTTTTTTTTTTTACTATCTCCCATTATAATGCATTGTCTTTGCCCCTGAGAATTAGTCCCTGCTTGTTTTTGTAAAAGCTGCACCAAATCCTCATCAGGTTTTAACTTCCACTTCATTACAAGTCAACCCCATCTTCTATTCTGCACATCTTAATCTTCATCCCAAGGTACAGATGGATTTTACTACCCAAGCAGTACCAGAGGCCCAGCCAATGGTATCTGACGAGTGCTAAAGACCTTGCAAGACACAGCATTTATTCAGACTACTGGCTTTACACTGTGTCTAATTTAATATGCTCTGTATCGTTTAGCTTTTACCTCATTTTTGTATTCCTGTCCACAGAGATAACACCAGAGTCATAAGCCTAAAACTCTCTTTCCTCCCAGCCATTGACATCATTTCTTGGCTTTGTAGTCCTCATGGAGATGACTGATGAAAGTCAGCTCCTTGTCCTCACATGGCTAAGATGCATGCTCTGTGGTATTGTGCTGCTAACAGTCACTGTTTCAGTACTCTGAAGTTGCAGGTCTGATCTAAAATTGAGAATCCATGTTGCTCATTTGGAAGTGCAATGTGTAAAACTCTTAGTTAGAGTGAAAACGAGTGGGAAAGTTAAATCATTCAGATTTTCCTGCTCTGGTCTTTCTCTGCTTTGTATCCGTTTCTTTTACGTACTTGGTCTGTCTTCCTCCACCTAGTACTTTCACACACCCGCACATACTCGCTCCATGATACACCTACAGTATCTCATTGTGCAGTGTAAGTAGCAAGGCATGAATTCAACAATTCTACAAGCGAGCCAGGAAGATCTTTAACCTTATTAATGTTTCCAATATTCATTTCCTATTTTGACTCTATATTGGAAAGCCATCAAAAAATAATCAATCAATTGATATACAAAGCACATCTGCATCTGAGCCTCAGGTTATGAGTACCTTTTGTAAATGTTAGTAACAAATATAATGTATAAACAGGAAGCAGGTTACTGCAATTACCTTTTCAATATTCACCTTACAAAAATCATCACCAGATTACAAGTTTAAAATGCTACATTTATCAAACATATCAACCACATGCACTCTTGTCTGGATTGACTTAATTCTCAACAATATCATATCATCCTTAATATATGATATTATATATAACAAATATATTACTAACTTAAAATGCTATTAACTCCAACACCACAAATCATCCATGACTGTTCCTTACCCGTCAAAAGTCCAATATTCTTGATACCAGCCTTCCTCATTAAAAATGTATTTTTGTAAACTTGTGCAATTCTGTGGCTCCATTTATTAAAAGCTCTCACTGTAGATCTGTCTGTGAAGCTTCATGCGTCTTCATATTCAAAAGTGTGCTTTTCTCTCCAGTATTTTAAATTGGCCATACTTTATTCTCCACTTCACTCTTCTGTACTAGTAGAGCTGATCCAGATTCCATTATACAGTTCATCCGGAAAATATTCACAGCTCATCACTTTCTTCACATTTTGTTATGTGACAGCCTTATTCCAAAATGGATTAAATTCATTTTTTTCCTCAGAATTCTACACACAACACCCCATAATGACAATGTGAAAAAAGTTTACTTGAGATTTTTGTAAATTTATTAAAAATAAAAAAACTGAGAAATCCCATGTCCATAAGTATTCACAGCCTTTGCTCAATACTTTGTCGATGCCCCTTTGGCAGCAATTCCAGCCTCAAGTCTTTTTGAATATGATGCCACAAGCTTGGCACACCTGTCCTTGGCCAGTCTCGCCCATTCCTCTTTGCAGCACCTCTCAAGCTCCATCAGGTTGGATGGGAAGCGTCGGTGCACAGCCATTTTAAGATCTCTCCAGAGATGTTCAATCGGATTCAAGTCTGGGCCACTCAAGGACATTCACAGAGTTGTCCTGAAGCCACTCCTTTAATATCTTGGCTGTGTGCTTAGGGTCGTTGTCCTGCTGAAAGATGAACCGTCGCCCCAGTCTGAGGTCAAGAGCGCTCTGGAGCAGGTTTTCATCCAGGATGTCTCTGTACATTGCTGCAGTCATCTTTCCCTTTATCCTGACTAGTCTCCCAGTTCCTGCCCCCCACAGCATGATGCTGCTACCACCATGCTTCACTGTAGGGATGGTATTGGCCTGGTGATGAGCGGTGCCTGGTTTCTTCCAAACGTGACGCCTGGCATTCACACCAAAGAATTCAATCTTTGTCTCATCAGACCAGAGAATTTTGTTTCTCATGGTCTGAGAGTCCTTCAGGTGCCTTTTGGTAAACTCCAGGTGGGCTGCCATGTGCCTTTTACTAAGGAGTGGCTTCCGTCTGGCCACTCTACCATACAGGCTTGATGGGTGGATTGCTGCAGAGATGGATGTCCTTCTAGAAGGTTCTCCTCTCTCCACAGAGGACCTCTGGAGCTCTGACAGAGTGACCATCGGGTTCTTGGTCACCTCCCTGACAAAGCCCCTTCTCCCCCAATCGCTCAGTTTAGATGGCCGGCCAGCTCTAGGAAGAGACCTGGTGGTTTCGAACTTCTTCCAAATATGAATGATGGAGGCCACTGTGCTCATTGGGACCTTCAAAGCAGCAGAAATTTTTCTGTAACCTTCCCCAGATTTGTGCATCAAGACAATCCTGTCCCGGAGGTCTGCAGACAACTCCTTTGACTTCATGCTTGGTTTGTGCTCTGACATGAACTGTCAACTGTGGGACCTTCTATAGACAGGTGTGTGCCTTTCCAAATCAGGTCCAATCAACTGAATCTACCACAGGTGGACTCCAATTAAACATCTCAAGGAAGATCAGGGGAAACAGGACGCACCTGAGCTCAATTTTGAGCTTCATGGCAAAGGCTGTGAATACTTATGGACATGTGCTTTCTCAATTTTTTTATTTTTAATAAATTTGCCAAAATCTCAAGTAAACTTTTTTCACTTTGTCATTATGGGGTGCTGTGTGTAAAATTCTGAGGAAAAAAATGAATTTAATCCATTTTGGAATAAGGCTGTAACATAACAAAATGTGGAAAAAGTGATGCGCTGTGAATACTTTCTGGATGCATTGCATGTTCACCTCATATGGTCAAAATGACTCCCTGATCCTATCAGTTTATGTTTATTTGTGGAGACTCCTTAAATTTCATTTCCTGGTAATTTATCATCTATTGAATTCCTTTAAATGTTTGTTACTTTGCTAGTGTGAATTTTACACTTGCTTATGTTATAAAGCAGTTTGAAAAATTAGTAGTAGTAGTTTATTTATATAGCGCCCTTCACAGACAAAAAGTAACAGAGCGCTAAACAGCAAATACAGTACAAATACAACAGTTAAACAAAACATAAACAAAACCAATAAAAACAATAAATAAACAAACTGGAACTATTCAGTACTGATTAAAAGCTTGTTTAAAAAGAAATGTTTTTAGTTGTTTTTCTAAAAGAATCAACAGACTCGACTCCACGCAGACCACAAGTCAGGCTATTCCATAGTCTTGGTGTACTCTTTGAGGCCTACAGTATAAAATAAAGATTAATGATTTGTGGTAGCGCTGCTGCCTCTCAACAAGGAGAGCGACATTCATGTCCTGGGTGCTACCTGCATGGAGTCTGCGTGTGTTTATTCCAGGTGCTCCACGTTCTTCCCACAGTCCAAAGGCATGCAGGTTAGGTGAAACAGTATTGTTAAATTGGCCCTAGTGTGTGTTTGTGTGTGCTCACCCTGCAATGGACTAACACCAAGTACTGGGATTGTTCCTGCCTTGCACTCTATGCTTGTTGGAATAGGCTCCAGCTTCCCCCCACCCCTGCCCTGATTAAACTGGAAAAGAAAACTGATGATTAATGGACATCATTTGTCAGGAGCAAATTTGCATTTATACCTCTCAAAAAATGGCCCATTTACTTAAAAAAAGATAGAAAAGACAGTACTGTCTATTGACCTTTAAAAAGTTTTAAAATGTTTTTTTTTTCCCAATAGGGGCATGCAGGTTTGGTGCACTGGTGATTCTAAATTGTTCCTAGTGTGTGCTTGGTGTGTGGGTGTGTGTGTGTGCTTTGCGGTGGGCTGGCACCCTGCTCAGTGTTTGTTTCCTGCCTTGCGCCCTGTGTTGGCTGGGATTGGCTCCAGCAGACCCCCGTCACCCTGTAGTTAGGATGTAGCGGGTTGGATAATGGATGGATGGATAGGGGCATCACCGTGGCACAGTGGTAACAGGTTTCCTCCAGAGCAGTCATTACTCTTGTGAAACTCTGTTACATAACTTGTTCCTATATTACTTCTTTTATAGCAAAGCTTAGTTAAAATATACAGTTGCATTAGCTTTTTGAAACATTTGTGACTAGGTTCAGGCATGACAAATTGCAAAACAGAATAATTTGGGGTACCAACCGGGTCATCACGTTAAATGTCTAACAATATAAACAAAAGAGAGATGCTCTTCAGTGTATTTGCCCAATGGGTTTCAAGCTGCAAATGATACAAAAAGGTTTTGGCTTATAACCACAAATCAAGGTCAGCCTGTTTGGAAGCCGCATCCTGCAGGTCACCTTTGCTCTTCCGGAAAGCGGAGGCTTTTATGGAGGATGAAGCAGAAGGGGTGGAGATAGTTGCCTCCACTGGGTAGTTTTTTGAAATTTTGGAGAAAGAAGCAGAGTTGTTAAAGTTAGCTACAGCAATCCCTCTCGCCCGGGTGGGTTATTACAAACCTCAATGGAGCCAATAAGGAGATCCTCCGATATGCATGCGTGACATAAAGCAATACCTTCATTTGTTTTAACACAGAGGCAAAGAGAGTGTGTTACTTTTTGAGTTAATTTTAAACAGCTAAAGCACCATCAGACCTACTGTATTTGTGAGTTTTATGGTTTCATCCACACCATCCAAAAACAGCGTTCTACTGAATGTCAGCTCTAAATTGACACAGTAAATATGTGGGGTTATGTGACAGTGTCTGATATATTAGCTTAGTGGGGATATGTAAGCGTCCCTGCTGGCAAAAGCTCTTAATCTCTGTGGTTTATACTAAACAAAGCAGATTCCGGAGACCTGATGATGGCAAGACACTGAACAGTAGTAAAGAAATAACAAAATGCCACAGGCTAAGGCTTGGTAGCATCACAGAAAAGGAAAAACTAAACTAGAATAAAAAATTGATGAAACAAAAACCATTGGAGGTCTGATACTATAACTAAATCGCAAGTTTCGATAATGAAATATCAGGTCAGACATGTAGAGCACTGCAATTAAAACAAATACAGTACTAAGTAATGGCAACAAAAACAAGTTTTATTATAATTGGTTCCAGTAGTCAATTCAGGGACCTCAGACACAAGCGGATGTCCTTTAGTTACACTGGTCGATGAAGATTTTATCACAGAACAACTTTGGAGTGTTTTCAAAGTCCATTTTCATGCTAATTTTAGAAACATACTCAGAATTTCTCTACAACTTATAGTTTTTTAGACTGTATATTTAATATATAAACCCTTATTAAGCTGTACAGGCTTTTAAAAGTTAAAATGCAGATTAATTTTTTTTTATTGCTAATTTTGAACATTTTATTACTTTCCAAAAGGGCATAAAATACGGCTGTTGTCCCAAGGCTACAACACGTAAGACAGGAGCCCTCTGCCTGTTTGAGGCCCAGCCAGTTGGCAATCAGATGTCAAAATGTAAACATCTTTGTGTTTACATATTTTAAAGCTAATTTTTTGAATTCTCATTTGGACTTTTTTCCTGGAATTCTTGCACTTGCCATTAACGAGTATGGAGAAAGTTTCATTATGACATTTCTTAAATGGAAAACCAATACCAAGGCAAGTGTTGTCCTGAAATGCATTCTAATTATTGCTGGATCTTTAAGTACAGCACAAAATTCTGCACTTCTACCTGTTAGGTGAGATGATCATAGCCTGTGTATGTATTGTAAATAGAGTAAATATATGTTTATTATCAATTTTCATCATGTGTCATTGAAAGTCTTTGTGTGATAGAAAAAGACTGATTAGATATTTGAATTCAGCCGAAAAAATACTGTAAAATTCACCTATATTGATTCATGTGACAAAAAAAGTTATTTTTTGTTACACCATGTTATTTTTACCATTACGTTATATTATAAAAACTGTTAAATATGAATCAAGGGACGCTATGCTCAGACTATATAACTCACATCAGGAGTATTTTGTGCAGTTCTGATCATCTTTCTACAAAAAAGAGCATCCCAGGACTTAAGGACATGCCGCACTGTGACAGATTCAGAGAATTAAATGTATTTAGCCTGGAGCACAGAAGGCTGCCTGGGACCTCGTCCAGGTCTTCAAACTTCTCAAAGGCATTGAGAAAGAATACCCAGCAGAATTCTTCCAACTTAATGGTGAATAATCCACTCAAGGACACTTGTGGAAATTAAGAGGAAGGCCATTTAGGACTGAAGCCAGAAAGCACTTCTTTATTCAAAGAGTTGTGGAAATATTGAACAAAATATCAAGAAGTGGAGTCAAAGAAGAAACCTATCTGGATGAGATATTGGGACAGCTTAGCTATTAGCTAAATAAACAAGCCTGGTGGACTGAATAATCTCCTCTCATTTGCCAATTTTTCAAGTTCTTACAAGCTGTCCCCCGCGGCTCTGCCCGTGTAGTGGTGAAACAGGATAAACTTTAAAAATTCAATACAAAATTTTTAAAAATGCAATAATTTGTATTCAGAAGAATTTATATTGATAACTTTCATATTCGAGGGCCTCTTGATATACAATATTTTTGGTTTTCCTATCAGGGGCAAGAATGTAGCTGTGATCTCTTTGGCAAAAGCATAAAAAGTTGGCCAAGTGGAAGGTCTGTACGCTCGAATGTCAAACATTGCCACTGTATCTGATTTTGTTCAGCTCTGACGAGACAGCTTCCCACGAGTGGGGAGAAAACCACTAGCCGTGACATCTCTGCCAATGAGCAGGTACCTTCTAAAACACACGTAGCTGTGATCTCTCTTTCAAAAACATCAAACTTCACTCCTTAATCTTTAGATTATAATGTCTGCTGAACAAACAGGTATCGCTAGCGGAAGCAAGGTGCGCTCCAACACATGGCGAGAGGTACAGCGACTCGAACGGAGGCTGGCACGTGAGTGAAGATGGTCCCACCTCCAACTCCCTTCAGTCCGCAGCCTGTCTCTCGGATTTGCGTGAATAAATCGGTGCCGCAACCAAACTCTGATACTTGATGAGAGAAGTCGCAAAATCAACCGGAATGTTCAAGCAAATTCTAGAAAAAAACCTGATCTAAATCCGTTAAGTAGTTCTCTCGTGAAAAGCGGACAAACATACAGACAGACAGATGTTGGATATTATACATATAGAGATGCACTATCATCTTTTAGAAGGGTAAGAACTTTGATTCATGGATCCAGTGCAGTGGCGTAGGGAAGGGTGGGTCTGGCCCAGCCAATCAGTTCATTGTTCACGAAAATTTTCAATAAAATTTTGTAATTGATTGAGTATTTGTTATTTTATCTTTCTTTCGGTTTCAAAGTGGTATGTCAAGTCCCATTGGTATAGTGAATCTTCAAGAAATAAATATATAAATAAATGGCACAGTGTCACCGTGTGTGTGTAACCTGCTTGGTGGTAGTCATTAGACAGTTAATAAAAGCTTAAGTTGCTTAATTGAGCACTTTCGACGAACACCAACAGATAGCTTCATATTTTAAGGGATTATTTCTAACATGGCAAAACAAACTGAAATATCAAGATTTTTCAAAAAGCCTCATTTAGCTATATGGAATAAATATCCAGAGTTTGTCCAACAAATTAAAAGAAAAGTGGAAACAAGGCAGCAAAAGCTGTAACCTCTTTTGGAGGTGCCTGGCAACTGCTCTGAGGACATTTTCCCAAATGATAGATAGATAGATAGATAGATAGATAGATAGATAGATAGATAGATAGATAGATAGATAGATAGATAGATAGATACTTTATTAATCCCAAGGGGAAATTAACCCTAATGTCAAAGCTTTGTTGGCAGTAATGGTCACACTTCAAAGTACAACTTGCTGTGTTAAGAATCCGTGAATCAGATCAAGATGAGTATGAGATCATCCACGTCATCAGTTCTCAGCAACTTGACTCTCTTATCATTTTATCTTGCTGAAAATCTAAATCGTAACAAAATCCCGATCAGTTTAATCTAAAGCCCCGATGCCTGCGTCTGGCATAAAACTGGACAGGGCCTGATTTTGTGAGTGTGTTTTGATTGCCTTGAAAGGTCTTGCTCATCTTTTGCATGGTCCTAATAATTCAGTTATGTGACTGTACCGCAGTATGAATAGATGTATTTTTTTTGGAAAAGTGCCCTTATATATTATACTAAAAACTAGATGAGACATTATTACAAAGACCCACCCTAAAATCTACTCCTGGCTACGCCCCTGATTCTGAGCATTAAGACTTTTATCCATAAGAAATAGGAATAGTCAAAAGGATGAATTTATCTATATCGCAAAGTAAGGCGTCAAACAAATAACCACTTGGCACCCAATGGTTAGTGAGCATGAAGGAAAGTCTGCAAACAAATATTTAATACTGAACACTTTGAAGTTAAAGAATATTTAGTCAGCCTCTCTGACTTTGCAAGATAATAGCTCTTTTCTTCAATTAACCAACCACTCCCTTTTTAAAGGACAGTCTAACATTCCCACATTCATAAATGCCCCAAACTGTTAAGAGTTTTACCAATGTGGCTGCCTGTTTGTAGTGCTGGATTAAGTGCATGTCCGGGGCTTGGCGCTCATTACCCAACAAACTGGGGGCCCCCTTGCAGTAGGTCATTTTTTTTTTTGTTTTCTTGCCGTTTCTTACCCTTGAGACAAAGGGCTACACTTGCTTCTCTGTACGTACAGGGCATCGCTTACCTTACATTGTATGAAGGGCACTACATAAGAGATCTGATAGTCTTAAGTGAAAGGGTTATCGCGAATCATGCGCCCAGGTGGCCGGCCCACGGTGCACCACTCCTCTTCGTACTCTTCCCGAAAGTCGACATGACACCTGGCCAGCGTATCCTTGATCCCTCACTCAGAATGTAAATTGGGATGATGCAGATGGATGAAACACAATGTATGTCTCCTTTTAAACAGAAGTGAAATCCTCCGACCGTCCGTCGCCAGTTACCTCTGTGAGTACAGCGTTGTACCGAGGTGATATGTCAGGGTTTGACTCTTAAGTCGCCGGCAGTTTCCCAAGCGCTCGAGTCGACACACGCTCGCTTGCTCGCTTTCCCGCCTTCCCTTCCGCGCGCTCCCGCCTGTCCGCCTACGCACGCGCGTGCGTGCGTGCGTGCGTACACACTACAGCCTTCGCTTCAGAACCACGTGCGCGCGGACTGACAGATTGCAACCCACCTCTGTGGGAGGTGCCATATAAATGCCATTTAATTGCCAGTCAGGAGTTGTAAACGGGGATAGCGAACGGGAGGGATAAGTGCTCTGCAAATTTTTCTGCCGAATAATCATGACAGTTTTGAACGGCAAGGAGCCGGCGCAACAGGGTGTTTCTTCCAATCAAGGGCGACTGGTCCACTGCCTGCTCTTCTGGGTCGTGCTGCTGTCGACCCTACAGATCCTCACGTTGGCGGTCTTCTTCGCTGTCGTGTATCCGCAGGTAAGAGACGAGGGACAAGTTTGCGGTCATTTCACTGTGTAGCCGCGCACTTGAGATGCAAGTAAAGATTTCACAAGTCTGTTGTGGGGTTGTAGAGTTAAATGTGCTTTAAGAAAGAAACCGCGAGTGACGTGTGGATCGGAGGGCATTGAGCTATCGACCGGTGGCCGCTCACTTTAGAAAAGGAGGACCGACGGAAAAAGCGCACGTGCGCAGCCAAGTGTACCTTTTAGGATGCTTGGGCGAACGAGACGGGAAAGTTCAGTTTGGCCAAAACGACGGGAACCTTCGGTGCCGACCCCCGTTTTTAATACTTGCCTAATGTGAACGTCCCAAGTTATCACTTTTTAAGAGCGGATGGGCTACTATTGTAAAGTGTTTTTCTCTCTGCCGAGATTGGGAGGTCGACGCGTATCCCGGGCAGTAGTAACGGAGAGGACCGATTAGCTGCGTTAACTCACCCTTTTTAACTTTACCGTGCAGCACGGTTATATTTATACGATATACGAAGGCTGTGATGAATGGATGTGTTTAATCTCAAAAGCAGCGACTTTTCTAGTAGAAGCCTGGCTTTAATACTACGGAGAACGGAATTTGTGTGCCGGGTATACGTGTGGGCGAATGTATTTGGGTTTGTGTTCGTTTAATAAGCACTGTACATAGGTGTGATTAAGTAGCATATGTGTGTATTTCTATGATTTTTCATGTATGTTTTGATCGTGTACGGGACGTATCTCTGCATATGTGTAAGTATAAATTCCTTAGTTGGGGAAGAAGTCCGGTGCACATTACATCTGTGAAAATAACAGGTCAGTGGGAAGGTTAGAACTCCGAAGCCTCCGTTGCTTAGCCTTTAAAAGGTTAACAATGTAACAATATAATAAATTCATATGTATTTAGACATGTGTAATAACCCCTTCTCAGCCACTGTCGCCACTTCTCCTATATACTTGCTGTACGTTTTGTGTGTTTTTTTTTTTTTTTTTTTTTTATTATTAAAACGGTTTTCAATCAAACAAGACAATCGACCAGATAACATTATTTAGCAAAATTAACCTCAAGTACAGCTTTGAAAGACTCCAAAGTGCGATCTACAAGTTTGTTTATTCCACGCATCTATGGTTGTCTGTAGGAAGAAACCGCTTGTTGGAAATGTACACCAACGGTGTCCTCAATTCTTGTTGATGCACAGCAACAAGTGCCTCGTAATGCACTTCAAAGAAGCACCTCCATTTCCAGCTTTTACTCTTCTGGAAGTGCAGGTTGAGTAGTGCAGAATGATTTGCTCATAACAAAACCTTCAATAGTGTTTTCTATGTACTAATGTTCCAAGACACATTATATATTTTAGCCAGTTCTCTGAATCCAGCATCAAATTTAGTCTGAATAAAACATTCTAATTAATTTCAATTAAGGGTAAAGCCTTTCCAGTGATGGTTGCACTGCTTGGCTTCTGTTATTAAGGGACCACTTGACACACTTTTTGGTGAGCAGGTCCTCCGCTCTAGTTTGTGACCCTTACTGTATAATGCATGTCTGCTCTTAGTGAAGTGACATTTTTCAATATATTTCCTCTTCAAGGTTCCTCCAGTGCCACCATTTCCGTAAGTCTGCTTATCAAGATATTCCATCCATCCATTTTCTAACCCTCTGAATCCGAACATAGGGTCATGGGGGTCTGCTGGAGCCAATCCCAGCCAACACAGGGTGCCAACCCACCGCAGGACACACACAAACACACAAAGCCCACACTAGGGCCAATTTAGAATCGCCAATCCACCTAACCTGCATGTCTTTGGACTGTGGGAGGAAACCCACGCAGACACGGGGAGAACATGCAAACTCCACGCCGGGAGGACCTGCGAAGCGAACCCGGGTCTCCTAACTGCGAGGCAGCAGCGCTACCACCGTGCCGCCCCTTATCAAGATATTCCCTGTGCAAATTCAATGAGGATAGTGACACCATTTAGTAGGTTTACATGTAATACAGCATTTAATCTTATCGAGTTAAAGATCAAACATTAAACTGTTACACCTCCCTCCCTGCCGCATCCACGCTGTTCATCAGAAGTGATGCCCCCTTTCCTCCTACATGCACCATTTACTGGAGCCCCTTCAACCTACTAAGAGCAATCTGCTGAAAAAGTCTTGTGCTTCCTTTGTTTTGGCGGATATGCAGATCGACATTTAAGCAGGATGTGTGCCGTGTCTTGAACAAAATGTGTGGTGTTAAGCGGAGTTTTTTTGATCATAGCAGCTGTGTGCGTATATTGACAGGATCATCGTGCTTCATCTGACCTGGTGGCACTGGAGCGAGTTTTCTTTGCTGCTATTTTAACATTGTTTAGACCTACACATGGGAGCATGAAACAGGTTTCTTTGGTTTTGCATGTTTGACCAGGTCATATTTCAATTCTCTCAAACCATTGTTTTTTTTTTTAACAAGTGCCAAGAGTTCAGCGTTTAACCAGATGTAAGGTGTATTCATGATGTGAACCTTTTCTGTTTGTTACTTGTGTTTTGCAGGCTGTCTGTCTGCTGCCTGCTCATGTATGCATTTCAGTCCGCTCTACAAAGAAACTATGACTTCATTTACACAATTCCTTCTAGAAATGTTTTGTTAGAGCATGCATGAAAATGTTGCATCTTAAGTCTAACAGGAAGTTGACAGTCAGGTGGCTTTTGTTCTGCTTTCTCAGCACTCTGACCATAATAAACAAACAGTAACATCGTTCTGAAGGGCTTGCAGGCAATGATGGTAAATGGCAGTAGGCGGCCGATAAAGATTCTGCTTTAATACCGTGCCATGTTTTATAACAAATTATCTACAGGGTCTTAAGCTTTGAGTGTGTTGCACATCTAATTGGTGCAATCCTCCCTTCTTTTAGACAACTGAAGTAAACCTTTCAACTCACTAGAAATGTTTTTTGGCATATCCTAAATAAGCAGCAGCATTCCTTTAAACAGCATGTGTTCTTTTGAGGAGAAAAGAGTTTGCATCATTAACGGCTTGTTTCTTCATTTTCTAAATATAAGCTGCTCAACAGATGCAAGGCTTGCTTTACTCAAAGTTCAACACTCAATTAATGCTGGTAATTGTTTTAATCTTGTATGTGGGATCACAATGCGGGTTTCTTAACTTCTTGTCTTGATTTTTTTTTTTGCTTTGTTGTTGCCGAAAGCTTTTCCAATACACTGGACATTACATCAGATTTCCTTCTTTGTGTATCTGCTTTTGTCTGAATTGGTGTCCTGTTATAGGATTTATTGATGCCCTTTAACTTTATGAAATACTTCAAGGCTCCTATGCTAATTGAAATAAAGTGCAATGCTCATCTTCCAAGTTAAAATCAAAATTGAAAACTAGAAGTTAAAAGGCACCCAAGTGTTACCATGTTTCATACTTCATATGTCTAGAAACTGTTGTCTCCCGGCGCATCACGCTTTACTGCTCTCCTTTGACCCTCTGCTGAAGGGTGAGGGATGTGGAGCACCATCAGTCATTTGAGTTTGGTAGATTCGGTTTACTCGTCTTATTCTTCAGACGTCCGAAACAAGTCCCTGTCTCAAAACCTAAAGGATTGTGGTTCTCTAATCAAAATACACGTTACTCCATTGTTACTCACACTTTAGAGAGAGCTGAATGGCCGAAGTTCACTTCATCAAGCAGAAATGAAAGCTGCTTTACACTCTTCATTGTCACTGCACACTGTCTTGCTTCCTTTTGTTTGTTTTGCTTACCCTTTTGGAATCGGGAGGTTGGTTTGGTTTATAAAAAGCCACATCATAAAGTGTCTGCCGCTGTAGTCGATATCCCTAATCTGCCTTTCAGTCTTTTTTTTTTTTTTTTTTTTTCATTCCTTGGTTTAAAGGCAAATATAATTGTTAAACAATTGTTAAACAATGCTGTTTATATGTAATTTTCAAACTTTTTGGCTAAAGATTATTTACTTATTATCCAACCCGCTATATCCTAACTACATGGTCACATGGGGGTCTGCTGGAGCCAATCCCAGCCAACACAGGGCGCAAGGTAAGAAACCAAACCCAGGCAGGGCGCCAGCCCACCGCAGGGCACACGCACACACCCACCAAGCACACACTAGAGACAATTTAGAATTGCCAATGCGCCTGACCTCCATGTCTTTGTTTCCTGCGTGGAGTTTGCATGTTCTCCCACAGTCCAAACCCTTAAGGGTCTCTTAACTACGAGGCAGCAGTGCTACCCACTGCGCCCTCCTTATATCCAAGGTGACTTTAAACATTTGAGGTACAATCGGCTACGTGTCTGGTGCCCATTAGAGCACAATCTGAAGTGACCGTGTCCATACTGGAATTTGAGTCCACAGCTGGAGTTTCAAGTCCGAACGCCATACTACCCAGATCACATTGTAGTTTTTATAGTATTTATAAATGTTTTCTCAAACCCATTTAATTCTGATTAGGGTCATGGATTCAGTTTTGCATGGATAAATTCTGACCATACGAGGCAGCCAGCCCATCAGTGGGCGCGTGCACACACACACACACACACACACGTACAAAATCTAAACTGGAGCTGCCATTTAACTTTGGGATTGTGAAAAGATAACCAGAGCAGCCTGGCGAAGCCCAAGTGGACATGCAGAGAATGTGCCAACTTCACACACTGAATGACTGACTGAGGGATTTGAACCCTTTCAGCTCTGCACTGCACTGCATTGTATCAGGATGGAAGATTAAATGTGCTGTACTGTTGAATATTCTGCGTTTTTTAAAGCTGTGATGAAAATTTTGTTTAACTCCCTCCTCGCCAGCAGTTTTACATCTCACTGTATAGTTTGCTTATTCTGTCCCTGTAGGATTCTCAAGTGAAGTGTGACATTCAACACATTAGCCGTGATTACTAAAGTGTTGTGGCAGTATGGTCATCGTCTTTCAGCTGCTCCAGTTAGGGGTTGCCCTACCGGATCATCTTGTTCCATGTCTTTGTGGCAGTACTGACAATGCTAATAAAAACAAAGGGCTGATTTGTGAATCTTCTTTACCCATATAAAGACGAGGTATATCATGTTTTACCTAATCAAATGTGTTTTGTTTTATTCTGAAATTGATGCCTGCAACACATTCCAAAAAACTTGAGAGTTGTGGTTTAGAGCGAATAATGAGCTGACGAGTTAAAATAAACTGACGAGAAGCAGTTAATGTCAAACAGGCCAGGTAATCCTACAGTGGTGTATAAGGAGCTGCACTCCTTCAAGAGCAACAGTGGGTTGAGGCGTGCCAATCCAGCCGGTGCATCACCGAATAGTCCAGCACGTTGAGAACATTTTCCCCCAAAGATATTTTAAAGGTTCAAGGTATCCAGTCTAATTTCAGTGAGTTCAGGGCAAGGCTAAAAAAGCACTTCTGAATTTTTTGCATGAACATCAGACATTACTGTCTTAAACTGTCACGTCTGTAATTTAATATAATGACCAGGATTCAGGGCAGCATCTGTAAAACTTAGTCGGGCAGCACCATTTGCCGTTTGCGTTCACAGAAGTTAATTAGGCTTTCCTACACAAAGTAGAAGCCGCATGACAACACAGTCCAGAAGTCCCGCTGACGTCTCTGGGCTCTGCCATCATCGGAGATGGAAAGTAGAAGAGTGGAAATCTTGCTTTGTGGTCTGATGGGTCACCATTACAGATAGTTTTTAGGAAAAACAGTGTTTGGCCTGGAGAACACAGCACAAGATAAGAATCATCCAAGCTGATCCAAAAGCTACCATCTGTCACGGCATAGGTGTGTTCGCTGCCCATGGCATTGTTAACTTGCACATCTGTGAGGGCACCATTAACGCTGAAAGATGTGTACAAATTCTACAGCAATATGTGTCGTCATCCCACCGCCATCTTTTCCAGGGATGTCCCTGCATTTTCCAACAGGACAATGGAAAACCACCATCTGCCCAGATTACAAGTCCAAGCTTGCCTGTGCAGAGAGTGCGGGTACAGGACTGCAGGCAGACCGGTGTGGCACATTGTGAAATACAGCAACAAAGTGTTTTTCAGTATGGTACAGGTTGAATAGGAATTTACAAATCACCCCTTTTTGATTTTATTTTTTTATTTTATTTTTTTTCATGCTGTCCCAACTTTTTTTGGATTATTGGTTGTACAAGAAATAACTTGCCACTTGCCCAGATGTCTTAGCCACGCATCTCCATTTTAAGAGTGTTTTCTTCACTCCCGACTGTGTTGTATAACATGAATTCGGGGACGCACGGTGGGCTGATCTTCCTTCCTTATCCCATTGCTTGGGCCCTGTCTTTTTTAAATTTCCATCCTGCCTGTGAGTTTTCTTCCATTTCCTTTCAACAACAACAACAACATTTATTTATAGAGCACATTTTCATACACACAGTAACTCAAAGTGCTTTACAAAATGAAGAATAGAAAAATCAGACACAATAAGAAAACAATAAGTCAACATTAATTAACATAGAATAAGTAAGGTCTGATGGCCAGGGTGGACAGAAAAACAAAAAAAAACTCCAGAGACTGGAGAAAAAAAATAAAATCTGTAGGGATTCCAGACCACAAGACCGCCCAGTCCCCTTTGGGCATCAAAAGATGAAGAATCTGTTTTTCGGACCTCTGGGGGCGTCTTCAGATCCGTTTTCGTTTTGCCGCATTGCTGTTCTTCTCAAAATAGAAAAAGTTGAAAGTTTTTCATTGTGCACACACAGATATGCAGTATGTATTGACGTGCTCCTCTCGCAGGTGATGAAGATTGCATTCTCCGCTTGCAGTGGTCTGTCGCACTTTCCATTCCAAAGGAGCACACGTCTTTGGGGAGAAGTTAAAAATGTGGACCTTTTTTAAATTGTTGAATTTGTCATCCTACTGCAACTTCCTGAATGCTCTCTTCACCCACTTTAGTAAGACCTCTATAATCCATCCATCCATTATCCAGCCCGCTATATCCTAACACAGGGTCACGGGGGGTCTGCTGGAGCCAATTCTTGCCAATACAGGGCGCAAGGCAGGAAACAAACCTGCCCACCGCAGATCTATAATCATTTAATAAATAGTGGTATTTGTGGAGATTCTTTTTATGGTACCTTTACATCTCACCACCATATTAATATGGTGGACACTGTTGGAATGTTGAGGAACCGTTCATTAAAGCAGTAGAACTTCTGGGCATACAAGTTCTCCCTTCATAAACCAGAGTTGCTCCTGTGAATTTACACCGCCTTTATTTCAGCACGACCAGCAGTGTCGATGTGTAACATGTAAGGGCATGTGCAAACTTCAGGGTCCACAGTTCTAGTAAGTGCTTCCATATTTTGGTCAAAGTGCATACCTCTGCAGTTTTATCATCCGAGCTACACTCGCTAGCTAATTTGTTTAGATGTTGGAGAGCTGTACTTGCGCCAAGGCTTCTTATGACTCAATTACTTGATGTCTTTGTAAGCACCAGGAGCGATGTGTGTGTCGGGAAACTTCCATCCCCTTAACATTTTGTGGTTCCAGACTTTCTTCTAATTGAAGAAACAGCTGGAAAACGGTCTTTTCAACTTTTCAACTGCAGTCGCAATCCACTGCATTCATGGTGATGTGGCTTTTTTTTTTTTTTTGTCCTGAATCTGAAGCTTATTTTTACATTTTTTTTCTTTTTTTTTTTTTTTTTCAGGCATTTTATTTTTTCAAACCTTTGCTCCTGTTGATTTTAAAATCTTGTTTTTTCTTGTGTGGGTTTTTTTTTTTTTCTATCTCACCTGAGTGGAAAAATGTTGATTGGGGTGTTTGCAAAACAAAAAGGAGTGAAAGTTTTATGATTAGGTACACTTCTGAAATGAAAACTGATTGTGGTTGTAAGTGACACTTTATGTGGCAAGGACTGAAAAGTTTACTCTGGCTTTCCTGCTGAGGTCTCATTTGGTTTCACTCCAGAGAATGGAAGTGAAACTAAAAAAAAAAAAAATGTGAATCATCAAGTCATTTGAAGAGAAACCTTATAGTTAAATGAAGAGAGAGAGCATAAAAGCCAAACGTATTGTGTGTGCCTAATAATTATATTGTAAAATGTTAAAATGCAAGTCCTCTTTCCTTAGAGACAGAATGCATTTTGTTTTAATCAGTTCACAATTACTATGGTTTAGCATGAATTATTTATTGTAATCGTTTGTTTTTTTTTTTTTTTTTTGTTTTTTTTGTTCTTAGATATCTGTGAAATCTGACTTGCCAAGTGGATTTTTTACTGAAGGGAGGAAAGGTAGGTTTTCAAATGCAGTGGTTGTTCCATGAGCTTGTTTTAACACCTTTATGAAATATCCTAAAAGGCAATAGAAAGCAGGGCTGTGAAGTCCGATTCGGAGACAATTTTGGGTACCTGGAGTTGGGGTCGGCAAAAATGTTCCGACTCCTCCTACTAAATTTAAATTGTAATTGGGGGATACAGCAAGTTCAAATGGCCCATTTCACAAAGAAATAGTCATAATGAAGTACTTGTCTGATGTAAGAATAAAGCCCAGTGCATAGCTGTTACTACTAGTGTGCTGTTCAGCTGAGCTATTATACAACCTGACATTCATACATTGTAATCTGGATTATGGTACATATTAAACACATTAGATCTAAAATAAAATTAACAAGTTCATGTTAGTGTAAACAAGTGTAATGATGGAGTTGGAGGTGTGTGCTATGGCCTGATGTGTGTTCAGGGGTTCTTGCCTTTTGTTCAAACTGGCTAATACAGTGGAGAGTCGGCTTCCTAGCCAGTAGTTCTGTGGTTAAAGGACATGGATGTTGCCTTCCTTCAATCAACTGGGAAAAATACTGTACATTAGTATATTAAATACAGAGGAGTCTGAGTTGAAGGATTTATCTATCGACTCCACAGCCCTGGAAAAAAGCCATTTAAAACTTTGCACCAAAGCTAAGATAAAACCAACAGGCTTTCTTGAATTTTAATAGTTTATAAAAAAAGCCAGACTTCATAGTCGACAGGTTATTGTTCCATACATATTCTCAGACCTACTTAATGTACAGTAGTTTGTCGTAATGGCTGGGGCCTATTCCCAACATTCAGGCATTGGGTGAGAACCAGCCCTGAATGGTGGAGCAGCAGGGCACAGACACACCAGCACACAACCAATATGGGGTCGCTGCTTGATCTAAGCTGACCATGTTTGGGATTTGCAAAGAATATCTTAGTATCCTGTGGAAAGCCCACAGACACACAGAATGTGCAGTCCCCATGTGGGGTGGAAGATGACATCATGCCACCCATATAGCTATCTAATCCTGCCAACTACGCTATCTCTCTCTATCCCTGCCAACTATAGTAAAATTAATCTGTTTTATATATCCATCCGTCCGTCCCTACCAACTCTCTCTCTCTCTCTCTCTCCCCCCTCTCTCCCTCTCTCTCTCTCTCTCTCTCTCTCCCCCTCTCTCCCCCCTGATCTGGAAAATGGATATCGTTAGGCTCTGCATAAAAGTGGAAATCCCAGATTCCAAGAATACATAGATTGGGGTTATCTTTTACTAAATCAGCTATTCTGGAAAACCTTTCTAATACAGAAAAGATCTGGGTGGCCTGGCCAACAAAATAATAAAAATATACTCTAAATACTGTATGTTATGGAGGCTTTACTAGGTTTTATAACTAATCTGCCTAGCTGCAGATAGCTACTGTATTTGGAATGTTTATCTGGTAAATTATTCTATATGGGAATATGAGGGCTTTTTAAAAAGAGACGACAAAGTTCTCCTTGTGAAGCAGAGTTGGTGGTCTTGAAATGTTGATAGTGATTTATAGAGTTGTTGAAACATCAGCAGATTAATCAATGAGGACCACAAAAAAATAGGAGTCTTCTCTTGCAAACTACTAATAGGATTGTAAAGAAGCCAGTAAAGGTGTAATGTGGATTATCCTATATTGAAATTAGTAGGTAAACGCATTTATTTGTATTTTTTATATATAGATTAAAAAAAAAATTGGCTACATCCTTTTGCCTTTTGATTTTTGTCTCAACACTCATACTTGTGATCATCTGGCCTTTGTTGCAGTAACGGACAGGCCGAAAAAGGATTATGGCTTGCTGATGCATACTCTTCTTTAAAGGGTTAGTGCTACCTGTACACTCATTACCATATACTTTGTACAACTTTAACCCTCTGTAAAGGTTTAATTATTGTGCATTTTCTGCACATAATTTATGACCTCGGCTGTTCCAAAGCTTTCACAATTTGACAGTCTTGCTTCATGCAATCTTTCCTGTCTGCGACCTGTTAAAGTAGGCATCTGCTACATACTGTGATGGATGCATTAACTGTTGAATGCTAAAATAATTTTGGAAATCCTGGACCAACCAGGTGTTTACAGTTCTTAAATTTTGATTATTAAAAAAGGCAAACAAGGAAAATTTAAAAATGATCAGCTACCTAAAGCAGTGTTTGTGTAGAAGGGAAGTGAAACTGCAAGTGTGGAACTTGGATGCCCTCCTGCCTTTCTTCCAGAGAAGCTGAAACTCTTAAAAATGATGAGCCACATTCATTGCTGTTAATGTTGTTTTTTTCCCTTGAAAAGCCCAACTGAATTCCATCCACTGTATTAGGAAGGAATTGTGTTAGGGTTTTTCAAGATACCTACCCTTTTTGCTGGCTGGCTAAACAAAGTTGAATGTGTCCATTGAATACTTTGGCCTCCTTGTACCCCTGTAACTGGATAAGTAGGCTCGATTACTAAAAGATGGGTCGTCTGCATTAGAAAGAATCCGTTTACTAATTACGGAAAACATGACAAGTCAATATCATATAAAAGTGTCAAATACTGAGGAGGTGTTCATGTCATTGTGCTCTCTTGCCTTAAAACAAAAGTCTGCTCAGGCACCAAAATGAAATATGATATACACAAATGTGTGTGTATTAAAGAAAATAGCAAAAAAAAAAAAAAAGTTTTTGCTGTCATCATTTAGTGTTGCCTCATTGTTTGTGTGCAACCATGAAAATAGAGTAAAATATGGAAAAGTGCCCTTCTGCCCCCGTACATTTAAGATGTCGATAGAAATGAATATGAAACTTGACATTAGTAAAGGCCGTTCTTTTGGATATGTTTTATGGATATCTGAATACAAGGTGATATACTGTATGCATAATTAAAAGATGAAAAATCAATGCTGCAGGATTCTAAACGGTCATTTTAGTGCAAATATGAGCAGGCTGGACTTGCAGGAGGTGAAAGGTAATTCTTGTAAAAACAGTTGTAAAGACATATATATTTTAATGATGTGGCCTTTTCGGGTTACATTTGTACCTGCCATTCACCACCACATGTTGCATATTGTGGTCTCCTTACTTAAGCCTTGAATTTTAGTGCAGGATTGCAGGAATCATACCATTTATTAAATTAAAGCATATGGGACTGTTTAAGTAAAGAATCCTGTTAATCCATCAAGGAGATAAAAACGACTCATTGTTGGCACTTTTGTTCCATGGTGGAATTAATTAAAATATAAATGCCTGATTCCTGTGTGCCTTGTGTACTGATAGAGCAAGTGGTACAGGATTTTCTTTGAAGGAAAACTGGTAGAAGAGGTATTGTCAGAGTTGGCAAAGGGTCAAAGCCATAAACTCGACCACACAATGCCGCAGGCAAGAGTCAGAACCAAAAAGAAACTAAGCAAAGTGTCGCCACAAAAAAAAGCATCAAAGATTTTTTTTTTTTGGAAACTGTAAACTTGAATAGGGAAATTATCTCATGGGTGATATTTTAAACCAGTCGTGTCATTAATGTATGTCACAATCTCTAAGGGCACTCGGCCAAACAAGGGGCAGGTCCAAAAATGGGAAGACAAAATACAGTAGCTACAAACCTAAATCAATGTAGTGAAAATGGTAGAAAATAATTCATAACAAAAGTAAATATTAAACTAATAGATTCAGAATCTAGGGCTAGAGAAATTCAACAAATGAGTGTTCAACCAATGAATGTAGAAAAAATCCACAGCACTCTGAGTGTGAGATGATGTGTCCAACAAGTGATGAGCTACTATTGTTGTGACTTGAAGTGCAGTGATTAGAAATAAACTTGAAATTAATGTTGATTTAATACGGCACCAAGTACAGTCCTAATAAAGCAACAGAGACTTTGCATCTCTCCTGTAATGGACTTGTCTGAAGTTGGCCACCCAGCAGTCCATGCCTTCTTTTAACCAACTTCTCCAATATGTTGAGCATCAGACAGGAGTCCGCCTTGGATGGGGTCCCACACTCGCTCCTACTGGTCTTATTTACCTGACTTGCATGTCCTGGGGCCCAAGTTCATTCATCGACATGCAAGTGTCGGACAACTCTTACTCGATTTCTCATTTCTGTGAAGCAGGTATGTCGTCAGCTCTGTCCTTTTTCCTGTTTACAACATAAGCTGGCAATGATGAGAAGAGCACCAGGCTAGAAGCAGGTCCATTTATACAGAGCTACATTGTGTCTCTCTGAAGAGGCCTATGTTTTAATGTCTCAAAGTGTGTACAACTGTTTTTCCATGAACTTCACCCAGAAAAAACTAAATTGTTGAGTTTATACAATAATTTTATTTCCTCATCATAACTCCTAACCCTGATTGATAATAAAACCTAAGTTGGTGCTACAGACATTTGCACAAAAATTAATGGCTATCTGTGTAAACCCTTTAAACTAGAAAAGCTTACCAATCTACACACGGGACCAATACATCCAGCTTGCATTCTTTGTGTTGGTCACTGATGCCTTGACAGTTGCTGCCAACATGTCTCTTTCAAACTAAAGGTGTGAGTTGTACCCTTTTGTGCTCCATGACCTGCTGAGTGTCATCTCTGTCCTGGAGGATGATGTGAAACTCCCTTTTAAATGTTAAAACTCCTCAAGCTGCAGGTACATCTGGGGTCCCTAAAACCACACAGCACAGCTTTCTGCGCTGTTGATATAAAGAACACCAAAATTGGTATTTCAGCGCTTAAGAGTGGCGGGCCAGCTGTGATGTCTGTTTAGTCTCACTACAGTTTACTTCGCGCTGTAAGAAGTCCTTGTTGTACAGAGTGTTCGGTCTGTTGTGGCGCCCGGGAGCGTACAGCCACCCTAACCCCCAACACAGACCGGCAAAGAGACATGTTTTGCCCCCAGCACACCGTTTATTTACATTTTCACAGACGCTTGTAACTTTGATTAGCCGGAAATCAAAAGGCGTGTTTTTGATTTTTCTCTGCATTTGTATCGCAGCTTTTTTTTTTTTTTTTTGAGCCTTTTGAATTTCACTGCTTTCATAATCTCTAACCTACTGTGCATGTGTATCGCGCCAACGTTTTTATGAAGTTCTACTTTGTCTTTTACTGTTTGTCTTTTAATTCTGAGCCCGATTTGAATGCGTTTCGCCCAAACACCATTCCACTTGTTCCAGGCTGATTATTACTTTCCTTATTGTCTGCATTTACACCTTGATTATTCATTTTCCAACGCTTTTGGGTCACTCTTTTTCCGCACTGCTCTTTCTTCTTCGTTTAGTTGTCAACATTTCATTTATAACGTTTTGTCCTTACACTTTATATGCGCTGAGGGTCCTGGATCTGTGTGTGGTCAAAGCATTTACACGAGCGATGGTTTTTCTCTTTGTGGTCTTATTTGATATTGCTTGTAAGTAGGGCGTGTCTTAGGGTCTCATGTTCTATGTCCCCGCGAGACATTTCTGGGTCAATCTCTTGGCACAAAGTTTCATGTTTACGGTCTCCGTGAGATGCTTGGTGGCCATTCTCTTTCATCTCGCAGGTCTTTTAAGTGTCTTCTGTGATTGTAATGTGAAGATCGTGTATCGTCTCCTAGTCCTTCAATCTCACAGGATTTTTTTAATAATCGAGAGAAATGCAAGGTTGAGAACATACTTTCACTTCTGCAAGTATTTCATGAATATTTGAATTTGTTTTGGATTCAGTTTGGTAGACTTCATTATTCCAGAGGTAAATTTTGTCTTTGTTTTTGGGTGTCAGGGTAGTGCAGTGGTTAGCACTGTTGCATTATGGCTTCTGGTTTTGCACAGTGCCAATGGTCCATATCCTTAGGAAGTTTTGTAAATTCTCCATGTGCAGACTCTAAATTAGCCTAGTGTGTGTGCGGTCCTACCCCACCTTGGTCTGGCGTCCCTTTTAGGGTTGTTTCCTGCCTTGAGGCGCACACTCTCAGGATAGGCTCCTGCCAGCCCTGCCATGACTCTGAATTGTATTAAGTGAGTGGGAAAATGTCATGTAAGCAGTGCCACTGTGCCAACTGACTGTTCAGTAGATAACCTGTGCAGCTGGGTTTCCCCTGTTCTGATCCTGCACCCTTCACGAATGCCTAATTCACCTTAATGGTGGTGCGGGCCCTGCATGTAAGTTATGTCACTTTCACCATTTCATCGTAGTGCTGTTCATAGGACTGTGACACTAAAACTAATTCTGCATGAAATATAGATGCTTGGGGACAATGACAAACTGTGTAGAATTTCTGATTATTTTTAACTGATTAGTTTTGCATGTTGGAAGCTTGCTGAAGTAAATAACACTTAATTGGTTATTTGTGATGACATGCATTGTAAAAATGCTTTTCTCTTTTTTTTTTTTTTTTTTTTTTTTTTTTTTTTAGGGAGGTTAAAGAAAAGATTTCATGGAAGCAGAAACCTGGGATGTTATCAAACGTGAACCTAATAAATGACAGCTTACAGATTCCAAAGGATGGCCTTTATTACCTGTACACAAAAATCAGCTTGGTGAAGAATACAACTGGAAACGAGAGCAATACTTCCAGACACTTTATAAAAGTGAAACGGATGGATGGAAGTGATGAAACGGATGAATCTCTTCTTCTAACGGTTGACATCATAGATGGTGGTCCACACCAAGCTTCTACCTCGGGGTATATCGGCGGCCAGTTTCTACTTAATGCTGGAGACTTAGTTTATGTTAATTGTTATCCACCCGCTAAAATAGACTCAAACGATTCTGAGACATATTTTGGCATTTATATGCTGAAGGAAGTGTAATGTTTTTTTGGATTTTTATTCTCTCTCTGTCTCTCTCTCTGTCTGTCTGTGTCCTGAAGCCCTCCCCACATCTCGCTCCAACACCAGGATTTACTTGTGCTGTATGCTGGAGGACATGGACAGAATCTGGTGTTGTCATGCCAATGTCTGTTTGATGCTGGAGTACAATCACTCTGTCTTTGAAGACAATGCAGTCTGCGTCTTGGCTTACTAATCAACATGACACAAGCTGAGGCTTAGCATTTGCTATTCAGGCTCTCTTGATGCGGACTTGCTGTACAATCTGAACTCCCAAAGATCTTTAAAAACCTACAAAACTAACATACTGATGTTCGTGACATCAACCTTTAAAGTATTTGTTAGGCAGAGAGTTTCCTGTCGGAGCTTTTCATGTGACTTTGTTTAAATGGCTTTCTTTTTATAATGAATATTTATGTGATCCATGTTTCTAAAAATTGGTAATTATCAGTCCTATCATGCTCTGAGGTGGTTACATTGTCCTATCACCTAATGACAAATTGTAAGCTTTATATTTATGCATCTTCCAGTTTAGCAGCCTTTCTGTGCTATTCATATATTTATTGAATATTATCTTAATGTGTAGAATTGTTCTATATGAGATTTACATCTGCTTGTGGACTGATGACATTGAATAGGTGAGTGAAGAGCCACAGCCCTTCCCAGCAGGGTACAAATGTGGCACTGGGCACCAGTGTGTCCTCTACTCTCGGAGGTAAAGCTGCCAATTCTGATTCTAGAGGTGATTGGTTTTTATTTTATTACCATGCTTTTTTTAACTTCACCTGTTTGTCGTCTGGTACAAATCTTGTAATCAATATTTAACCTACTTCCTGTTGTCCAAATGACTTGAAATTTTGCACACTTACTTACTTCTGATGGCAATACATGAATCAATAATCATTCTCACTAATTGATCAATTCATGGTAATTAAGAAATGAAATTTTCATATGAAGAATAGTTAGATTTCACCAATAGATGGCACTAGTAATGAATAGAAATATTGAAGTGTTAAAATATTGATTACTAAATAATACTAAACCCAAGACTAAAAAGTTGAAAATAATACATAAATAAATATATATTTATTATATATATGGTTTTTAAAAAGTATTTATATAAAGTTGAAAAGTGTACTAAAAAGTAAGTCTCATACATCACTCGTGAAATAAAAGCGTGGGCACTTTTCATCAATCAACATTCAAAAAACACTTCTTAATCTTAGCAAAAGCACTCGTACTTTTGTTTTTTTACAATTGATGTATGACAGACTTAACTTTAACTTAATATAAGCATGTTTTTTAAAATGTATGTGTGTATGTATATAAAATAAAATCTAACACGCCTTGAAGAATGTGGTGCTCAAACCACAGAGTTTCAAGTGCCTACTAAGAATTTCATTACCGTTTGGCTGCTGAGTAAGATGAAAAAGATGAGGGTTATGAATCTTAAAGTGTGTTGATTTAACATTTGAAATTGAAGTCATTTCAATTAGTAATAGTAATCGACTGCTAATTAAAAGTAGCTGGAACAAAAACCAGTGGCCTCCATGGCCCTCCAGAATCCATTTTCACAACAGTGGTTTACAGTAATATGATTTATTTCATTTTTGTATTTCATTTTGTGGATTTTCTTAAAACATAACAACAATGGAGGGTTAGGGTTAGGCTCCTTGAATGAGCTGGGATCGTCAAGTTTGGAGTCTTCTAACTGCATGCCGGGGCTGAGGTGGTGTGTATGGGTGGTCTGTCGTAAGAGATGAGCGAGTTGAAATGTCAAAGTTTATTCTGGTTGTGTGTTCTTTATCCTCTTTTTTGATTTAGTTTGAGTTTGACATCCGACTATAACAATATAAGCAATAACGAATGTATCGACAATGGCAGAAATTGACTTTTTTTTTTTTTTTGAGCCATGTGTCCAATTACAAGTTTTTCAAAATGGAATGTTTTATTTTTAGTGCCCTCTTTTGTAATCTTGTACTTATGATATAGCGTAATTTATTTGACTTAAAAGTTAGATATGGGAGGGAAAAAATGAATTGTCATACCAACTGAAGAAGTGTTCTTGTGGTTTTTGGTGTAATTTTCACTTTATTACTGGCAGGCTCTTAGGGTTTTTTTTTTTTTTCCTAGCTCTGGATGCCACTGCAGCATGACACTGATGTGGAGTGCTGGCGATGCCATTCTGTGTCACAGGAACTGCTGCATTAACTTGAATCAGCTTGTCCTTGCAGTGACATGAGCACATGGATGCTTGCCTCCCAGATAAGTAGGACGTTGACTGGATGTCTTTAAAGCGAGCTGGTGCCCTTCTGGTGTGTGGTATAACATTGATTTTGTTAATTTAGTGTCATTTCGAAGTACACATTTAAAAAAAAAAAAAATCTTGTCTTCCAAAGCAGGATTTACAGTTTGTTGCACTTCATAATTCATTTCACTTTTAGTACTTGTCTGCTTTTCTTGCTTCTTAAAAGCTGTTGTGGGCTTCCTTCCCTTTTGTCCTTAATCCTGCTGGGCAGGAACAAACCAGATTACGTAACCCTGTGGCACACGGCAGGCTGAGCGTCAGTTTGTACTTCAGTTTTTATGATGCCACGCACCAGTAGCTTATACACCATTAAACCTTAAAATGACATTTGCATGGCCGTCAGCGAGATCTTCGCCGTGAGCTGCTGTAGGAGGGCAGATGCTGTCAGCCCCACGTACCGTCTGAAGGAGTGAGCTGTTGGCCACGATTTGCAGTCGTATTTATTTTATGTCTTTTTGTGTAAAGTTGTTGTTTTAACATATTTTGCAAAGGTGCAATTTCATGGTGGCTGGACCAAAAATTTGTATACCTTTTTGCCTTCATATAAATTGTATAAATTTTGTAATATATTTCAATGTATTTATTTGTATATGTATTTGCACATTCATAATCTGTTTTTGCTGGGCTTTTAAAACTTAAAACGAGCCTTATTTGATATTTTATCCTATAATGTGCAACATTTACCCCACTTCTAAAGTATTTCTTTGTGTTTTTGATTTCTGTTGTATAATTTTAAATTCATGAACTATTTTTATTAGTTTTCCTCTGTTTAGGATTTGTACTTTTTTTTTTTTTTTAAAGAATGTGTGCCTAATTTAGTAAGTGTAACGGCCTATTTATTAAGTAAACCTTTTTAATTTAAGATGGTTTTTCAAGCAGCACTTATTGTAATAAACCTTTAGTTTCAATAACTTAAATGTATTGTAACACTATCTCCAAACCAGCCAGGCGCAGGACTGTAAAGCACAAGACTGCCAGTTCAGTCTTCACCAGTGGCTTTGACTGTGCCCAGTTAGAGAGAAATCGCAAATGGAATAAGCTGTGGTCCTCCATACCACGGATTTGGATGAAGCAGCTCATCAGTTACCTTTGAGATTTGTATCATCGGTCAAGGGTATGACAGGAGTCGGGGAATGGGGTGCCAACTGGGACCCAGATCGTCTGGATGACTTTGATTTATGTGGGGACCATTCCAGTTCGGCGTGGAGGCGATTCTTCATGTCGTCCGTTTGCACACTTCTCGGTGGTCTGGGATTTTTCGGGTGATTTTTCTATGTAATAAACTTAAGTTATAGCGTAATGAAAATTGCATAATTAGATCTGGACCCCCCTATACAGTCCTTTGTTAGTCCCTGTGGGCAAATTGCCTTTTTGCATGACTTTGACGTCCTTAGTGCAGTTTGCAGTTGTGAGGTTTTATTGTCTTTGAAGTTTCCCCAGCATTAAGATTTGAAACATTTTTAATGTGCACTCAACTTATTGTGTAATAAAAGGTCTGACGGGCGAACTTTAGAACAGCAAAAGTGCTTTTTTTTTTTTTTGTACAATCTAAACCTTCATTTTGAGACTCTTGTAATTTTCAAAAGCTAACCAATAAGCTGAATTTGTTTAAAGAGTTTGAGTCACTTTTTACAGCCACTGTGGCCGAGTGAGCTCCAAGACGTCCACATGATAAATGTTGGGGCGTCAACCTGGTCATCTCCTTTTAATCGACAATGAGCCGAGTGTAAAACGAGTGCTGCATGGTGCGGGCCAGAAATCCAAAGAGCTGGAAATAGAGAGCCGAGGAGGGCATAGTGGGCCGTTCCTTTGGAAAGTCGCGACCTAGGGGGGCTCCGTCCCACAGTATGCTGTGATCAGAGTGACCCTCTGATTTTATAGGCAGGAAAACCAGAAGGAGCAGAGCCTGCTGCCCTTACTGGGTGACTTTGTGGTGGGAATGCAAGAGGACATGATTAGCGCCAGCACCCCCTCTCATCCTGGAGTGGTACTGCATGTCTCGGATGCGCCCAGAGGGTGATCCACTGATGTATCGGTGGTCTCATGCGTGTACTATTTATGTTTATTCCTGGCTGTGTATAATATGTGCACAGTATAATCAGAGGTTTTTCTGTATAGTGTATAGCTCTTCATAATAAAGGATACTTATTGCTTAATAGTTTTGAGCAGTTAATCTGTATGAGGTCAGTAATGCCATTCCATTGTCTGCTTTTTATCCGTTTTTTGGTTTTTTTTTTTTTTTTTATTTTTGTGTATCCTCTATTTAATGAACTTTTCTTACTGAATAAAGCACACTATTAAGGCTCTCTTGTTGTGTCACTTGTGTGATTTTTCTTATTTTTCAGACTTCTGGTTTTCTTTTTCCTCACAGCAGTGAACTTCTTTAACCTGATGATATGTGAATTTAATGGCCAGGTTCTCTGCCCCTGTTTTTGTCACATGCTGTCAACTTCCATTGCATTTTAAAAGGTGCCTGTTGGTTGGTAACATTCAATGGCCTCCTTATTCAGGGTGACTTGTTTAGCACAGGGTGCTCAAAGGTTGGAGTGTGTCCTCCATTTCCTTGCGCCAGTCTTTAGAAATGTTCTTTTCATCCGCAGATCGCCCATTTAAACCTGTCAAGTGCCCCTTGTGTGACCACTGCTCACTTTCCCACTCTTAAGGTCCAGTTTTGTTGCCACGTCGGGCTTCTTAGGAGAGGCCATCAAAAGTCAGCCGCGTCCAGATGGCGCACGTCGTGATGTAGTCTTCCTCGTCCTGGCGGTTGGCCTTTTAATGACTGGCACCCATACAGGTGTGATGTGCCGCAAGTGAAAGACTTGACCTTCTGTTGGCAAAACTGAGGTGAGAGGGCTGAGCGGCACTCGCGATGAAGGAACTCAAACTGCTTTCAATGACCTCGTAAGAAGCCAGCCTAATTTGATTTACTTTTTTTTTTGCAAAGCCTCATTTGTCAAACGTGTTGCTCTTACGCACATCCTAAGCCATGTTGTGTTGTGGGGAAAATCCCAGGCAGCGCTCAGTGCGGCAAACAAGAGAGGAAAGTTTTTTTGTTTTTTTATATATATATATATATATTTTTGCATGAAACTGCCCACGGTTGTTTTCGCCCAACAAAGAGGATCCTCTGTGGTTGACTTGTCGGTACACGTATGGGACGAGGAGCCCACAGTGTTAAAGTGCAACTCGACGGCCCCTCCGCCCCAAACCCGACTTGTAGGAGAGTGCTGGTGGTGTGCCAGGGTCTGAGCCCAGTTGGTCTGCAGAAGGAGAGCGAGGCCCAGTGGACGTACAATTCAGGCTGTCCGATTCTCTATGGCACTGATAGAAATTTTAAAACGGGATTATTAGATTAGGTAAACTTTAATAATCCGATTGGGATATTCATTAGATTTATTGAAACTGCTACTGCCAGCGAATGGCATGTGTTTAATCCATTCATCATTTTGCAACCCTTTGTGTGAACACAGCTTCTCTTGGTCATTATGAAGGAAGGGGCAGGACAAAACCAAATGCTTGGGGTGCCAACCAGGCAACAATTAATGGGGAATGATGAAGGGCAATGGAAATATCCACGCCTTTTACAGAATACAGGCCTCCTCTCTGGGACAGCAAACTTACCGATTCTGGATTAGGTTGGCATCGGCTTGAGGCACCACCTTCAGGAAGAGGCAGGGCTTCCTTTGCTTCAGTGCCCTCAAGGGGCAGGAGAGACGAGGCTGTTAGTGTCAGCGCCCCATCTTGTTTAGGGGTGGTACTGCTTACTGGAAGGTGACCCTTTGGCCTGGGTGTGTGACATGTGGTGTTGAGTGCAGACTGATTGCCAACCTGGAGATGTTGGCTTCGATTCACGGTTGGGATGTCACAAGCCCCTCTTTGTGACCACATTACCTGTGGCTTTGACTCTTGTGCCCGGCAGTCGCATCATGAAGCTGTGTGCAGTGACGGGCTCTTCCCCCTGATTTGGCATCAAACCATCCTAAGATGAGAGGACGCGAGACCCGATGGTTCCTCTTGCCCCGTTTCTCAGTAATTTTACTTCTCAGATGGTTGACCCACCACAGTAAGCCCACGGCCACCACTTTTCTAAACTAATGGAGAATTTTTTTTTCCCTGTTGACATGGCTGCGTCTCTGAAGCTTCCCACGAGTTTCCTTTGTCTTTTCTCTCTGTTTTTTCAGGTTCCTAATCTCTAATGTAATAAAATTACTCGTTTCTGGACAACCATCCCACCAAAGCATGGCTAGCCATCTAACGCATTGTCAAAGTATTTATGGGCACGCGGCCAGCAGAGGCTCAGACACACGAGGGTACCAGGGATTGGCATTGGGGTTACATGCAGGGCTGGAGATGCAAGATGATCAAGTTTATTCTGTTACTGGATTGTGGTAGGTGGCATGACATCAACAGCTGAAACTGTCTTCAGAGGACGAAGGTCATAAATGTGTCATCATAATTAAAAAAAAAAAATCAATTTACAGTAAACCAAAATTCACCCTGTCTTTCTCTGGGACGTCTGGCGGACTTCTGTATTTTCCAAAGTCGTACAACTCAGTTTGGTCAGCAACTCTGTGTTAGCCTGGCATGGCCGTGCGCCAGTTAAGAGTGGCACCGCATTCAGCGTCGACTCCTGCCTGGCCTGTAAAGAAATGGCAGCTATAGAAGATAAAGGGGCTGGGTGCCCGTTGTCAACGGCGGAAGCCCAAGCAGCTACCGGTTGTGTCGATGAAGATCTCCACTCCTCTGGTGGGTGTTTGGGGTCCGAGGAGATGCCCTCACTCTGCTCTACTTGTCATTTTTGTGTTTCTGGGCCGGGCGGATGGGGTGAGCCCTTTGACTCAATTGTGTCATCTGCTCCCACAGGCCGGCATTGACTGTAAACCCTGATTTCCATCTTGATGTCATTCATATCGTAATTACCGTCCTGAAGGAAATGACGTTGGTGCCGTGAGCCCTGCGGTTGTCTTGGTGACTTTGGCTTACTCGGTGACAGTAGTGTTATGTTTGTGTTTTTTTCCATTTGTGTCACTTTCATTTTCTGTGTGGCGTGCAGAGAGACGTGTGGGGAAGCTGCAAGGCGCAGATCACCTCGAGATGACAACGTGAAGATCTTGGGGGCTGAAGGCCTGACCGTCCATGAAAGATGATGACGCCATCGCAGCTTTCCCTCCTGTTGCTTTGTTTGTTTGCCCGCTGAATTGGAGGTGACAACGCTGACGTTACAGTCCATCTTATTTCCTTTTTTTTAAATCCACTAACAGTAAATGGGTGCTCAACGCAGCCACATGAGATGCACAAATCGGTCTGTTTCTTCATGGTGGTCCCAAACCCGGATAACTGGGCAGGAAGGGCAGCCCGTGTAAAATTTTGCCATATCAATATGAGGAGAACAATGCAGAGTTCCATACCGGATCGGTCAAGTCCTGGGTTAACAAAGACCACCACTAGTGGCGGAAATTGGGGTCCTGTTGACCGAAGAAGAGAGGGGGGAGGAATTTTGAATGTTGGCAGTATGACTGGTAAGGGGAGAGAGTTAGCAGATACGATGGAGAGAAGGAAGGTTGATGTATTGTGAGACTAAATGGAGGGGAGTAAGGCCAGGTGGGTCAGAGGGGGCTCAAATTGTTCTATCATGGTGTGGATGGGAGGAGGAATGGAGTAGGAGTTATTCTGAAGGGACAGCATGGACAGAGTGAGGATGATGAAGCTGGAAACTGGAGGTGTGATGATGAATGTGGTTGGTGCATATGCCCTGCAAGTTGGGTGTGCGATGGATGAGAGAGAAGATTTGTAGAGTGAGTTGGATTAAGTGGCGAGTGGAGCGGATTTCAATGGAGGTGTTGGTGAAGGGAAAGAGGAGGTGATGGGTAGGTATGGTGTCAAGGAGAGGAATGAAGAAGGTCAGAGGATAGTGGGTTTTGCCAAAAGGATGGACATGACTGTGGTGATTACGTATTTTAAGGAGAGGGAGGAGCATAGGGCGACGTACAAGAGTGGAAGAAGATGCACACCAGCAGGTGATATCCTACGCAGAAGAGTTGATCTGAAGGAGATTGAAGACTGCAAAGAGGTGGCAGGGGAAAGTGTAGTTAGACGGCATAGGATGGTGGTCCGTAGGATGACGGTGGAGATCAAGAAGAGGAGGAGAGTAAGAGCAGAGCCAAGGATCAAATGGTGGAAGTTGACAAAGGAAGGCTGAGATCAGGGAGGAGGCGAGACCGGCACTGGGTGGCAATGAAGAGTCACCAGACAGCAGACATAGTAAGGGTGGCAGCAAGAAGGGGGCATGGTGTGACATCTGGACAGAGGAAGGAGGAAAAGGAAACCTGGTGGTGGAATGAGGAGATACAGGAGAGTATACAGAGGAAGAGGATAGCGAAGAAGAAGTGGGATAGTCAGAGAGACGTAGAAAGTCGACAAGAGTACAAGAAGATAAGACGCACGGTGGGGAAGGCAAAAGAAAAGGTGTATGACGAGTTGGATGAGAGGTTGGACACTAAGGAGGGAGAAAAGGACCGGTGGGCTACAGAGAGGGGCCGAGCTGGGAAAGATGAGCAGCAGGTTAGGGTGATAAAGGATAAAGATGGAAACGTACTCACAAGTGAGGAAGAGTGTGTTGAGCAGATGGACAGAGGACTTTGAGAGGCTGTTGAATGAAGAGAACGAGAGAGAGAAGAGGTTGGATGATGTGGAGATAGTGAATCAGGAAGTGCAACGGATTAGCAAGGAGGAAGTAAGGACAGCGATGAAGAGGATGAAGAATGGAAAGGCCGTTGGTCCAGATGACATACCTGTGGAAGCATGGAGGTGTTTAGGAGAGATGGCAGTGGAGTTTTTAACAGGATTGTTTAATGGAAACTTGGAAAGTGAGAGGATGATGAGGAGTGGAGAAGAAGCGTACTGGTGGGCCGATATTTAAGAATAAGGGGGATGTGCAGGACTGCAGTAACTACAGGGGGAGAAAACTGAAGAGCCACAGCATGAAGTTATGGGAAAGAGTAGTGGAAGGTCAGTTAAGAAGGGAGGTGATGATCAGTGAGCAGCAGGATGGTTTCATGCCAAGAAAGAGCACCACAGATGAGATGTTTGCTCTGAGGATGTTGGAGAAGTAGAGAGAAGACCAGAAGGAGTTGCATTGCGTCTTGGTGGACCTGAGAAAGCAGAGGACGGGGTGACTGAGAGGAGCTGTGGTACTGGATGAGGAGGTCAGGAGTGGCAGAGAAGTACGTGAGAGTGGTAGAAGATCTGTTCAGACCATTGCCTGACCCTCATGATGTCACACCTCCTGCTCTCCTTGCCTCTCACATTAATTTGTGGTGATGCTGTCTCGACACTCCCATTACACAGACCCCAACTACTAGCTGTAGGGTTCGTCCTGGGCAGGCCCAAAACAATAGGGGGCTGGCTTTAAAAATTCAGAAAAGCAACGACGTCCAAGATTTCTCAAAACTGACTCATGAGGGAGAGAAACCACAGTAACTCCTGCTTGGAAAGACAATCTGGACAAAGAATGTTTATAGCAATAAAAAAATACTGTAAGTCAACTCGGGTCATGTTGGGGGGCATGCACTGGTACAGTGAGCAGCTGCACCCACCACACCAGAAAACCACTTGAGCTCCCTGCTGGTAACCCCCCCGAGGCAGACACGTGGTCCGGTCCTACTATCTATCTGCCGCAGCCAGGTGTGAGGTGGGCATCCCCTTGGCCTGGTCCAGCCACTCAGGTCTTAACAATGAGGATCCTGCAAGCCATACCACCCTCGGGTAATTGTGCCACGTGACTGACGCTCCCTCACACTGCAGGTCATGTGCCTCATTTGGGACTCACAGCACAAAGTCAAACCAGTGGGACGCAAGGACCCTGTAAAGAGACACACATGAAGGAGTCCAGTCTTCATCTCAGGTCACTGCATGGTGGCCATGACCCACAAACGTGGAGCACCAGGACTCTAAAGACTCGCACCTTCGTCCTATTGCAGATATCGGGAGTGCCACACACCCCTTTATAAAGTGACTTCATGACCTCCCATGCTCTCCCAAACGTCTACTGACTTCAAATAAAGAGTCACCAGAGTCACATGAATGTCACTGCCGCGGTAAGTAAACCTCTCGATGAGGTCGGCACTCTCTCTGCAGACAGACACACTGCTGATGGCTGTGCCCACTTGAGACGTGAACAGTCTGTCCCCTTCACATCAAGTCGAGTTTTGAAAGTCGTTAAAGGCCTGGCTCTTGGGGACCCTCACTCAGTCTCTCAAGACCCCCGATCAGAGCCTCCATTAACTCGGTGAAGATCACAGCATCGTCACCAAAGTCAAGATCAGTGAATCTCTTTTTACCAACTGATGCCCCTCAACCACTGGACCCTACAGCCCTGCCCAACGCCCAGTCCATGAAAGCACTGAAGAGAGTAGGAGCAGAACACACCGCTGACAGACCCCAAAATCAACTGGGAAAAACTCAGGGGTTCTGCCTCCCTAAGTAAAAAAGTAAGTGAAAAAAAAATATCATAATTGCTCAAAAAGGCAAAAAATGGATTTGGCTAAAGACAATTCAAAGCAAACAAGTCCTTACAAAAAAGCAAAAATGTAAAACCTGAGCAGAATAATAAGAACAAACGTGAACTCCAAATGTAAAGCAATAACTAACTAAATAAATAAAAGAGTCCTAACCAACTACAGCAGGCCGACTCATTAAGCCAGAGGGAGGAGCCAGCATCAGTGACATCATGGTGGCCCCGCCTCCTGGGGCTCCACCCACAAGGTATAGAGAATGGCCACACAGCTAAAGACGTCAAATCATACGCAGAATTTTCATTTTTTTTATTATTTTTTTTATTGTTAGTCCTCGAGGGGTGACTGTCTTATCGCATGACCACTGGGATAAGTAGAAATAACATAAAAACATGAAAAAATAAAAATACAAAGGCTTAAAACCCTTTTGGTCCTGCAAGACCGACGTATGCCAACGAAGTTATGATTAAGCCCAAAAATTCATGAGCAAAAGTCAAAAACCTAAAAGCTTGGATGAGGAACTGAGCACTTGGGTGATCTCTTAACCCACGTGATGTTGCCAGTCCTCAGTGGCAGGGGTCCTAAAAGTGCAATATGGTGGTCGAGATGGTCTGATGAGTGTCAGGTCTCTGAAGAAGAATCCAAATTATTATACGCTTGCTGCATAATATCCTCCCTCTCCCAATTATTCTTCATCCATTCCTTATCTCTCTTAACTTCTACTTCTGCCAGCTATTTAATGTATTTGATTTATTTTATTCAATATAATTGTGGATAATCATTTTTTCTACTTTGAATTTTTTGTGTGTGTTGAAGATGCAAGAAACTCCCTCTGGGGGCCAAATTTAGTGTAACACACTCAGGGGTAAAGAAATGGGGGGCTTTGTTTCCATCATCACCCAGCTGCTGTCGACGCAGACCCTCACCCCCGTGTCACCAGTCACCATTACCCATACAGAAGGAGCACTTCATTGCCAGCTCATGCCGACTGTGCACATGTGTAGGTTGTGGCCAGAAGGGGGCGCTCTCACTGTCACCCGAACCCAAAGAATCCTCAGGAGAAAACAAAATGTAAAGAATAGAAAGGATGGCCGCAATGCAGATGGGTACAGCAGTGCCCCCCTGATGGGTCCCAGTACTCCATGTTGTCCAGCATGCAGATTCCATACGGCTGGACCTGTCATCTCCTGCACAGATTTCCCATTTGTACAGGTGAAGACCACCGCCACCGCCGCTTATCTTTCATTCTGAAGTCTGACCGCCCTGCGGTGTATTAGAGGAGCTCCCCCAAATGAGACTTCTTTGGGACTTGGCACAAGAATACAAAGTTGCCCCCCACGGGGTGTTTAGCGAGTATAATTTTGCTTTGGGGTCCCCTATAGAATTTACTGAATGATCTCGGGTTCCCCCCTCATACTGAAGCCATTCCCGACTCTTCTCTGAAGTCTCCAGCGGACGTGGCGGCTGTCACCCCGTCACTCACGTCTTCTTGTAGTATCGCCGTGTTCTGCTAAGGTGGATGACTAAAACGTCTGACAAACACATCTGAAGTTCCGTTCTCGCTTTTTCTTTTTCCCATTTCTGATGGTGGAGTGGAACAACAAAGCCAGACAAGCAGCAAGCCGTAAAAGTAAAAGCCGCCGAGCGTGGCATCAGGCACGTTGACTGAACCACTGAGAGTCACAAACACACCCACTCGCCCCAAAGAGCAGGCGCCCGATCCGCCCGCCCGGGGTGAAGGTGCAAACAGAGGCTGCCCGTCTGCGTGGCGTCGACTCGGGTTTCCGTTCTTTGGCTCCTCTGTTTGTTTGTGGGTTTCCATTCACATCTCAGGTGCCAGTGGAAAGTGCAGCACAGCACTCTCGGTGACACCTTCACCACGTGGCACTGTCTCATTTACCAGGCGGGCGAGGCACCCAAGTGTCCAATTCTAAGAGGACGGATTACACCCCCTTAGGACACACACCATGTTGGGGGCTCACACTTCTTTGGGGACGTAAGACAAAGAGGAAGGCAGTGACCTTTAAAAAGCCAGGAACGGAGACTGCAGTCCAAATCGTAACCTCAGATCCTCAATTGAGCGTCTCCTTAGAATTCCAAGAACAAAACTTAAAAGAAGTGGTGAGGCGGGCAGGCGGCCTTCTGCTGCTATGCACCTAAAATCAGGAGTAGCCTGCCAATAGGAATTCACCGGGCTGATACAGTAGAGCACTTTAAAACACAGCTGACAACACATTACTTTAACATGGCCTTCTCCTAACTTCACTTTAACTTAATCCTGATACTCTGTATGTTCAGTTCTTCATAATAACTACTCATGGTGGCTCTAAAATCCGTACTGACCCCAACTCTCTCTTCTGTTTCTTTTTCCGGTCTCTTTGTGGTGGTGACCTGCGCCACCTCCACCTACTCAAAGCTTCATGATGCTCCAACAATGATGGATGGATTAAAAGGAAGAAGTCTACGTGACCATCATCACCATCAAGTGACTCCGTGAGAACCCTGAATCCAAAGAGGACTGTTTCATTTATGTGAGGTAGATTGCCCAGAGGGGACTGGTCAGGGGGTCTCATGACCTCGGACCCCCTACAGATTTTATTTTTTCTCCAGCCGTCTGGAGTTTTTTTTTGTTTTTTCTCTCCCCCCTGGCCATTGAACCTTACTCTTATTCGATGTTAATTAATGTTGATTTATTTTGTTTTATAATTGTGTCTTTCATTTTTCTATTCTTTAATATGTAAAGCACTTTGAGCTACTATTTGTATGAAAATGTGCTATAGAAATAAATGTTGTTGTTGTTGTTGTTGTTGTTGTTGTTGCAGTGTGGTGGCATCTTCACTTATGGCGTCCGCTACATCAAATACAGAATGGCACTTCACAGGTTTCAAATCGGGGGGTCAGGGGGGCACAAGGTATCAATGGGGGCAATTATGTGAGCTCTCCAGGTTCATTTTTCACCATCATGTAGATTTTTATTTTATTTATTTAATTTTGTTTTAGATGCTCGCCTGTTATTTTTGTCGTTTTTTTTTTTCTTTTGGACGCAGTGTTCTCATATAAATACAAACGATGGCTTTAAGTTCGTGACCAGGAGAAGAGATGTGGTGAAAAGTACCAAAAAAAATGGCCGAAACCAGGAAGACTAACAATCAGTAACAAAATAAAGAATACGATCGGAAGATGTCATCAAAAAACAGGCAAGAATGGAAAAAAAACAAAGAACCAAAAGACGAAATGCAAAAACTCAACGCAAAAGGGCTTGCTTAGGAGTCCGTCAGCTCAGGCGACCTTACCGAGTGACTTGGTTAGAGGTCACGACCTCTGAAGTCCCGCCCCTAGAGACACTAGGGAACAGAGAACAAACTGGCATTGGGAATACCCATCCAAGATGGCACACGCACCCACAATATTTACTGTATGCCTGCCATTTTGAATCTTTGCTTTCCATATTTTATGTTTCACTGTCCACAGTCTATTGTCCCTTTAATTGTGCTTTCATTCCTTTTGCTTTGTGGGTGGAGGCACAGGAGGCGGGGCCATCCTGACATCACTCCTTCTGAGCCCGCCCCCCCAGGCCATATAAGGGCAGAGCTGAGGGAGCACAGATCGTTGTGTTTGTGTCTAGAGGTCTTTGTAAGCATTGCAGTCCTTGTTGGATTTTCTGCATTTTGTGACTTTCCTGCTTTTGTTTAAGGATTAATGTCATCCAGAGTGTGGATTTGGAGATGTCTGCCCTTGGATTGCCTTTTAGGAAACTCCTTTTGCCTATTTTTGCTCTTTAGATTATTCTTTGCATTTTTTGTTGTTAATAAATGCTTTCTTTACAACATTTCTTGGTTTGCCCTTTTGTACACAAGCCAGCGGTTTATGGCTGTCCCTCCTCTTCTGGGTCACTCATTCTAATTGTTTTAGATCTGAGTGCTGCATTTGATACCATTGATTAGAATATTCTTAGAAATCGCCTTAGTCAGTGGGTGGGCCTCTCTGGCAGGGTCTTAAGTTGGTTTGAATCCTACCTGGCAGGTAGAAAATTCTTTGTTAGTTGTGGTTAATTATACTTCAAAGACCTCTGCTATTCTATATGGTGGTCCACAAGGCTCTATCCGGGGTCCGCTGCTCTTTTCGATCTCCATGCTTCCATTAGGTCAGATTCTCTCGGGGCACAACATGAGCTACCACAGCTATGCTGATGACGCTGTACTTATCAATAGCACCTGATGACCCCGACTCTGTTGTTTCACTAACACAATGTCTGACTTGTGTTTCTGAATGGATGAGTAGTCATTGTCTCAAGTTAAATAAAGAAAAAATAGAACTTTTAGTGATTGGCAATAATGGATATAATGAGGCTATTAGAAATAAACTTGATGCATTAGGATTAAAAGTCAAGACGGGGGTAAAGAATTTAGTGGTAACTGTTGACTGTAATCTGAATTTTAAATCACATATTCATCAGATCACTAGGACAGCATTTTTTCACTTAAGAAACATAGCAAGTTAGACGTCTGATATCATTGAAAGATGCTGAGAAATGAGTTTACGCGTTTGTTTTCAGTCGACTAGCACTGAAATATTCTCATCCTCCCCGGGGGGCTCGCAGTCCCCCTTTTTTCCGAAGTGTTGTTCTCTGAGTGCCGACAGCCTTCACTAACTTTCTGCCTCACTCAAATGTAAATCCATAACCCTTCCTACATGAAAGGTCCCCTTGGTGACTGAAGGTGACTTTTCAAACTCCAGATGTCCAGTCTTCACCCACCCATTTACTTCTATAAATACCCAGGAGCCCACATGGCTGGCCAGAGATGCCCACCGCTGAGATGCCTAACTCTACAGCTCCAGGAAATGCTAGGAATAAAAGCTTTGATTGACAGCTTTAAATAAAGGTGAGCGGGGTGGTCCATCCTGGGTGGGCTCAGAAATAGTGACCCTGCGCTAGGATGATGACAAGAACAAAGGAAGATTTGATTTTTACCGTTGTGTCTTCCCAAAATGAACCTTGTGGCAAGTGCTTTCCAACATCTGGAGGGCATCACCAGTCCTGGTGAAGGAGCGTCCCCCGTGTTGTGACGCTTCTTGTTTTTGAACAAATAAAAAAATCACATCAGCCCGAAATGAATCACAAAGCACAGGCAAACAAGAAGAGCACCTAAAGTAGGTCAGTAGGAAGTGGTTTGGCTGTCAGGTTCTTCATCGAGCTGCATCACCAAAACCAGCCGTGTCTGTGAGGAGCCCCATTGCGTACTTTTTCCAGATGACTTAATTGTGACACAAGTGCTATAAGAGCCGATGCCAACACTCAACGTGCACACAGAGCAACAAAGAAAGGAAGGGGGGAATGGGAACGGCAGCGGCCTCCTCATCCACCATTAACAGATGGCATCATCTTCTTCTTCTTCGTCTCCTACGCTTTCCTCCTTCTTCGGGTCAGCCATCTTAACGAGTCTTCTCCATGTTTACTGATCCCCCACGTCCCACCGTCCCCCTCAGCCTTCCCCGGACTCTCTCAGTCCGCTCCCCTCGGTCTCTCCTTAGCACAGGTCCACCCCTTTCTCAGTCCAGCTGCTCTAATATCCTCACCCCTCATGTCTGGCCTTATTCCTGCCAAGCAGCTCACCAAAACGTTTATGGTGGTAAGCCTTTGAAACGAGACCACCAGAGTGATGGTCCACAAGGGTCTGCACAAAAGGTGTAAATCAGCCCCTGGCTCTGGACTTGAGAGGCCATCTTCATGGCCTGCACAGGCCCAATGGACAAAAATAAAAAAGGGGGTTAAAACTCAAAAATCTCAAATGGGGAGAGGGGAAGCACGTAAACCCCTGGCCCACAAGGATGGAAACAAGATGTGCAGAATGAAGAGATGTCCTAAAAGAGGCAGGCCAGAAAAAAGGGAACAAGGCCCAGTCCACCACCCGGAAATAGAAATCCAACAACCAGAGGAGCAGAAGGTCTTAGAAATGAGCAGATTTAAAAATTGACAACTCAAGGGGAGCCAAATGAACTCAAAGAAAAGTCAAATATTAACAGTAAGCGGCATTTTAAAGAATCTCTTCAACAGGCAAAAAGATAGCGGCTGTCATGCGCTAAGCTTTATTGCGATGTGTGGTCTATCAGTGGTCTTTAAGACAGCGTCACACAGGCGTGTCAGAGGACCTCCTTGTAGGCTCAGTTGAGGTACGTAATAACCTGCCATGATGAGAGGGGGCGCTGCCGCTAACGCTGTCATCACCGTCTTTCTCCCACTCTGCCGAGAATCCCCCCAGTAAAGGGATTTAGCCCCACCCCTTCCGGACGTCCCCAAAGGAGGTGTCACAACTGGGCCAGAGCCTCAATCTCACTAAGAGTGACGACCCTCGTTACAGCCTTGGTTTGAATTCTCATTGAAGAGACGCACGCCATACAGCGCTATTTGTATTCTTCTTCATTGTTTTTTTTTTTGTCTCTGGAGCAAATGAAAGAATTAGCATCCCAAAATTTCTTACCGCAGCCCTGAGCTGTCATTCCCACACCCGGCCACAACAGTTGGAGGACCTTGACTTTTTTTGGATTGGGATAAAGACGTAAATCAGAAATGCACAGGGATGGAAAAAAACAGGAATCAAACGGGTCTTTCAACAGAAACAAGAATGGCAGTCGACATCTCAGGTACAACGTAAAGGACGAGTTCAGTGACGTCACATGTATGACAACACCAGACACCTCTGGGACGCCAATGGTGCCCGAAATGAAGTGAAGGACTCACCGACTCCCGTTCCTTAATTGACTCTGATTTGTAAAATCAATTCTCTTTCTGCTCCTCGTTCACATCACCAGTTTTCTGCTTACTTTCCACTTGATAACACAACAAATGCCCGCTGCTGCGTTCCTTCAACAGGACAATTTTACTACCCAGCCAGGCGGCCCCTCCTCCTGTCACCTAGCGACTGCCCTTTCCTGTTTTTTGATTCGCTCAGAGGAGATTGAGGGTGTGTGTTCACTTCAAGCACCGTGCAGCTCCGAGTTTCTTTTCTGTCTCCCATCTTTAGGGTTACATTTGTAATTAAGTGATAGCCTTTGTCTGATTATTCGTTTATTCATTGATTCTGAAAGGGTGAATCAGCTGATTGAATGATGCATTCATTCATTCATTCATCGATTAATGGATTATTACTTTACCAATTGATACTTTTCAAGCTAATTTGTTGATCAGTCAATTAACTGATTGGTTGATTAATTTGTATTAAATGTCTTATTAAAATAAGAATTATCTGATTATTAACATGTTGGATTATTCACTGATCCATTCATTAATTGGTTGATTATCAATTGATTCCTCAATAAACTCATTGATAAATTGCTTTGGTTGAGACAGATAGATAATATGAAAGGCACTATATGGTAGATAGATAGATAGATAGATAGATAGATAGATAGATAGATAGATAGATAGATAGATAGATAGATAGATAGAGTGAAAGGCACTATATAACTGATAGATAGATAGATAGATAGATAGATAGATAGATAGATAGATAGATAGATAGATAGATAGATAGATAGATAGATAGATAGATAGATAGAAATGCAACCCCTTGCTGGTTTTCTCCTTCTCACACTCACTTCTATTCCACTCACCCTGCTCATTTATTTAGTAAAATAAAATCCCCAGGCCACAAAGTCCCCAGCTGTCACATCAGGAAGTGCCAGTGCAGCCTTTTTAATTCTGATGCAACCAACCATGGAGACTTGAAATGAGTCCTCTCCACATTCAGGCTGTGGCCATGAAGCTAAGATGGAGAGTCAGTTGTGCTGCCCGGCTGGCAAACTGGCCATCATAATCTGTGCCAGGGGATTATTTGATTCCGCATCTGAAGTTTGCCAACAGATGGCATCACTGTTTCGAAATGCCAGCACAGTCAGTGCAATTCAACCAGCAGGGTGGGACCCGCTTCCAGAGGCACACTTAACCAAGGTGGCACAGTGTGAGAACTTTCAAATGGGGGGTATTGCCACACCCTAAGAGGGACAGGAGAGGGGGGTGAGAGTCTGTACATTAAGATACATGCAGACTTCCTTCCCTGCTGGTTGGTGGGTTGTAGAATGACTCATGAGACCCCCAGAGACAACGCATTCAGCTGTCGAGGAAGCCGCATGCTTTCCCACCTTGTGGTAAAAAAACCGCAGGGGGAAGCCACACCGAGAATCTGTCACTGCTTACAAGTCACAATCCCCATTTGCGCTCAGACAGCCTGCCTAGTCAGTGTAACCCCAGGTGAGGGGGCAGGCAGAAAGACTGGAGGGGCAGGCTGACTTCATGACACTGTGCCAGCAGGAGCCACTCGTCAAACACAATCAGGTGGTATGGGGGGGTGGGCACAAAGGACAGGACTTCAAATATTCAGAAGCCAAAGTAATCAACCAACATCGTGAACTTGGGGTGAAAGCTCCATGCAGAGTACGGGATGGCAACATAACAGCATTGGGCCAAGGGGCACAAAAATGAAATAAGAGACCCTGCATATGTAGATCTAAGGAACTAAAAGACAGATAGATAGATAGACAGATAGATAGATAGATAGATAGATAGATAGATAGATAGATAGATAGATAGATAGATAGATAGAAAGGCACTATATAATAGATAGATAGATAGATAATGTGAAAGGTGTTAGACAGATAGACAGAAAGGCACTATATAATAGACAGACTGACTACAAGTAGGTGAGGGATTGAAAGCCATGATGTTGGGTCTGTGAGGTGGCAGCAGGACCCTCTCCGTCACTGCCCTGATCTAATTAAAGTGAACATATTAATGGCCTTCTTGGCCCCCCCATCTTGTTATAAACCATATTTGTTGTCACACATACACGTCTGGTGGGGTCTCCTTCTGGCTCATCCAAAATAAGCCATACCTCCCCAGGATGAGAGGGGGCGCCTTGGCTAACGAGATCATCTTCTTCTGTTTCCACGGCTCTGAGCAGATGCCCAGTGAGGCCAATACACTCCACCCCCTCCAGTCGGGGGGCTATAACTTTGAGGCGTCTCACGTGGTCATTAACTCTGCCCAGGACGACACTCTACCCTCAGACACAACCCAATGCTAAAGACAGCAGTGCAGCCTTGTGTTTTGTTTGTCTTGTGCCACCATGTGCTATTTCTGTTCTAGTTGGCACCTTTCTTAAACGGGGTGACCCGGCCGGCACCCAAAGATTTCCTTTGTCATCCCTGAGTCGACCTCACTTGTTCATTACTACCTGGTACTTTAGATTCTCTACAGTTTGCTTTTCACTTGAAATGGGTGACTACTGATGCCAACGTGGAGGTACTGCACGCCACATTGAATCTGCTCGGCAGCGGGTGTGAGAACGACGTGAGACTGCCATTCATAGATTATAGCTCAGTGCACCCGTGCCCCACTCCCTGATTGCCAAGCGCCACAACCAGAGACTCAGCACACCCATCTGCCACTGGGCATTGGATTTCCTCAGGTGCTACAGGTTAGGGTTAGGGTTCACTTAACACTTCAAACACTCTCACTCTCAGTAGAGGGGCGACTCAGTTCTTTCCTGTAAACCCTTAATGCCTATGACTGCACATGCAGCTCTGACTCCATTGTGAAGTGGTGGTGGTCTGCATCTTGGAAGGGGGGACAACATGGATGAAGAGGTCAGCCTTGTGCAGTTGTGGTGGGCCAATCATTTAAACCTCAACATCAAGGAGGTGGTCGTGGACTTTAGGAGGGATCAACAGAGGAATTGAACCCCACTTGTCATCAATGGTCCCCATCTGCAGAGGGTCAGCAGTTTGAAATACCTTGGGGGGGGGCAGATTCTTGAGAACTTGACATGGACCCCACATACGGACTCCCACCTCATGCATTTGAGGAAATGAAAACTCCAACACCACAATCTAAAGGCTCCTCACCGAGTGCATCCCCGCCTGGTATGTGGGCTACATCTCCAGATGTGGTGGGTGGGGTGCCCAGCTGAGCACATCGTCAGGACCCCTCATCCCAGATGACATCTTCATCAGGTGGTGTTTGGTCACTTCCTGGTCTTCAGGAATGAAACTGTGCCAAAGTCAGGCAGACGAGTCTGCGGACCCTTAGATTCTGTAGGAGTTTCTGCCCCTTGGGCAGTGGGCTCTTAAATTAACACCACCGTTAGGTTTGTGTATTTCTATTGTTGTATCAGATGTTTCTCCTGCTGCTACGTCGTATTTTCTGGTGTTGTGTTATAATGAGCTTTATCTGTAGGCCCGGCCTGAGATCTGCTAGGAAAAAACGTTTTACTGCACCTTATACTCCTGTGTGGTTTTGCAAAGAAAATAAATAAATAAATAAATAAATAAATAAATAAACCTTGATATTAAAACAACCAAAAACAGACAAAATAAATCATAACATGTCTGCTTGGTCCGCATTGAGCTCCATTTGAGGGCAGATGGCCCACCTCAGCTCCGGCGCCCCCCTGTGGCTGCAGTGTCCCGAATCAGTGAGTCATTGTCACCATGTGTTCATCTCATTGTTAATTTCAGTGACTGACTGATCTTTATCTGTTCTCCATTCAGAAGAGTGCAGCAGTATAAAAATCTCAATATTCATAATAGCTTTAAATGTTTATTTGCATTTCTCCGTTCTCTCTGTTTTCAATTCACTTTTTTCTCTCCTTATTCTATTCCAGTATTGTGTGGCCCCCTAGTGGTGAGGACATTCAAATCTTGGGGTTGTAGGCTTAGCCCCTCCTCTGCGCACATCAGTGGAGAAATGCAAAAGCCGCGCTAAAGGTGGGGTGTTTGTCACTCTGGAAAGGCACTATATAACCTATACACTCTGGAAAGGCGCTATATCACCTATACACTCTGGAAAGGCGCTATATAACTTACAACTATTCCGCCTCCTCCCCTGTGTGAACTGCAAGTTCTAGTAACGGAGGCGCAGTGTTCTACGTATATAGCGCCTTAATATGGTGACGAGTATGCAAAAAAAAAGTTTTAGAATGAATGTCACAGTTACGATCGCAGTGTAAAAATGAGAAACGGAGACGTCGAGTCGGCGAGCCCGGCGGAAACGTCTAATAATCGCCAAAGTGCTGAAATGGAGAATTCCGGAAAGAAAAGGCGTACCTGCAGACCCACAGCTCGGGGCTTCCCTCCACAATTCCAGGAAAATTACTTGTTGCAACTGGAATTTCCTGCATCGAGTCTCAATAATAATAATAATAATAATAATAATAATAATAATAATAATAATAATAATATAAAAGATTGTAAAAGAAAAGAAATCGATTTATTAGGTGATTTCCTCCAAAAAAGTGAAGCAGGACTGAAGGTCGACATGGCTGTTAAAACTTGATCGGCGGGGTTTGGACTTTAGGTCCTGAGGTTGGGGGTTCAAATCTGACACTGTGTGACCCTAAGTAAGTCACCTGATCCCCCCTGTGCTCCTACTGGAAAACCACAAAGAAATGTCACCAGTGGTACCACGGTAGTTCTAAGTCGCTTTGGATAAAGGCGTCAGCCACACAAATCAGTGAGAATGTAAACTTCCTGACTTGGACATCAGATAAGCGTCAGTAAACAGGAGAGCGCCACCCGGTGGACAGCACTGTAACGACTGCTGGTGGAGTGAAGATGGCGAGATTTGAGCTCGGCCCTTCTGGTTCAACTGACGGCTCTTGCAAATGAAACCATTTAGAGAACCACCACACCGTTCCAGTCTATTGAGGGTCATCTTCTGTTCTAGTATTACTGGGCCCTTGTGCACAAAGGAGCGCAAGTGGTCTGCACAGAGCCCCGACCACTGAGCTGGCAAGCCAGGTCCTCTCGTCCAACGTCAGCCAGCGGGAGAGCTCATCATGCGATTTCATGGAAAGAAGGGTGGAGGGAGGCTTTTGTGGGGTGAGGTGGAGCATCTTCATATTAATGCCTAATGGTTTCTCTCCAGCAAGCTTGTGTAGAAGTGACGGTCAGGTGTCCACATATAACAACCACAACCAGTCAGGGACCCGCACTCCCATTGTCCGGGTGTCCTATGCAGCGCTGAGTGTCCCTGACCCACCAACCACAAACTGTCACCCCTCCGTCCAGAGTTGAGGAGCTGTGAGGTTGTTCCCTTGGTCGATGCCACAAGAAAAAGGAAAGACAATCAACCCGTCCATCAAAAAGCAAACGCGTCCCAACACACGCGCCTTGTAAACGTAAGCAGCTTACTTGTGGCGACTTCACTGCGGCTCTCTGGTGTCGCACTAGCAGAATTGTGTGCCCCCCACCTCAGAAACCCACCTGCACCGACGCCTTCGGCACCAAAGGAAGACACACTGGTCTGAAAGTCTTCTGAAAGAGTCTTCACGACTTTAGGACGCCATCTCGGGTATAAAAAAAATCCGGCGGTCCAGCAGTCGCTAGAGCCCCCCGGCTCAGCGCTGACGAGTAAAGGCGACAGCTTCAGTTCCAGGTGCATTTCATGGCGCGCTTGGAGGAATTTAACCCCAAAACGAAACAGACGAATCAATTAGCAACACACACATGTATATATATATATATTTATATCTGGGACACCCCCAGTGGGCCCCGGGTGGTCATTACCCTTCATCCCCCCACTACAATGCCCATGCTTATGGAGTCTGTAGCTGATCCCAATAACTTCTTTCTGGAGCTCTGGTGTCGATGATTCATTTGAGATCCTTAAATTCTCCCCTGCAGCACCGGCACACGGGCGCCTTTATATTTCAGAGCGCTGTGATCCCCAGTCTGCTCCTTATCTGTCTGGAGTTTGCATGTTCTCCCTGTATGGCGGCTCTGGTTTTCCTCCTCATCCCTAATAGGTTGTGGTGCAGGATGTTGGTGGGCTGTGGTGTTGGGGTTTTCAAAAAGAAACAAAAGGTGGTGCGTCGCGGGTCTGTGGGGTGGCAGAGCTGAGGTGCCCCGGGGTGTTCTGTGTGGAGGCGAGCCGATTGCTCCAATTGGGTCAGCTGTTCAGTGTCGGCACTCCGCACCCACAGGAGTAAAAAGGGAAAGAGCCGAGGAAGAAAATGAGGAAGAGCAAAATGAGTTGGGGAGTCAGGGTGAACAACTGGCAGCAAAGCAGTTGGGGGGACACCCGGTGGTGCCATGAACTGAGGAGCTGGAGGTGGCAGCACCATAAACTGAGGAGTCAGAACCAGAGGTGGTGGTGCCATAAATTGAGGAATCGGCGATGGAGTTGGAGTCAGTGGTAACATAAATGGAGGAATCCGATTGGGTGGCACCATAAATTGAGCAGCTGGAATCGGAATTGGTTGGTTGTAACAGAACATTAGGAGTTGGACTTGGTGGTACCATAAATTGGAGAGTCGCAGGTACCATAGACTGATTGGTCAGCGCTGGAGTCCAAGGTTTTGTGTGCCGACACCGCAGTCCTGTTAAACGCTGCCAGGATGACAGTTTATTGGGCTTTTTGTGTCACTCTCATCATTGAAAGAAGTCACAGTGAATGTCTAATGTTGTGCAGCTTTGTGTTGTGTTGATGGTGACGATGCCCACTGTAAGGCTGCTTTATAAAATGAAGACTCATGAAGGTGTTGAGTGGAGTGGCTGAGCCCACCGTCTGTTATCGAGGGCGCCACTCAGCTCTGCTTGTCACATGCAGGTCAGATGGCATCTCTCGTCCTCACCTCACCTCACCACAGAGCCAGCTGGGTAGTGCCGAGACGGGACTCGGGACTCCACAGCCAGAATGTCCCACCACACTTCTCCCTCTCTGTGACAGGTGCTGAGTTCTGCTGCCACCGCCATAACAGGAAGTCCCCGGGTGACTTTCCCCTCCGGCCGGCACGTCAGCAGTGCTCGGCTGCTTCATCCCCGTCCCGTTTCTGGAAACAGCTGGGCTGTGCAAGGAAATGCTCTGCGGCTCTCTGTCAGGTGCTTCCGGTGACAGGTGCAGCCCTGGGAGAAAACCACAAGAGCGATCAAATAATAATCGATGAAGCCGAAAAGTCCCCCCTGTTTTGTGGCCTTGCTGCCTGGGAGGCCCCGCGTGACTCAAAACCATCAGATGAAATTGCTGTTCACTTTTTGTCTTTAATACAAAAGGCACCTCACCCCAGAAGGTGTCACGTGTTTTGTGTGGTTGCTGGCATTTGTCACCTGTGCTCAGGTACACTTTCATGTTAATTGCAGTCTTGTGCATTCCACGCTCAGCAGCCATTTCTAAATCCACTTCACAGTTTCACCTGCCTGCAGCACCACAGACGAGGCACTCACTAATCCTGAATCCATCACAGCGGGATTCGGAAGAAGAAAAACCCGATGTGGGACACGAGGAGGACGTGACTTTATTAAAGCGCCTATCACTGCAGTCATCTTCAAAGAGCACTCTCCGAAGCAAAAAGGCCAGAAAATCAATGACTAGTGTCCTCGCTCACAAAAGTGACTGAAGGCTCTTGGGGACATCAATTGGCACTTATCGCCCCCCCTCCGCCCCACTTCATGGCTCTTTAGATGTCAGGCTGTGCCACCAACTCGATGGCACCCGTGAAGGAACAGTCGTTTAATGCATTTAGAGCAGAAAAGCCCTGCAATGACACCACTGACAAATCAAAGAAAAAGATGAAATTAGAGAAAAACAAAAAACTGAACGTGTCTACAGTTCAACACTCAGGGTGCCATGAAAAAGTATTTGCCCCCTTCCTGATTTCACCCTCTTTCATTGCACGTCATTGTCATTTCTGATCTTCAGACAAACAGAGCCAAACACAAAAGATGACCTTTTAAGGAAAAAAAGTTTGCCAACGCCACCATCACTGGTGTGAAAAAGTAATTGCCCCCTTGGTCGGTCAACCAGTCAACCAATGCACCAAACTAAAGTGACGTCGGGTAGAATCGGAGCAGACGCAGTCCGAGCTTTCCACTGAATTCCAACATCACCTCTGTACCTTCCTGCCGATTGGGAGTTTAGACGGACATTCACTTTCAGCTCTCCTAATACACTACAGCCTCACACCTCACAATAGCAACGCGGACCATTAATCTCAACTCCTGATTGAGTTTGGACCTGAAGACCAGCCGTATCTTTACACTTAGCCTTGAAATGTTCATGTTGAGAATGACACCCATGACGGGGCAGGTCGTGCCACATGACTGACATTTAATTACAAAGGCCACTAAACATCTGCAGATGTGTGCCGTTTGACTGGCACCTGAGCTCAGCTGGACTCAGCTGTTGCAAGACTGGCTGGTAATGCCAAGCTGACCACATAGAAAACCACAAAGAAGTTCACATAAACGTAGCAGTGAGTGACCACCAGGGGGTGACATTTTTCACATTTGTTTGGTGCGTGCGCAATACAACCTGAGTAGACTGCAGTAGCTGCCTGGGGGCTTTTGTTTTGTTTAGATTTCATACGTCATTATTTCTGGATTCTAAGATTTTTTTTTTAATTTTTCAGTTATTAATCCCAAAATAAAGTGAGCAAATTTAAAATAATAAAAATAGAGTGGTGTTAAATAGGAACTCTGTAAAATATTTTAATATAAGTGCACATTTCACCAGCATCCAGTAGGGGGCAAACAAAACTAATGAATTGAATGTACTTGTAAAAATAACAGATAGATATGAAAACTGCATTATGAGAAGGCACTATATGATTGATAGATAGATAGATAGATATGAATAGCACTATATCACAGAAAAGACACTATCTACTACATATACTATATGAAAGGGTTTATACAATGGTTATATGGACACATAATCAGATGAAACGTATAAATATATAATAGATCATTTTGACATGCATTGTATAATTTGGACCACATGGTGCCCTCTTGTGGCATTAAAAGGAACTGCATTTAAGATGGAACTTGGGGATACCTATCTATCTATGATACATTGCCTTTCTATCTATCTATCTATCTATCTATCTATCTATCTATCTATCTATCTATTATATAATGCCTTTCATATCTATCTATCTATCTATCTATCTATCTATCTATCTATCTATCTATCTATCTATTATATAGTGCCTTTCATATCTATCTATATATCTATCTATCTATTTATCTATCTACTTTGTATCTATCTATCTATCTATCTATCTATCTATCTATCTATCTATCTATCTATCTATCTATCTATTATATAGTGCCTTTCATATCTATCTATCTATCTATCTATCTATCTATCTATCTATCTATCTATCTATCTATCTATTATATAGTGCCTTTCATATGTATCTATCTATCTATCTATCTATCTATCTATCTATCTATCTATCTATGATATAGTGCCTTTCACATCTATCTATCTATCTATCTATCTATCTATCTATCTATCTATCTATCTATCTATCTATCTATCTATGTATCTATCTATTATATAGTGCCTTTCATATCTATCTATCTATCTATCTATCTATCTATCTATCTATCTATCTATCTATCTATCTATCTATCTATCTATCTATGATATAGTGCCTTTCACATCTGTCTATCTATCTATCTATCTATCAGCAGTTGAACAGCAGATACTTAACAGCTCCTCACAAGTGGTCCCTTGGTCCAGGATTGTCACCTGTGCACATGGACAGTCCTACTCGACTTCTCCACATTGCTAGAAGTGGAAGTTAAGGCCACTAGGGGGCGACAGACTCCAGTAGTGTGACCGGTGCCCAGGACTAGGGGGCTGTATCGGCCTCTTTTTTTCTTAAGATGGTGTGTTTCAGAGGCAAAGGGACTTCTGAGAACTTCTAAGCTCTTTGTGCCACCTAAGCTTAGCATGGTGGCAGAACGGGTTGCAGTTCTGGAGTAGGGCACCAAATGAGCTGTCAGTTTTGGTGTGGGAGGCTTTGTGGTTTGCAGATGCCGAAACTGAGGGAAGTCTTTGGATGCTCCGACGCCCCGGCATTTTAATTTCCTCCAGTCCCACCTGCTGGGGTTTATCTCTTACCATTGCTGTTTAAGTTGTGGTTTTTCAAGAGTGCCGCACACAAGCAGAATGTGAAACTTCTTGAAGGGGCCCACCCCCTACTTCATAATGCGATGCCAGTTTTAGTGTTTTACTGATGGTGCCGTTTGGCATTAACAAACAGGCAATGATGTGGGTGTCAAACAAACAATGAGCAAGCACATAGACGTGACCCCCTCAACACACTCACAGTGTTCCCCACTTCAGTGTAAGATCAGAGCTTTGGGTACAGAGAGACTTGTCACTCACCTGGCAGACAGAAGAGGGCGATGGAAACCCTCAGAAGCTCAGTGGGAAATGAGCTCAAGAAAGACTGAAAGCACTCAAAGGAGCCAACAGAGCAGGCATCTTATCTTCTTGTGAGGCCACAAACTGCTGAATCAATAAAGCACAATTGCTCTGAGTTTAAAGTTCAACTTTGGGCAAATGGGGCAAACTGAAAGATTTTCAAACATGAAGATTCATCTCACACTGTCACTGTTCTTAAGATCAGAGTGATGGGTGTAAATAAATCCTTTTAAAATAATTCTTCACCTGGTCATCAAGTGTAAGTGTAGTGCAGGGTCACTGGTGGCCACAGCCCATCCTGAGAGCAGGAGGCACACGGCCAGAACCAACTCCGCAAGAGATGCCAGTCCATAAGAGGGTACATTCTCAATAGCATCACACGTGTCTGGCAGGAAAAAAAGCTCATTTATTTGTAACATGCAAGTAATCATTTTTATGTAGTTATCTTTGATCATAAAACCTTTAATTACATCAAAGTCTACTTCAGCGATTGTGTTACCCACAGTGCAAATGACGAATGGGGACAGAAACTTTACAGACAAAATGGGCTGACGGACTGGCATCCATCCTTCTTCTCTGTTACTTTCATTTTCCTCCAGGAGATCAGCAGCCTACCAAAGTGGCACAAAGCAGTGACTGTAGGGGGTACCCACACTCACTGTGCCAGGCTCACGTCACATGAAATGTCAATCTAAGGGGCTTTTCTGTAATCTGTTCATGGGTAATGGAGTCCTCGTGATGACAACATTGAGGATGACACAAATGATTAGGATTTTTATTACTAATTGCGAATTAGTAGAAATAGTACATTTACAGGAAATAGTAGTAGTAGTAGTAGCAGCAGTAATAGTAGTAGTAGTAATAGTAGTAGAAGTAGTAGTAAGAAGAGTAGTAGTAGTAATAGTTATAGTAGTAATAGGAGTAGTATTAGTAAGAGTAGTAATAGTTATAGTAGTAATAGGAGTAATAGTAGTAGTAGTAAGAGTAGTAGTAGTAGCAATGGTATTAGTAGTAGTAGTAATAGTAGTAATAGCAGTAGAACAACAACAACATTTATTTCTATAGCACATTTTCATACACACAGTAGCTCAAAGTGCTTTACAAAATGAAGAATAGAAAAATAGAAGACACAATAAAAAATAAAAATAAGTCAACATTAATTAACATCGAATAAGAGTAAGGTCCAATGGCCAGGGGGGACAGAAAAAAAAAACTCCAGACGGCTGGAGAAAAAAAATAAAATCTGCAGGAATTCCAGACCACGAGACCACCCGGTCCCCTCTGAGCAATCTACCTAACGTAAATGAAACAGTCCTCTTTGGATTTAGAGTTCTCATGGAAGGACTTGATGATGATGGTCACTTAGACTCCTGGCTTTCAGTCCATCATTGTTGGAGCATCATGAAGCTTTGAGTAGGTGGAGGTGGCGCAGGAACAAGAAACAGAAGAGAGAGTAGAGGTCAGTACGGATTTTAGAGCCACCATGAATGGTTATTATGATGAATTGAACATTCAGAGTAGTAGAAGTAGTAATAGTAGTAGTGATAGCTGTAGTAATAGTAGAAATTGTAGTAGTAGTAAGAGTAGTAGTAGTAATATCCTAATCTGAAAAAAATTGTTCAAGGCCAATGTACAATGGCTTACCCTGTGCTCTGACCCCTAAAGGTCATGCAAAAAGGCAAGTTCCTCTTTGTGATTAATAAAGTATATCAAAAAAACATCCGATGTATCCTTAACAATATTAATCACGGTAATAGTAGCAGTGGTAACGATGGTGGTAGTAGCAGTAACAATAGTTGTGATGATGTGAACATTATTAATAATATTACTAGTAGAATTAGTATTAGTACTAGTTGTAGTAGTGGTGGTGGCAGTACTAGCATTAGTAGTAATACCACTGGTAACAGTGGTAGAAGTAAATTGTTTTAGTAATACAATAGTGGTGGTTATTCTAGTAGCAGTAGTATTTGTATCAGTAGTAATAGCATTGGCAGTAATTTAGGTAGTAATAATAGTAATATCAGTTGTTGAAACAGTAGTAGTAGTAATAGCAATAGTACTAATGTAAGTAATTGTATCAGTAATAGTGGTGGTAGTAGTAGAAGTAGAAACAGTAGTAGCTGTTGTGGTGATAGTAGTAATATATCTTTGAGAAGTAAGGCTAGTAGCTGTAGTAGTTCTAGTAGTAGTAATAGATGTACTGTAGTATTAGAGGTTGCTATACTTGCTTTAGTATTGTAGTAGTATTAGTAGTGGTAGTAATAGAAATAGTACTTAGAGTAGTGGCAGTAGTGGCAGTAGAAATAGTAGCTGTGGTGCTTCTAGTAACAGTAATAGTTGTAGAAGTGGTGGAGTACTAGCCTTAGCAGTAGCCATAGTATCAGCAAAATGTGTAACATTGGTGGTAGCAGTATTTGGAGTACTGGCCATAGTAGCTTTAATGGTGATAGTAGTAATATTCCTGCTATTAACAGCAGTAGTAGAAGCTGAAGGAGAAGTAGTATTTGTAATCACCATAGTAGTAGTGGCAGTGGTAGAGTACTAACATTAGAGATAATTCTTATGATAGCAGTAGTAGTAGCAGTTGTTGTTATTGCCGTAATGGAGGTACTGTAGTAGTATCAGTAATATTGGTGGTAGTAATAGGAGTATCGGTGATTGTAGCTGTAGTGATGACAGTGCTAATATTGCTGAGAGTAACAGTAGTATTAGAAGTAGGAGTAGTTACTGTATAGTAGTGCAGCACTGGTACTAGTAATGACAGTTGCAGCAGCTCTAGTAGTGGTAGTAGTCGCAGTATTAGTAGCAGTTGTTGTTTTATTTGTAGTAATAGTGGTGGTTTAAGTAATTGTGATGATAATAATAGTGATGACAGCAGTAGTAGCTGTAGTCCTACTGGGGATTACTATAAGATTGGCAGGAGTAACAGTAGTAGTGGTAGTACTAACAGTAGGAGTGGCAGTAGTAGCAGTGGTGATGTTAGTATCTGTGCTGATTGTGATGGCATTAGCAGTACTGTAATTGTTTTTATCAGTAACACTGGCAGCAGTAACAGCTGCAGTAACAGTGCTGGTGGGAGTAACAGCGTCTGAAGCCCTGGTATTAGTTGCAGTAGCACACGTAGTGTTAGCAGCACTTGTAATAGTTATGGCGGCGGGAGTCGCCCTGATGGTGTCAGTAGTGCGTATCTTCGGTTGTCACAGGAGTGGAGACACACTGGCACTAAAGGCCATGACTGGGGTTGGTAGTTGGTTTGGCAGTAATGGTGACAGGCGTAGTTGAAGTTTCCGCCAGGTGTGCTGACCGAGTTCAGTGAAGTCCAATCGAAGTTTCAGATCCTCACGTCAGTCCCTGATGCTCAGAGCCGGCCGTCCATGACGTGCTCTCCTAGTTCTTCTTTGGGCCTCGTCTCCTGCCCTTCCATCTTCTTGAAATACAAACAGAGGACAACATCATAGTGGCAGACACTCGTGTGCCGCTGTAATGCATTGGCTGAATGTGCAATCAAAGCTGGCGCTGACGCTGGCACAGGTCACCTCATGCTGGGCACTCATTGCCGGGTCACACTCACACCTGTTGCTTTCAATGTGGCTCCTGATTTCTCACAGACATTTTGAATCCGGTGGGGCCTCAGCTGGCTGGTTGTCTTATGGAACCTTGAAGCCCCGATGAGGCCGTTGAGGAGGTGCCTCCGGGTGGGAGTTAAATGGAAAGCTGTCTGTCCGTCTCTTTAGTCAAATCTGTGGCAGCGTTGAACGTTCCTTGTGGAAAAGTGAGCCTGTGTGGGCCTCTTCTAGCCACTGTGGGCGGATGTCGTCACATCTACCAGAGAGCCAAATTCAGCAAGTCCACGTGTCAGAGTAAAAGCAGAAGCCAGCGCCGGGTGACAGCAGCACTACAGAGCAATGGGTATGAATAAAAAAAAAAAAAAACGAGAAAAGATCCCAGTCTGGGGTCCGGTGCTGCCGAGAGAAGCCAAATGGAAAGCAGAGCAGTCAACTCCAAAAAGTCAGCATGAAGACAGAGAAACCCAACGAGAAACAACATGGAAAATTCCAGCCAGTCAGAGATGGAAAGATGAGTCAGCAGAGGAGCCCCTCTTCCTCTTCCTCTTCCTCTTTCTCTCACCCTCTGTCACTCTCTTTGATTCATCTGCTTATTTACGTGGGAGGCTGAAACACAAGTTGAAAACGCCCGGCAGTAGACATGATGCTCGGTAAGCTGCCATCTCTCTCACCCAGCAAATGTCAACGTGGGCGCCATCGGCATCGAGGTTTGCACCTTCTTATCCAAGGGTTTTCCTCCAGCATCTCAAGAGCCTTTGGCTGAGGTTCATGGAGACTCCAAACTGGCAAAGTGTTGGTGGAGATCTCAGTTTGGGCTGTGGTGAACTGGTGCCCCCCATCCATGATTAGTTCCTGCCCGTATGCAGTACAGTAGGGTCCAGCCCTTCATGGCCCTGCATCGAATCAAGCAGGGTTGGATAGATGGATGAGTTGGCCTCATCAAAGGTTACTCTGTTAGATGTCCATTTAATTCAACTCCAGGTAGATGCCATTTGAGACTCAAGCCCTGTGCTAGCCATGGCTACCCTAGAGCACCAGTTAGACCTTCCCGGTCAAGCCCCGGGGTTTAGTGTGGAAGAGCTGGACCCCCAGAATCTGAGGTTGTTGGTTCAGTTGCCTGTGGTCATCTTGTGCATATAATGTGAGGCTTTGCCGGGCTGTAATGGCATTAATATGTGCAATGGACTTGGGGCATCTGCTTGCAGTTTACATCACAGTGATTTGTACCTGGAGATGGCGCCGCTGCTCCAACCACACCTCATAACAGAGCTCTGCACTTGAGATGGTGCTCACTATAGCAAGGATCTCTATACACAATAAAGTATGAACGTTAAGGAGAAGGCCATGAATTACCTTTAGTACTCAAGCAGGCGCTGTGGTGTCAGCGGTGGGATTTTTAAGCCCAACACCTTCACCTCTGGATGGTAATACATGTGATGAAGCTTTGTGTTAGCTTGTTCTTATCTAAAGGCCCTGAGTGTCATGGTGTGTCATGTAAAGGCGATCAGTATTGAAAGACGCTATATAAAAACACAGATCGTTCTTAGTAATAGTCAGTAATTATCCAACCTATTATACCCTAACACAGGGTCTGCTGGAGCCAATCCCAGCCAGCACAGGGTGCAAGGCAGGCACAAATGGCCAGGCAGGGTGCCAGCCCACCGCAGGGCACACACACACACCCACTAGGGACAATTTAGGACCACCAATGCACCTAAGCGGCATGTCTTTGGACTGTGGGAGGAAACCCACACAGATACGGGGAGAACATACAAAGTCCATGCAGGGAGGACCCTGGAAGCGAACCCAGGTCTCCTTACTGCAAAGCAGCAACGCTACCCACTGTGCCACCCTCTTAGTAACAGATCTTGTGATAAAAAGTTCAACAAGTTCAGAAAGTAGCCTTATTTCTGCGCCATCACCACCTAATCAAAGCACCGTGATCTCCTACATTGATGGATTAAAAGCCACAAGTCTACATGACCATCATCATCAAGTCCTTCCAAGAGAACCCGAAATCCAAAGAGGACTGTTTCATTTATGTGAGGTAGGATGGCCAGAGGGGACTGGGCGGTCTCGTGGCCTGGACCCCCTGCAGATCTAATTTTTTTTCTCCTCTCTCCTTTTTTTTCTGTCCTCCCTGGCCATCGGACCACCTTACTCTTATTCTATGTTAATTAGTGTTGTCTTATTCTAATTCTTACTTTGTCTCTTATTTCTCTTTTCTTCATCAAGTAAAGCACTTTGAGCTCCATTGTTTGTATGAAAATGGGATCTAGAAATAAATGTTGTTGTTGTTGTACTTTACCTTTAGCACTCAGGCAGGTTCTGGGTGACCGGGTATCAATAGTGGGATTTACAGTAAAGCAGAGCAATTTAACCTCTGGACAGTTCTGTCTGAATATCAGTTAAGGAAGAGCCCCTTCGCCTGAAGACCCTACTCTCTGAGTGTCAGTGGTGGGATTTTAAGAAAAGCTCCTTCACTGGTGGATGTAAGTAACTGTTTAGCTCAGGCAGGGCTCCATCATCTGATCCACAAATGGACATCCATGGCTAGAGTGTCAGCAGTGGGATGTTAATGGGGGGCCGCCACCCCCCTCCCAAACTCGGTGCTGGACATCCAGACAATTTAAGCAGCTCAGATCAAGATTCCTAAATTCCAAAAGGCATTCCCGGTGTGTCTCGGGGCACTGAGCTTGCAAACAGGGATGGTGACTGTTAGTTCCCCTTTGCCCAGTCTCCCCCCATGTCCACCATGTTCCCCAGTGTCACCTGTCCACCCTGCCTTACTGGTCCGGTGCAGTGACCCTGGGCCTCCTCCTACAGATGAAAGAGGCATTTTTGAATCTTGAACTGTTCCAGGGGTCTCTTCACAGCCAGCAGTGAGGTCAGGGTAGCCATTGTTGTCCTCTTCAGTGGGTTGTTCAACGGTGGATCACCACAAATCTTTTAAAAGTGGAACCACAGCATCTCAGATTTTGATTAAAATTGCTGTAATGAATGATATTCTTATTATTATCACTAATATTGTTATGTTTTGGAAACCCTTTCTCATGGAGCAGACACCCAAAAGTGTTAAGTGATGTGGCCAAAAGTCACTTCTGGGGTCCCTCCAGGATTAGGGGGTCCTGCAGCTTAATCTTCATGGTAGATCTGCCCCTGCAGGTTAGGTACAGACAAGGCAGATAAGGAAATGAGTAGCACAGAGGACAGGTGAGTGACGCAGGTGACCGGTGACGGCACAGGTGACATTAGTAAGTGGATTTAAGGATGGCAGATGAGGCAGGTGGGATTCTGTAAAATGATATACAACTCAATGGAGGCCTAAACGTCTGAAATGAATGTGAACGTTTGTGTGCCCGATGTGCCGTGTGCTGCTCGTGGTGGGCTTGGATGGACTGACACGTGCGTTGGGGTATTTCAGAGGTGGGGATCACCGACTGTGTTTTGTGGAGAAGGAATGACAAGTGACGCACACGGACTGGGAGTCTGGAGTGCCCAAACAGCACACTTAGGGTCTCACATGGACCACCACACACCTCGTTGGCATGACTTGAAGAGGACCACAGCCTGGCACCACAGCTCGCTCGGTATTTTCAGATGAAGAAATGTTTTCTTTTGTTTTTTCCACCATGAGAGGAAGCAGAGCCCTAAATCAAAGGGCCCTGTGGCTCCCATCTCCCCAGGCAGCAGAAGCAGCAGCAGCAGACGGAGGAAGCGTGATTTGCAACTTCATCAGACTCTTCATTATTTTGTTGTATTAGTTGGCAAGGGAGCGGGCAGGCCACAAGAAATTGGGGGATGTTAAAAAAAAGCAACGTACTTGACCTGTCTGGCGTTCAGAAGGAAGGAGACCAGACCCCCACAATTGTCCATTTGTAAACGCTTACTGTTGTAAGTTTGCATTTTGCTTGTAGAAGTTGCCCCGTTTTTCCCCGGGGACAAATAACTGGTCACATCACACAGTGCAGGGCGCTATATAAAGCTAAACGGAGCTGAAAAGGGCTTTGAGAACTGTAGGTCATATTCTGTATTTGATTATTATTATTCTGGGGGCACAGACAGGTGGAGTGACTTGCTCAGGGTCACACTATGTCAGGGTGTCAAGTCCAAAGCCTTAACCACTGCGCCACCCTGGCATGAGGCTGAACAATGGTGCCAATGATTCCCCCATCCCCCTGTGTCCTCTTTGCAAGTAACGTCATGGCATCCTGTACTGCCAGTATGAGGGTGACTTGTTGGCAGCCAGTGGTCTTCACAATACTTACACACACACACACACACACACCCACCATGCAGAGCAAAGCAACTCACCGATGGCTCTTCTGCACTCTAACCCTGCTGGTATGAAACCTCAGCGCATTTCCTGTTTCGTTTCTATTTCTTGTGCTTATCATTTGAGGGGCAGGATGAAAGGCCTTCCTCTGAACAAACATCCGTCCAGTCATCTGAAGCCTGGTTCTCAGAACTGAGCCCCTGTATGTGGAGGGGGACGGCTCGGTGCCCCACTTGTAGAAACCCTGCCCATCCGGCTGGGCACATGAGTAAAGGCAAGAAGATCCCTCCTAGTCAGCTGGGTGAGACAGAAAAATTAAAAGTGAAGATGGCAGGATAACAAGTGTGTGTGTGTGTGGGGGGCCTTGGAGTGTTTTCTCTGATTTTTAAGCAAAGGTAGCACAAGAGGCCACCGTCTATTTGATGCTATCAGCAGCACAGCCCCCACTTATTAAAGTATGAGGGTCTAAGGAACTGACGAGAACACAAAGAGGACACGTTAGGTTGGCATCAGGGAATTATAGAGCTGCAATGGAAAGCACACATACATACAGTCCCGGGGGGGACGCTCTCAATCATTTGTGGACCCTTCATGATTTTTAAGCTACCAACGTCAGGTCCTTGTAATGGATTTTCCAGCACCCCAATAGCTGCTTAGAGTGCCTGTCACTGACTTCTTCTAATTTATCATTTATCCTGATATTTAAACTCACTGTGCCCCCAGTCTAAGATGGGCTCAAATCTAAGTAATCGACGTACACCTCAGCATATTCAGCGTTAAAGTTTGCAGTGCGCCATCTACTGGAATGTATTTTTGAATGATTCAGTGGTGAAATGCATTGTGTTTGTCATTCCAACAGATGGTGCATCACAAACATTAACACGGTTTGTGCAAATCCCATACAACATGTCATAGAACAGAATGTCCTTAGGAAACACTAGATGCTTGCTCAAATCTGCACTCAACTGCCAGTCTACAGCAGCCTATTCGAATGGATTTTGTAATGCATGCAGTAATAAAATGCATTATGTTTGTCATTCCAACAGACGGTGCATCACAAATGTCCACCTTAGTAAAAAGATACGTGTCTGCGTGTCTGTCTGGTTCCCTGTCATTCCAAAAGATGAGGAATCACAAACATTTTTAGCAATAAAATACTTTTGTCATTCCAACAGATGGCGCATCAGAAACATTAGCACTGCTTTTACAAAACCCATACAAAATGGCATAGAACAAGACACTGTAGGAAACTTTAGCAGCTTGCCCAGATCTACAGCCCACTGCCAGTCTGCAGCTTGTGTGAGGAGACCTTTGGTTGATCTTTTGCCCAGCCCTGATCTTCATGCTGGTGGTAATGGCAGAGGGTACAATCTCAGTAAGTGCTTTGAGAACCTGGTCGTGCCACCAGCAGTAGTGACCTTCTGCAAGGGCCTTTGGGCAGCTGTGTTGGAGGAATCCTCTTCCACAGGATGGCCTTTTGCTCTTCCCCCAAACATACAGTTGACTTGGTAGACCATCATATGCTACCATGATCAGCAAATGGACGCAGCGGTAGTCCACCCTCAGGATGTTTTCCCAGGTAACGTCGCACTGCAGACCCCCATCTCACCCAGGCTCCCTGCTGTCTCAGGCCCACCGTCCTGCTAGGAACAGTAAATTCCAAAACACACGCCTAGCGTCCAGTCGTTTGGGATTCTAACAGGTTCCTTTCATTAAAGATACGGTGCCTGGCACATGTTTGCACACACAAGTGTGTCTGAGATGGCATTTTGAGTCCACAGGTCAATGGCTTGTAGTCAGTCTTAGTTTATGGAGACGACTTTGTTTAGTTAATAGTTTGGGTGTCCTAATTGTTAGCTTTCCGATATTCTGTGCCTGAGCTGCAGGTTTAGTTCTGAGTTCAGCATTGTGAGCTTGAACACTCATTAAAATCTTCATGTGGCTCATTCTTCATCACCCTGCATTGTCTATTTGTGGCTCTTTATGAAATCTGTTAAAAAGCTAAATAAAACATGTGGACAATTCATTATGGAAACAAATAAGGTTCCCCCATGGCATTGCTCTGAAGGACCACCCTGGCACCTTTATCTTTAAGACTGTCGCGTGCTGCTTTCCATGTTTGGGGTCACCTTCAACCACCAAGGACAGCACTTTCCTAACTCTGGGCTCAAATGGCACCACAATGAGCCTCAGCATGGAGAGCAATCAAACCGGGCCATTGCCAGCTTTAGATCTGATTGCCAGTTCAGTTTTCCTAAAGGCACGCCAAGGCCTCCCCCCAGATCTCAAAGACACGGCCTGTTCAGTTTGCCACTTGGCTAGCTGCACTCCTAAAACTCAACTGGCACCTTACTGGGTGGTGTGGCTCCTCGTGATGCCACTGCTTGAGAAAGAATCACTTCATTCTGCGAGGGGTTCACTGCATATGAAGTTGGACCTTTGGGCCTTGAAAAGATTTCTAATCTGTGGACAAAATTGAAGTCCTTAAAGTGTAGTAGGCAGGATACTAACAGATCAAGACACTTGATTGTCTGCAGGGAGAGTCTGTTCATAAATCAGGAACCCGCTGGGATTTCATAAATCGTCTGTCCTTGGTAATTCATGGAACGTCTTACAGTACAGTTCTAAATAAATTAGAATTCTTCACAGTTCTTTAGGGGACACACAAATGGTTTCCTTGTGGCATCACCACTTTGGCACCCTCATTTGTGTGCTGTATGTGTATGTGGCATCCACACCAATGCGGCCTTCTACCCTGCTGCTCAAAATGTTGCCAGGATTCCCACAAGTGGGAATCGGATGCCCAAAAATAGTAAATCACCTCAATTGGCTCCTCTTGGCGCGGAGGGTCCGCCGCTCTAATCCGAGCCCCTACTGGGCGTCTGCCCTTAGAGATGGGGAGAGAAGCGGCGGATTATTTCATTTCAAGATAAAGAAGATTTTCTCATATTTAAGAAGCAGGCCCATGTCATGCTGGGGGTTTCAGGCCACAAGACACCAATCGTATCGCGGTCTTCACACAGGAGACTGATCAGCGTGGCCAGCACACGAATCACCTCAGCTCCCCGATCAGACCTCCGCGCTTGTGAAATCGGCGGCGGAAATAACTCAAAAGGAAAGGAGGCAAGCGTTGCTCAGTCGGCGTCTTTCTTAAAGTCTGAAAGATTGCAAGTCACGGTCACAGACGAGTCCCTGACACGGATCTTTGCAGAACGTCAGTGACAAGTCGTCAGAGCGCGAGGGCAGAGCGTCACTAATCCCGTCCATTCAGACGCATCCCGCTGGTGACCGGCGCCCCTTCTCTTTATTGTAATGTGTTTCTATCAGAATGTTTCGAGCCAAATGGCTATGAAATATTAAAACTCATAAAATATGAATTAAGAAACACGAGTGGCCAACCACATCCTCGAGTTTGAATCCCCTCTGCACAAAAGCAGAGCGACACAGAAAATAAAAACCCCAACGAGAGATGAGAGCTTCTTACAGAATGGGTGCGCTTGCTAGTAAACGCTCTCCGTGTTATAAACTGCCGGGCTTTTCCATCCATCCATCCATCCATTATCCAACCCGCTGAATCCGAACACAGGGCCACGGGGGTCTGCTGGAGCCAATCCTAGCCAACACAGGGCACAAGGCAGGAACTAATCCCGGGCAGGGTGCCAACCCACCGCAGGACACACCAAGCACACACTAGGGCCAAATTAGAGTCGCCAAGCCGGGCTTTTCCAAACCTTTTTATTTTATTTATTTTTTTTTTAATCAAATGAAAAGAGTCACAAAACAGAACTGCAAACACCCACAGAAGCATCAAATGGAAACAAATCAAAATGAACAATCAAAAGTTACAAAAAGAAAGGTGTCCAAAACTGACCTGAATATCAGGCAACGCTGTTGAAATATTCAGCTGGCACTGGTTTTTCACTCACGTTTTGCGAGTTTTTTCTTTTTCTTTAACTTTGCTAAATAATCACTTCAGAAGAAACAAAGTGAAATGCAAACAAATGAGTGATACTGCAAAAAAAAAAAAAACAGAAACCGTATCTATTAAAAAAGAAACATCATATCGATAAAAAAACATATCGATAAAAGCAACGCTCGTAAAATGGCACTTTTCTGGGTGCTGTGGTTTCTCATGGCGCCGTTGCTTGACAAAAGAATCGTTTCATTCTGCGAAGGCTTCTGAGCTTTGAAGACGTGTCTAATCTGTGGACAAAATGACAGTCGCTGAGGCGTAGTAGGCAGGATACTAACAGATCAGAAAAGCCTGAACGGCGCCTGTGTGATTGTATGCTGGGAGAGTCTGATCAGAATCAGGAACCCGCTGGGATTTCATAAATCGGTTATCATCTATTCCTATAGTACTAGGGTGTTGTAGCGTGTTAGCCGTAATGAATGAAGTGAGAAGTCAAACATGGCCCCCTTTTAACTGCAAAGATTACAATATGCAGGCCTTCAAGGCAGCTCAGGCCTTAGTTACCCTGAACACATCAGACTGCGCACAGGAGGCACAAAGACAATTGTCCAACACTGTGCATTATTACAAACTACAGGAAGACCCCACAGATCTCCAGTGGCTTTCCTCTTGACATCAGGGGTCATGTAAACAGTTTAATTCCTGACAACCCCAAAACAGGCTACTTCTACATGCGTCCTACAGTCCACAAAGAATGGAACCCAGGAAGGCCTCTAATCTCAGGAGTCGACTCCCTTACAGAAGATGTTTCAGGTTGGGTGGAGCTCATCCTTCAACCCCTCGTCTGCAATCCCACCAGCTACACCCAGGACACCACTGGTATGGGCCCAATTACCTGAGGAAACCTTACTGGCCACAATGGACATTGAGGCCCGTTACACGAACACCCCCCATGATGATGGCATATTGGCACATGAGACATACCTCAGACGACATGACTTACCCACAGAGTCAGATCTACAAATGATCAAATTCACTCAGACACGTAATTCATTCTCATTTGGACAAGACATTACATCTCGCCTGAAGATAGGGCCTGAGTTGCCTCCAACACTTGCATGTTGTAATCTTTTTTTAGTTAGCCAATAAAAGCTGTCATTTTACTTGACTTCACGCTACATCTATTCCTAGTAATTCATGGACGCTCTTACAGTTCTAAATAAATTAAAATTCTTCACAGGTCTATAGGGAAACACACAAATGGTTCACCACTTTGGCTCCTTCATTTATTTATGTGCTGTGTGTACTGTATGTGTGTGAATGTTCCCTGTAATTACCTGGTATGGACAAAATGGAAGTCATTAAGGCGTAGTTGGCAGGATACTAACAGATCAAAAAGCCTGAACGGACTCTGTTATGGTCATTTTAAAAAGTCAAGTTCCACTCAGGGATTAATAAAGAAAATTAAAAACGCACAAACCTTTTGAAATTTCGCATAACCTGTTACCATCAATTTATTGATATTTATGGAACCTGTTATGGATCTAAATAAATGAAAGGGCTCTTTTGGGATGATGATGACCTCGCTTGTCAGTTTCCACACGGAGTCCACTTTCACTTTTTTTTTTATTGCTTTGATATCTTTTGGAAATCAAAAATGGTTCCCCCTATGGCACTGCTCTGCAGGACCACCTTTAGAAGATTAGATCTCGTCAGGCCATTCGGCCCAATGCAGCAAATAACATCAAGTCGGGTTCTGACGGTGGCGCAGTAGTAGCACTGCTGCCTCGCAGTTAGGAGACCTGGGTTCGCTTCCTGGGACCCCTCTGCATGGAGTTTGCCTGTTCTCCCCGTATCTGCGTGGGTTTCCTCCCACAATCCAAAGACATGCAGGTTAGGTGGATTGCTGATTCTAAATTGGCCCTAGTGTGTGTCCTGCGGTGGGTTGGCACCCTGCTCAGGATTGGTTCCTGCCTTGTGCCCTATGTTGGCTGGGATTGGCTCCAGCAGACCCCTGTGACCCTGTATTCGAATTCAGTGGGTTAGAAAATGGATGGATGGATGGGTTCTGACGGTTCCTAAGCTCCTGCTGTCTACCCCATTGCTTGAAGTGTCTGTGTGTTGACACGCGTCCCAGTGCTTCTGTGAAATTTACCCTGAACGAGTTTCCAACGGTGTCCCCGTGTTCTTGTTGAACTTTCCTTCCATAATTAGAAACAGAGATCGAGACGATCGCTTTATTTGTAGGAGTGCAGAAGAGACAAAAAAATAAATAAATAAATAAATAAAATAAATGAAACTTCAAGAACTTTCGGTTTTATGCCCACACATCTCAGACGTACAATTTTAGTGCAGGTGGTTGGCGCGGGCGCTTCATGGGTTCAGCCACCTAAACTCTGGACCTGCACCTGCTTGCTGTGCGACTGGAGTGTTGCAGTCAGCAGTGCTGAGTCTGCAGGCTCTCCTCATGTCGTCTCCAGCGCCCCTGCGCTCGCCCGTTGCCTTATCCTGCAGTATTTCTTGCCTTGTGCCCAATGGGTTTTGAACTGAAGATGCTGCCCTTACAAGCACTGCGCCGGATTCTGTGCCGCCCATCCTCTAATTCAGTTCCGTTCACTCGCGCCATCGCCGAAAGGAACAAAGAGATGAAAGTGACTTTCGAGCCGAGAGGCATAAAAGAAACGGCGTTTCCGCCATGTCACGCCTGAAAGGCGGCCCGGCAGACGAGTCGCGCTCCCTCGTTTGTTTGTTTCCGTGTGGATTCCACTTTCACTTTTTTTCCATTTTTTTTTTTTTTTGCAGACGCACGCTGACGCATCTCTCGTCTAGTCGTCCGGTGTGCCATGAGAAACCTTGTGCACCAAGTCAATAAATACGCGTTAAAATACAAGAAAAGAGGTAAAGTACGATCCTCTTCTACGGGAGCTGAATGGAACAAGCAAAGAATATATATATATATATATATATATATATATATATATATATATATATATATATATATATATATATATATATATATATATATATATATATATATATATATAAAACGACGGGAAATGGGGACACTTCAAATAAATAAACTCTTTAGCGCTTTTCTTTACGGTAGAATAAGGTGCTAAATATGTGACTGGAGGTCTCATTCATTCCCCAAGACGGGGCACATCCAGGGCCGAATTCCCCCACAGTCCCAAACATTCAGGTGCTCTCGGCTGTCGGATTTCAGTTCTCTTTTCCGTGACGGACGCTAAACCTGAAAGACACCGAAGAAGTTTTCTGCCGTCCCCAGGCGGACCAGCTCCTTGTTGTCCACCTTGACGTAGATCTCCTCGTCTGGCTGCAGGTGGAAGACGCCGCCCAGGTAGCTGTTGGCGAGCCACTGTCCGGCCGAGTCGATGCAGTAGAACTTCTTCATCTGCATCAGCTCGATTTCTTTTTTATACCACGGCATTTTCTTACAGATGGCGTGGCTGAAGTACGTGTGCTTCTGTTTGCACGCAATCTCCCCGTAAAAGACTTTGGAGTAGATGTAGTAGAACCCCTCGTGCTTGATCAGCAGACCCCCATTTTCTGTATAGTCGACCTCATTGGTGAAGGCTTCTCCAAGTTTGGACTCCCATTTCAGCGGGCCAGCAGTACCGGGGCTGCTGCAGTTACAACCTGCGGGGGTTAAGAAGGAAACGTTTAAACAACAGAAATGATCAATCAATCAATCAATCAACATTTATTTATATAGCACATATTCATACAAAAAAATGTCGCTCAAAGTGCTTTACAAAATGAATAGAGAAATAGAAGACACAATAAAAAATAAACATAAGTCAACATTAATTAACATAGAATAAGAGTAAGGTCCGATGGCCAGGGTGGACAGAAAAAACAAAAAAAAACTCCAAAGGCTGGAGAAAAAAATAAAATCTGTAGGGGTTCCAGACCAAGAGACCACCCAGTCCCCTCTGGGCAATCTACCTAACATGATAAGACAGTAATGGACGACGCGTACCGTCAAAAGCGCCAGAGCAGCCCAGGTGGGAGCTGAGGAATTCTAAACCGAACAGAAGAGGCACAGCAGTTACATTAAGTAATTATTATGGGTACTTGACTCTGTTTAGGGCGGCATGGTGGCGCAGCGGGTGGCACAGCGGGTGGCGCTGCTGCCTTGCAGTTAGGAGACCTGGGTTCGCTTCCTGGGCCCTCCCTGTGTGGAATCTGCATGTTCTCCTCCCACAGTCCAAAGACATGTGGATTGGCGATTCTAAATTGTCCCTAGTGGGGGCATGTGTGCCCTGCGGTGGGCTGGCACCCTGCCTGGGGTTTGTTTCCTGCCCTGGGATTGGCTCCCGTGACCCTGTAGTTAGGATATAGCGGGTTGGATGATGGACTCTGTTTATTGACGTGATGCCAGTTGGTGAGATTTATTCAGCATAACAGGTCTGCCATTACAACATTGGGACATGAAACCCTTTTAATCACTTTGAACAAACACGAAACGTCCAAGATGGCACATTGCACGACTTCTGGTTTGAGGGGGTGTCGAACTCGATGATTGCGATTGCAATTACAATTGGGTTTCTTTTTAGATTTTCTGTGTGTTCCCAAAGGAGAGAATAACAAGGTCAATGAAAATGAAGGAGGGGTCACACCGGTGTGACGGATGGGCCTGGCCTGTCATACCAGAAGGACCAGGGCCATCTTAACGCATGGGCACAATGGGCATTGGCCGAGGACTCCATGATGTTTCTGATGCCTATGTATGTATCTGTTTTTGCTATCAGTGCACTATTTTGCCCGGGGGGCCTAAGATGCTGCTAAAATGGCTCTGCTAGGGGAGCAGATGTGCACAGGATACTGCCCCCCACCCCGAGCACTAGAGGGCAGCCCTCCTGTGGCTTCACAGATTCCTGCAGGGCTTCATGGGAGTTGGAGTTAGAGACTGCCCTGTTGGGCTCTGTGGGGACCACCGGGGGGAGCTGTAAAGCCCTACATTGGGAGTGATTCAAGACCTGGCTGACGAGCCCCCTGGCACACTCCTAGGAACAGCGTAAAGGGAGGCGGGAAGGAGAGGAAGAAGAAAGAGAAAAGGATGGAAAAGAAAAGAAAGTTCTGCGTGCTGTTTAAGGTACGAAAGGCAAGCGTTTCCCCTTGAAAATAAAGCGTGTGTGCTGCAAAGACTTGTCTGTGTTGGGGGTTTGGGTGGCTGATGCCACACTGGAAAAAAAAAAGAACCGACCAACAAAACCTGCAATGCAACGACCAGACTTCAAAGCCTCATTTCAAGCAGGGAGCTGCTACCAAAAAAATAACACATAGTCGTCAGCCATGTTGGGTAGTTTGGGGTCTCAGTACTGTCATCAACTCATACTCCCAGTGCATGATGGGTGCCACAAGACTCTCGAAATGGTGGCCACCAGTTACCAAAACAAAATGGCAGCAAAAATAACGTTGTTAAATTCACGATTATAAAGTAAAGTCCCCAAGTAATACAAATGGATGGTCCGGGTAAGCAAACCTCCGAATAGACATAAAGATGAATTTTTTAAGTGTAAGGAACGCTTGAGATACAAAAAAAAAAAAACAATAATCACAACACAACCAATTTGTTTGATGTGACGCTTGCTTTGGGGGGTTCTGAAGGCGTAGATTACGTTGCTGACGGTACTTTTTCATTCTGTCGTCTCCATGACAAGTTATTGGGTGCGTTTTGGCCGCCATCTTGCATTTTAAAAACAACAACATTTGTTTCTATGGCACATTTTCATACTAAGCACTTTACAAGATGTGGCTTTGGCCTCCAGTCGTTAGGACTGTGCCGGGGGGCGTGTCCTCAGAGGTCGTGACCCGTGGGTAGTTGACGCGACGAGTTGAAAGGTCGGCTAAGAGTCACTTCCTCCTCCCCCTTTTCTGCGTCCTTTGCTTCAAACTTTTCTCGCTTGACTTTTTGTGCCACTGACGTTTTGGCCACGTTTTGGGTCTCACGTCTTGGCTTGACGGTGGTGTCTCTCGATCTCCAGGCTTTGACCTTTCTTCTATCACGGCATGGCAAGAATCAAACCTGATCTGAGATCATTGCTGAACACTTTGGTTTCAAGTACCTCGGGTGAGAGTTAGTATCGCCAGGCTGGTCCAGTGTGCATGTGTGTGGCACCTGGAATGGAAACGGAATAAGCGTGCAAAAAAGCAGACGAGACCCAGGAGGGCCTTCAGGCTCCGCACTAAGAGGACTAACCAGCCGCTGGGCTACCCAGCATACCTGACCTGCAGCCCTGTTTAGGTGCAGAATATGAAACTGTCAGGACCTCCTCCTCCTCTTCCTCTTCTTCATCTTCCTCGTGCTGTGAGCTTAGCGGTCGTTTCTTGTTCCCGAGACGGCCTGCTCTGAATGCGCATTGATCATTCCGATTGGAGGCAACATGGCAGACAGAACAGTCAAATGGCATTTCAAACGAACCTTCGCACATTAGGATGATGACACCCGTGTCCTTAGTTGCTCAGAATGACAGTCAGCACTGGCAGGATGCCGTCTCAAGGCGGGTGGAAGTGGGGGTAGTCCTCCTGCTAGCGTACTTCACGCATTTATAAGAAGTGCATTTATTTCCCTTTCACAACCAGGGTAGGCCTCACATCTGAGACGACTGTGACGGTGGCCTCCATGCGAAGTGCACTTAAAAAAGTACATCACGTTCAGCAGCGGAGCCCACTCAGCCGGGCCTCGTGTGAAATCTGAAGGAGGCAGGGCCTTTTCCCTTCCATGGTGGTATCAACCTTCTCATTTCAATATACATTCTTGCAGGACGGCCTGCACACTGTGGGGAAATTGTAAAGATGTGTTTTAGTTTCTGTTGTGGGTGATACAGTTCACGCCAACATCGGAGAGCAAGATATGATGAGGCCGAGTGAGCAGACCGCGGCCTGGTATTTCAATTTAGTCAGCTCCTCCGTTGATTCCCTAAGTCAAAAGAGAACGATAGAACGTGACATAAAGAAAACAATGCGTGCCTGCTGCCCGGGCCGTGTAATCTGCAATGAAGTGCGGGGTACGCCTTCAAAATGGGTGAGCTGAGAAAGGAACAAATGACCCGGCGTATCTGATAACATCACTGGCACATAAGGCAAAGGGTGGCAGAGGTCACTGCTCCGCCAACGGAGCGCAGCCGTGGAGGGCTGCAGGTGGACTCTGTTGAGGAGCCATCTTGTTGTGTGGCCCTCATCATGACATCACCAAGGCATCGCTGCAAGAACTGGCACGCCGGACGTGTGTGGATATCAAGGAAAAAATGATCTTGGTGTGTGTGTTCGGCTATGTCTGCACTACTGTTTCCATTTAAAAATGGTGTTTCGAATAAAAACATATCCATCCTCATTAGCGTTTTCATACTGTTTGTGAAAGAATCTCCGTCCACACTAAAAAAACCGAAAACACATACGAGATGGGTGTTCACCTACACTGGGCACACACACGTCGGTGGACGCTGTAATGACACTGGGTAGGGAGCAGGATCCAATCAGAAAGAGCTAAATAATGAGCAGGACCCAATCAAAGAACTGCTATGTAATGATCAAGACCCAATCAGGGAGGGCTATGTAATGAGCAGGATCCAATCAGGAGAGGACTACACAATAAGCAGGATCCAATCAGGAAGAGCTGCATCATGAGCAGGACCAAATCAGGGAGGGCTACGTAATGAGCAGGATCCAATCAGAGTACGATTACAGTCGGCATTTTCAAAATTCTCTGTCTCTTTAGGATTGAAAACACCAGGGTTGTGTGGGCAAAAGGCAAAAAATAGAGAATAAAGTCTACTGTCTAATGTTTTATAAATGAAAAGTTAGTAACACGAAGGTATGCTTAGTTGTGCTGTTAAGATTTCCCGACTGTGACTTTTGCTTTGATTTCTCTGACTCCGATTTCCAGGGTTTAGATAAACGTACAGCTACTGACGCTTGACCAGACCGACCCTTCGTTTCGACATTCCGCTTGTTTGCGTTTCCGCTCCTGGTCGCCACTTTAAAATCAGTAGCCTACAAGTCTAACAGCAGGGGGTGGAGCCCACCCCGGCCACACTGGAGGTCAGGCAGGAAACAGCCCTGAACTGGACACTCACTTACACCAAACACACACACACCCTAACCTAACCTGTGTGTCACGACCCAGCTTACTGTTCAGTTCTTTATTGATCTAAATGTGTGATTTTCCATTTCGGTGGCTTGAGAAGCAGGGGGACTTCAGAGGCTTAAACCCCCTGACCTTCTGTGCCAAGCTCCTGATCTTTTTCTCTATCATATACAGTAACTGATCAATAGCAGCAGGCCTCCTGCCTCTCTCTCAGTCATATACGATAAGCCATATGTGTATAGCCCCATATCACCAGTTACACCCAACACATGGCGGTGCCAGCATTAAGGTGAATTAGGCATTCATGTAGGGTGTAGATCATAATGGGGGGGTTAGACCCAGCCACACAGGTTAGCCAAAGAGCAGTTGGTTGTCACACTAATAAGCTTGGCCTAGGAGTAAAACTCTGATACCTTCAGATCTTAGAAATGCCCCTGTTCTATGCTTAGCCCCCAAACACCCACCCCACTACCCCACCCAACTCCTAAATGAAGGAGACAACCAGGAACAGGGTTTGAGGATTTTGAGGAGTGTGCCCCTTTGGGTTTTGCACGGGTAGGGTTTGGTTGTGGTCGACTTGGGGTATCCAGTGTGTCATTCACGAATAACAGGTCGAAGTGCAGGGTGGGCATTGAGGCTCTTAAAATTCAGCCCCTCCTTAACTGTCCGTTCCACTCCCTATTAAAGTACTCTTCTTGTTCCCGGTGATTTTTGGAAGACCCTGTGCGCAGACGGTGGTTTCACGTGCGATCTATGGCGTGATAGCAGCGACGTTCTCAGGACGAGGAGCGCAACTTAAATGTTGTTGTATTTTCCACGTCCTCCAAACACCGACATCTGCCCACCACTGACTACACTTCTGCTTGGACACGACGTTCTTCCTTTTTTAAACGTTCTTTCCCTTGTAGACGCTGCCTGACGGGTTCAGTTTGGGCAGAAAACCCGTTTATAGGTGGGCTCCATTGATCACGTGTGTCCGTTCACTGCGCGTCTTGAAGTTCAGTCATCGGGACGTTCTGTATTTTTTAATAATTGATGTACTTTTTGTTAAATGGTATCCAAATGTACTTCTTGTTCTACCTTGATATTTTTTGCTATATTCTTAAATATGTAGAATTTTTAACTTTATGTAGATTTTCGTATTGCTCCTATTTCAGTATTCTCCCTCCTTAGATCTCCCTACAGATTTTATTTTTTTCTCCAGCCGTCTGGAGTTTTTTTTTTGTTTTTTTCTGTCCCCCCTGGCCATTGAACCTTACTCTTATTCGATGTTAATTAATGTTGATTTATTTTGTTTTACAATTATGTCTTTCATTTTTCTATTCTTTAATATGTAAAGCACTTTGAGCTACTGTTTGTATGAAAATGTGCTATAGAAATAAATGTTGTTGTTCTGTTCACGAGCGAGGGGGGCTCGTAACAACGAGGGGCTTTTCCCCGAATCCACAGCAGTCCTTAAGCCCCATAACCCCCCAAACCTCCCCAAAGCACAAAGAGTCAGAAGTACCGTGCAGCATTCATCCAGCCGGTGACCGCGCGCTGCATCCTTAAACTCTCCATTAAGGAGCCAAATCACCCGGGCGCCTGTGGGGGTCCTCATCCGGCCTTGAGTCAAGCTGGCTTCGCTCAGAAGACATCCGGTGACCTCAGTAACCCCGCAGCCGCAGGAGCGACGAAGCACCCGGCCGCTAGAAAGGGACGTGTTGGAAACAAACGGCAGTGAACACGGAGATGGAGCGGCGCCATCCTCCGCCTCGACAGCCCCTTCGGCAGCACACGAGCCCACTGCTCATTTCCACTCTTGAGTTTTTTTCCGAGTGATTTTTACATTTTTTTTAATTATTATTATTTCTCTAAAGATTGCTGAAATTATCCGGATGAATATTTTCTGCGTTGACGGAACTCGAGTTGAAGCGATTTTATAAACCGCCGCCTTGTCCTAATTAGGTCAAGTTTTATACGACATGAAACTTTGCTTTTATTCCGGGCCTCTCGACGGTAAAGCACCGTTGACTTAGTGCGCAGTAGGCAGCAGAGCTCGTCGGGGTCTCACAGGCGTGCGTCTGTCTAATGGCGAGAAGTGAATCTTCAGCTCTGAGGTGTCATACGGTGGGGGGCATTCAGACGAACTGAGCACTCACCCCGGGACACGTTGAGCTTTTCGCAGAGACCGAATCTCCAAGATTGTGATTTTCTAAAGTGCCTTTCCATTGACCAGGTGCGAATCTCCAGCAGTGCTGTTTTATTTACAGCTTTTTATAAAGTGGGGGCCGCTTCTGTTCAGCTTCGCACCTCCTCTACAGTTTGTCCAGGATGACTTAAAGTTGGGGGTTAACTGACTCACTCGGGGACACTTTGAGCTTTTGGAAGAGACCGAATCGGCAAGATTTTTATTTTATTTATATAGTACCTTTAGGTGGCATAGCCCATTTTAGACAAACGCCCAGGCGGTCTCCATACTGATTAAAATGAGTCACAGGTGGATTAAATGCCTCCCTAAAGGTCACCCTTTGAATCATCTGCAGCATTAAACCTCCAGCGTTGTCATTGTATATAGCGCCTTTTCATAGTGACAGCCATGCTAAGGAGTTTCACAAACACAAGACACTTGTCCTCACATATGACAAACTGGTGTACACTTGAGTTAGGTGACTCACGTAGGGTTGAAGTGTGGGTATGCTATATAGCGCCTTTCCATAGTGACGTAAGGAGTTTACCACATACTGTCCATCTCTCTCTGTGTGACTTATACTGGACACCAGCGTTAAGACTGAGTGCCTTCCTCAGGGTCCCACTATGAGTTTTTGGTACAGACTGAATCTTTATCAGCGCTGCTGCCTCGCAGTTAGGAGACCCGTCTTGGTTTCGCTTCCAGGGTCCTCCCTGCATGGAGTTTGCATGTTCTCCCCGTGTCTGTGTGGGTTTTCTCCCACAGTCCAAAGACATGCAGGTTAGGTGCACTGGTGATTCTAAATTGTCCCTAGTGGGTGTGTTGGTGTGTTGGTGTGTGTGTGTGCCCTGCGGTGGGCTGGCACCCTGCCTTGCGCCCTGCGTTGGCTGGGATTGGCTCCAGTAGCCCTCCGTGGCCCTGTAGTTAGGATATAGCGGGTTGGATAATGAATGGATGGATGAATCTCTAACATTGTGACTTTATAGTGCCTTTCCATGATAAAGGACATTCTAAAGAGCTTTACATAATACAAGACAATTATCTCTGTATTTTTAAAACTGACATAACTAATTGATATCTTGTTAAATTTTATGGGGGGTTAACCTGCGACATTGTGATTTTATATAGTGCCTTTTCAAAGTGACAGCCATGCTATGGAGTTTTCCACATACTGTGTCTGTGTCAATTATACTGGACACCATAAAGGCTGAGTGACTTCTTCAGGGTCACACTATGGGTTTTTAGTAGAGACTGAATGTCCAGCATTTTGATTTTATATAGTGAAGGTCATGCTAAGGAGTTTTATATATACAATACAATTATCTCTGTATTTTCTAAACTGACATATTTTAATATATTGTATTGGTTATGGGGGGTTGTGATTTCATTTTGTGCTTTTCCATAGTGAAGGCCATGCCAAGGAGTTTTCCACATACTGTACAACATTGGGCACAGTAAAGGCCCAGCTGTCTCTTTATTCATTAAACTGGAGTAACGATGGGTCCCTCAGGGTCACACTGTCCATCAAGAGGGGGAATTAAAACCTTCAACATTGCTATTCTATATAGTGCCTTTGTATGTCTAAAGAGTTTCCCACATACAGTACTATTCAAACTGGACATAGTAAAGGTGGAGTGGCTTCCTCAGGGTCACACTCTGAGCTTTGGCCGAGGACTAAATCTTCAAACCTGTGCTTTTATGTGCTTTCTAAGATGACGGCCATCGTGGGGAACTTTACACAAATACTGTAGTACAAATGCAGCCATCGCCATTTTCTGTGAAACTGGGACTGAGAATCAGGTGAACTGACACGCCAAAGAGTGCCGAGTGAGTCAAAAGCAGTGACGCTGAGTTGGGTAACCTTTTGATTTTCTGTCTGCTACCAAAGCCAAAGTGCGTGGCCCAGTGTTGCAGTGTGGCGTTGCGGTGACACAGACGAGCTGAAGAGCAGATAGTCGGTGACCACAGCTGAGTCAACATGAGCAGCCCACCTCAGTGGACCGCCAGGGACGACTCTCAGCCTCTGCTTTCTTCTCGGCCTGCTAGCACTTCACGTTGTGTTTCTCGTGTTTTGGCTATGAAAGGCGCTACACTCGGCAAGCTGACCAATTCAGTCTAATAGTACACAGTCCTTCATTTTCACATGGAGGAGACACAAACACTCACCTGTGAGATGCGCTGAGGCCTTTCTCTTGCCGTCAACGTCTTTTTGGTCACCAAGGAAAAGAGCAAAGAAAGCAGAGCCGTTAGTCACAAAGAAAGGGGAAAGCTGACATTTTGATAAGCGCAGTGATCTGAATAAAAGAAAATAATACCTCGTCCTTGAACCACAGCATTGACTTCAGTGCCACGGGCTCCTGTGTGAGAGACAGAGAGACAGACAGACGTCATCAGGCAGGCATTGACGATAATCCAACAATTATAGTAATAATAATAGTAACAACAATAATCCTCAGAACTGACGTAGTATAGAAGACACGGGCACGAAAAAAAAAATGAAATTAAACGAACAAAACGGCAGCATGCATTGCTAAAGGCTGACGTCCTTCAAACTATGATCGGCTCCCATTAAAACATGGCGTTCAGTGCCAGTCGAAGCCCAAATGGATCACTAGGTGGGTGGGGTTCCCTCGGTGTCCGGAGTGCACTTTAAGTATTGTGACACATCGAGTCCCCCTTGGTGTTCAGAGCGCGTGTCCCTTCAGTTACACAAATGGCGCCCTTCTCTGTCCAGAACACTCCTGGAGCACGTCGTCTGATGGACTGACCCGCTTTGCTTACGTTAAAACTTGCCGGTTACCGCCGTCTAGGAGATTCGCTCGTTAAGAAAACGTTCTCCGTAGTCCGCCTCTGACTGCACAAACACTCCGAAGTCGAGCATTGACTGGATAGCGGGATTCCGTTATTTGCATGCAGTAAAAAGAAGAATTATGGGTAAATGTGTAAAGCTAAAACTTATCTTCAATTTCATTGAATGTTATCCTTATGTTAAGTTTGACAATTTGTTTAATTAATTTAAATAAAATGTAAATGTTGCAGAGCTGCCTAGGTAAGATTATAATTATTATAAATTTATAACTAGAATATCACCATCACTGTAAAGTACCTGCTTAGCTGGACGTTTAAATATAGAATTACAAGTCTCATTAACGATAATGTAATTGTAAAAGTGTGTCATTTTATTTATTTTTTTCTTTACAGAAATATTAAATAGAAAAAGGAAACATAAATAAATACATAAAGCCTGCTAATACAGCTCAACTGCTATGAATTTTCTAAAAAGTCACCCCACCCGAGCACATAACAGACGTGGCTGTAAGTCACCAAACGCCCCCCCTGGTCATTCCCAAATTGTAAATTCACTGTTTTGTCTCCAGACCCTCCACACTTCGCTCTCCCCAGTCCTGGCTCCTCTCTTAGGTCTTCATGTTTGTCTTTGATGATGCCACTCCAAGCAAAGGGGACGGTGGTGGTGCCACTCTCAGCTTCTAGAGCAAGCCCTGGATTGGACGGCCTGCTTGTCAATCTGCTGTGTCCATCCCCTTTGGAGTGTGGGTGTCTGAGGCCACCTCTGCACCTCCCATTGAGTGTCGTGTCATAGCACCAGCACTGATTCATGTGCGTCACCAATCAGAAGTCACATTTCCTCAGCGCCCAATGTAAATCCCCGCCCTAAGAACTTGAGTGGGTTACGCCTGAGATGGAAGGTCAAAATTTAACAGGACCAGGACTCGAAAGAAAGGTTGTGATCAGGAATGTTCAAGATCAAAACTTTGGATTATGGATCATCAAGATCCACCAAACCAAAACAAACATCCTGAATACTTGGAGCGTCTCCACACTAAAACACACGGTAACATTCTATTATTTATCCACAAGCATGGAAGGTTAGCGATATTGTGCCTCCATTTTAAATAGTGACGTCATGTGTCATGTGATAGCAACAGTAAACAGTATGGCATTGTCATCGTTTCCCTTGACCTTTGAAAATCATTAAGCTGTCATTTTGGGGGATTTTCAGAGGTGAAAAAAATTCAGTGATTTCATTCATTTTTCTATTAAAATTTATTTTTGACTTCTTTCTCCTGCGACGCCATATTGGTTTTGTACAAATACCAGGTTGCTAGGGTTGTTGCTAGGCTGAAGGACTGGAGGTGTGCGTCATGTGACGTCACCACCGGGATGAGTTGGCATCGTGTACTTGTGAATTGTCGAGTGCTCAGGTTACTTCTAAGAGCCCGGTGTGCGGCAGATTTGATGAAGTTGGCGTTTTGGTTTCCTGACTGCGCCCTCGCCTTTCGTATTGGCTGATAAATGGTCACCGACTTGCTACGCCCTCTGTGACCTCGATGTCATCTTTACGTTGTGGGCTCTGCTTGACGTGCTCATTTTCTTAACTTGATTCTCTGACTTCATCTCCAAAGCCATCTCTGACTGTTCCTTTCCGTGCGGTCATTACAGACGTCCCCTATGACAAAACCACACCATCCAAAATGGTGGCAAAAAATGTACAAAAATGGCAAAGAAAAATGACAATAAAGTAATTTCATGTAAAAAAAAAATTGAGTGTTAAATTGAATCCGCTGTCGTCTAAAACACCCACATCATTGTAATGGTCCTCTGTCAGACACACCTCGGTGGTTAGCTGCTGAACGGGAAATAGCTGGGCAGCCTCAAGATAATGGGCATCTGGGCATCTGGGCAGTGACAGCCTCTTTGTGTTGAATACATTTAGAGGTGTCAGCTTCTAGAATCAGTCAGCTGTTTGCCTTTTTGAGGACGAGAGAAACCCACCAGCACCTGAGGACAATTAGGTGTTACCAGCAGATCTGAATGGCACAGGGACAGATGCCATGAGTGGGCTGGCATCCCAGATGGGATTACTGACATTGCTTTTCTTGGTCAGGAGGCCAATTTAATTAAAGGACAGTGAGAGACTGCCCCACTCCCCAACCCCCCCGGTGCCATGACCTTCCCCAGTATGCTGGGTGGCACCATCATCCTGGCAGAGCTCCTAGTTGACTGGGTGGAACTTGTAGTTCTGACCAACAGCCCAGCTGCTGTCTTTGGGTGCTGCATAAGTGAACTGCCAGGAGGCTCCCCCATCATGCGGAGGTTCAGGGCATCCCAAGTACACCACTGATGAGCCAGAAGTACAAGTCGGCCTGGTCCGGGTTACAAAGGAGCCTCAGCCGGGCGAGTCGTCGTTCAGAACAGCTGGAGAGGAGGAGAAGGACACAACGAAGGGGTAAAGGGCACTCGGAGGGGCTGTGTGTCTGTCACGTTTATAGCACCCATCTGGGCTCTTTGGAGCAGCGCCGGAGAAATAAAGGAGGGTCATTCAGACTGGAATTGGGTCTGAGGTTTGGGGTGAGACGACCCCTTCAGTTCACAGCAAGTGCCTCACGGGAGTTTGAAATTTAGGGAGCTGCCATAAATAAGCAGCAACTGAGGAAGAAGATGGAGCACGGGCTTATAATCAGAAAGCACTGGCATGCAGGAAATAAATTCTAATGAGAATAATAATTCAAATGAATAAGGATAATCATTTCATTTCAACGACTCTGCCACCTTTGATGTTACAACAACAACAACAACAACAATAATAATAATAATAATTTCATGTTAAAGTCTTGGGCACTTTTAAGGTTACTACAGCCAAAGCAATAATAATTATAATTATTATTATAATTAGCAGGCTCCTGTCAATCATGAAGAATTCACTGCATCCACTGAGCAGGATCATCTCCAGACAGAGGAGCAGCTTCATTGACAGACTGTGGTCACCGTCCTGCTCCACTGACAGACTGAGGAGACCCCACACTATGTGTCTCGGGGGGTAAACGTTAACATTATACAAAGTTATTGTCTGTTATACCTGCATTGTTATCACTCTTTAATTTAAAATTGTTTTTATCAGTACGCTGCTGCTGGAGTATGGGAATTTCTCTTTGGGATTAATAAAGTATCTATCTATCTATCTATCTATCTATCTATCTATCTATCTAATGGTAATAATAATGACAGCAACAAAAATTACTGAGGAAGACTTCAGCCTCACCCTTCACACCCTCCTATTACTATCATTAGTATGTCATTGTCACTACGAGGCTAAGGACTGGAACAAAATATGATGTGACCCACCTCCAATCTGCTGTTGAGTGTCGTAGCCTGCAGGGTCCTGTAACATGCAAAGGAAAAAAAACAAAGACACTAAGTAGGTGACATTTACTCGCTGAGTGCGTCCCACATCAGCTTTAACACTGACCACCGCACAGGAAGAGAAGATGTTTTGAACTGGTGCTGTCAAGAGCAGAGCCAACGGCCCGGTGGTTACAAACCACTCAAAAAGTCCAAGCTGGGCGACTGAGCACTGATAACCAGAGCACCAGCACAGGACTTCCGCTTTCAGACCTCAAAGATGTCCCACTTAGAAGGCGCAGGCGTCTCTTGAGCAAAGACACATCATGACACGGGACATCAGAGGTCTGAGAGAATTAGGGAACGGAAAGATGAATGCACTGGTAAGGGGTGTGTCATCACACAATTCACATCACACATCCTCACAATTTCTAATAATATACTCCTGTATTTCCATATATGTTTTAGTAGTTAAAAAAAAAGAATAGATAGATAGATAGATAGATAGATAGATAGATAGATAGATAGATAGATAGATAGATATGTACACTATATACACTACACACAGCATATGCAGTATTTAAAGTAAATGCCCCTTTCACATACACTCATGCAGAATAAATATATTTAACTGTGAAAAAATAATTGCACACTAAAAATCAATAACCAAATTAGAATTTCACACGTGCCCTCCACCCTGAATCTGTTCTGACGAGTCCGTCAGTTTAAAAGCCCCCCGCTCTAGCTTAGACTCCACGCCCCCCTCTTCGCTGTCTCGGGACCCCTTAGTCTGTCGTGTTCACGGCTGTTTCTAAAGTCTTGTTGTTTTTTTTTTCTTATTTAAGTCACTTGAATGTGTTCATTTGACATATCCGACCATACCCTTGGTGATGCGCGCCCCCTTTCTGTTTTTAAGTGGGCCAGTTTAACTTCAGACTTTTCGGAAGTGCTCGGGCTGTTGTTGCGCAGCCTCGTTTTCGCTACGACCCTACATGCCCCCCGATGCCTAGTTTCAGTGCATTTTTCGCGCATGGTTGTCGTTCCCAGGACGGAGCAGTTTCGAGCTGCTGCTGGTGGTCTCACCGACTTAAACGCCTCATACTGAACGTTGGCGCCTGCTCGCCTGAGGTGCAAATGAGGCTTGACATCCGCCACCATGTCGACTCGATACGACGCTGCCTTTCAAACGCTAGGAGGTTATTATCGGGGGTTTAAAGGGGTGTGTTGCCTGACATCATAGGACAGAAGTCTTAATCCGAGTGAGCCAATGTCTCTACTTTGCTGAGCTAAATATTCCAACATGCCTGTTGTTTTTAAGGTTTAACCAGTAGGACAATTCACTGACCACCATCAGCGGATCTCGCCCGTTTTTCGAATTACTAGACTGAAGCTATTAGGTGACTCTCTACCTTTACTGTTTTTATGTCTTTGCTTCAGATCTGCCACGTGACATCTTTAAATCAGCTATACATCTTCAGTTGAACCTATTGCAAAAATATGAAAAAACATGGGATATATACCTTGCACGATTTAGTTATTAAGCTGGTAAACAAATATGGCTAAGCAGCCAGAGTTCTAAGCAAAAGCTGTCTACCCGGCCGATATCGAAACAGGGGAGGATCGACCTCCATCACAGTAATATTGGGCGAACGGGAACAACCATCAACCTCCATGACAGGGCGCACAACAGGACACTTTATTTTACATTTTTGGCAAGTGCCAGAAAGAAGAAACCAGCCCGGGCATGCCATAGTAGTCCAGGGGGTCATTTAGCCGGGCTAAGCCACCCCAAAATATCAAATCGAGTCCACACCACCCAACCGTACACTCGAGCCGCCTGGGTTACTTGGTGGCTTTATGGAGGTAGGTATCGCAGGACCCCTCTGGCCCTTTTAACAACCCAACGCTTGCGTGTTAGGGGTTTGCGGAGAATACTCGCACATTCCTGATTTTCCTTTTTATTTTATTTTTCTCTCTCACACCTTTTTTTTTTTTACATTTTTAAATTCAAGTGGACAAACGTGCAAATCAAAGAGCCCTTTCTTTATACATTCACCTAAACTCGGTGACACGTGTCCAGGTTAGAATCGTCAGAGATACACGGAGAGAATGGAGTAAGCAACTTGGAGGAACACCATAAAGGGCCGGACTGAGCTGAAACTGGGATACCTGATCCTTGGAACTCTAAAACGGCAGTCTGCCTTTATATAACTTGCTACTACTATTACTACTCCTACTACGAATTCAGATCCACACCCTTTAAAAAATCCAGTTTGTGTACAAACCGCGAGTTAAGAAGAAAGTTCCAGTTGAAACTTTTCACTTGCTCTACGTCTGCGTTGATCCGGCTGACAAAGTCAATGTTCACCTGCGACAAAATGACTCACAAATGTGAAATACTGTAAGGACCAAGACAGGGAGACGTGGGTGCAGCCGCAAATAACCTTCCCCTTTGAGTTTCGGTTTTCGACACTTTAGTGCAAGCAATCATTTCATGACTCGGGCATTTTTCAGGGTTTTTATCATCACGGGACAATTCCGTTAAAAAGAACGGGCTTCAGCCAGAGCGCGCGTTTGCGCGACTGAGCCTGCGCGTAGCTGTGAGCGCGCGCGCAGGTGCCCCCTTTTGTGTATTATGAACGCGCCATATTACGGGTCTGCGGTTTTTCGGACGGGTTTCAAGCCTTGATGCTCTGTATGTGTGGGCGCGTGTGGGCGGGTTAGCTAAAAGTATGTGGGACAAATTTTGAGAGAGATAGAAAAAAAGTCCCACAAAGATTGTAAAAGCAGACATGTCAATAATGAGGGAGTGCCCCGGTTTGGATTCCTTTAAGTATTTTAAAATAGCAAAATTGACTCCTTCATAGCTTGATAGTTCTGGGCAGTTATGAATGAGTTGATGCCAAATTCATTCAGAGCAATCTACACTAACATGTCTTCAGAATTTAGTGTGTGTGTATGTGTGTGTGTATTGTGTGTGCTTGCAGGTGGCTGTTGTCCACTAGCACCTGAATTTCTGAAGGGACATCTATTAATGTATGCGAATGAGATGGTGTGTGTGTGTTTGTGTTTGTAGGCCTAAACATTGAAATGCTCACTAATGTTGGCGGGTGGCGCAGTGGTTAGGGCTTTTTGCCTGTCAGTATCCTGTGTTAGAAGCCGCTGCCTAGGAGGCTTCTGCACGGTTCTCTTGGCGTTTGTGTGGCACTCGAGTAACCACACCTTCAAAAGATATTCATCAAAGTTCATTCAATTTGTGTGATTTTTGGGTTGTGGGTGCTGGAGAGCTTACATAACTGCGCCTGTCACTGTCGTTACTTATTTACTGCTTTGACCCTTTTTGTGTATTCTGGTGCAGGCAGTGAAGTGAAATAATAATAATAATAATAATAATAATAATAATAATAATAATAATAATAATAATAATAATAATAGTAGTAGTAGTAGTAGTAGTAGCGGTTGAGGCTTTGGCCTTCAAACCCCGAGGCTCTGGGCTGAAATCCCACTACTACCACTATGTGACTGACTATGCTCCAATTTGGAAAAGAAAGAAATGTGATAATAAAAGTCGCCTTGGATAAAGGTGTCAGCCACGTGATGTGTCATCACTTTAAAAGAAAAGGAAAATTGTGTTGAATCTCATTTTGAAACTACTATTTTAAAATCATAAATCTAAAAGTTAACGCACCCCGTTTTCGATCTTATATTGGACTGCTTTTTAAACCTCGCGCGATGCAGTAAAGTGGGCTGATCCTCCACGTTTTAATTCTTGCCACCCGTACTTCTATCCGTCCATTTTCTATGCGGCTTATCCGGATCGAGCAGTGATCAACCTAATCAATGCAGGCACCAGTCGTGGACGGGGCGGGCGCTAGCACATCGCTGAGTGAAGACACTAAAGTCATTTTTATATCCGATGCTGATGCAGATTTTCATTTTCCGTCCTAGTTTTTAAACATTTTTACGCGTTTTTCCGTGTATTAATATTGTGAATATTTTGATATGTTTATTGTTAGCATCGGGTTCAGAAGAAGGATGAACAGATAATAAAATATGCATGGAGCGCGAGAACGGATATATTTTTTAATTTAAGTTTCTTCAGATTTCTAGCTCAATTTCTACAACCCGATCGCTACCCTCTTTCGCCCCGTGCCCAATCTAGTTGGCACCAGCCCCGCGGCATCGCTACTGCTTGCCATTGTACTCACGTACCGAGTCCTGCTTGGTCCGATAGGTGAACAGATAGTACCCTTCGATCGCCAGTCCAGAGAAAGCCAGGATGACCAGCACGTAGAGCACCAGCAGGTGAGTGTTGACCTTATGCGCCCTGCGCCGATCTGGCGGAAAGGACACGGGATTCACCTTGCCGTCCACCACAAATACGGATGGGTACACATTAGGATCCGACATTTTTGGCAGTTTGAAAATTCAGCAGAAATCAAGCAGTAGAAAATATCAAGAATCGTTAATAACGGTAAAGCATTAAGTTGGAATGAACTCCATAAAAGTGAGGCGCGGGTCTGGCAGTGTGCCCCTTACTGCTTGAAGACAGAGTGAAGAAGTCCTCGTGATCACAGAGTGTCACTTAAAGAGCCATCCCGTGACGCGCTGCACCGCAACACAAAACGCAGCAAGTCTCCGGCGATACGGCTGACCACCATCACTTCCTGTCACCTCCACACGACCAAAAATAAAGAGTGAAGCTGACAAGTATAGCGAATAACCCTTAATGTGCGCCTTTTGCAGACCTGACAGCGACAGGAACGACGCTTCCAGGAAGCCAGCGACTCCAGATAAAATCTGCAAGAAGCGAAAAACTGAAAACGAACTCGCAATGAAGAGGACGGATGGAGGAGTCCACTGCCATCTAATCACAGAATTAATACACGTGGCGGGTTCATTAAAAACTCGATTGTGACCTATTTTATATCTGATTAATCAGCAACAGGCACTTCATGGTTACTATAACATATGGCTTCAGGAAACAATGGATGTGAGTGACCGAGTAACCAGCAGGGTATAGAGGGGTCGTTTCAGCCATCTCCTTGCATGTCTGCATTTCCATCCTATGATGAATTTCCACATCAATGGAACGGTAGGGCCTTCCCCTTCTAAGTTTCCTCCAAGGGACATATGTCGCTTGTCAAGAGGAGTGTGCACTTCACTCTAGTGAGCCAAGGAGAGGTTAAATTAGCACCTGGTCATTCATTCCTTCTTTATAGGAGATCATTTGCTGGGTGGCACCCTAGTTAGTGCTGCTACCTTGCGGATCCCACTCGGTTTGACACCCACACCTGGATGTTGTCTGGGCAGAACTTCCATGTTCTCCTGCTGTCTTTGAGGGTTTTCCTTTGGGCACTCTGGGTTTTACCATCTCATCCCCAAAGATGTGCAGATTATGCTAACTGGTTATTTTAAAGTGGCCCAAAGGCACTCTGATCAGGGTGCTGCCCTACCCTGCACCCAGTGCTAACAAGACAGGCTCCTGAAAAAGTCAATCAGATTAAGCAGATTTGAGAAGCTCACAGTTTGTACAGTAACAAAGAAGATTTGACATTCCTAAAAATAAAGGTACCATTTTTGGTTCCCAAAAGAACCATCTTCACGAAGGTTCCAGAAAGAACTTGTATTTATTTCGATCCATAAGAGGTCACATACAGCCATTTATAGATAACAGAATGGTGATTAATTAACCAGTGGGATTGTGCTTTAAAAAGGACTCTTGCTGCTCTCAATCACACAGGCTAAGTTCAGGTTTTCTTGATATGTCAGCAGCTTGCTTCAGTCTTGTCCATTAGGAACCTTTTAATGCCGAAAGAACCTCTCCTGGATTTAAATAGTTCTTTGTCAAGCAACAATTACCACACAGCCCTTGTAAAAAGGTCATTGTGGAACCATCATTTGTAAGTCGGTAAAGTCCTAAAAATAAAGGTGCCCAAAGGGTTCTTCAGAGTGATGCCACAGGGCAGGGGTGTCAAACTCAGATGCTGGAGGGCAGCAGTGGCTGCAGGTTTTCGTTCCTTCCACTTCCTTAATGAGTTACCAAGTACTACTGCTGCTATTTTATCAGAATTCCTTTGCCTTATTTATGATTGACTTGTTTAATTGATTTTTTTGTTTTATTTTCAAGCAATAAAGTGATACAAAGAAAGCCAACAGAAGACCAGCTAATTTTGGGGTCTCAAGCATTTGTAGGCCACCATTTTCACTCCAACCAAATTTTTATTTAAGTGTTAATAAAACCCATCATTTAATTCTATGGCTTGTTATTAATCTGACATACCAGTCATTTCCAAAAGCAGATCACCATCTACTGTAAATGTCTTGTGGACCAGAGTTTTTTTCTTTTCAGATATTTTGTTGAGAAAGTATGAAAGACACAGTTGCAAATGGGAGTTAGGTTAGCTTGGTTTGCTTTGCATCTCATTATTGCTTGTCTGCTCATTAAAGGAAAAAATGAAAAAATTAAAATGCAAGTTCATTAAAATTTAGGCAATATGTCATTAGAAGTAGCAATTGGCAGAACAAACACCTGCAGCCACAGTGGCCCTTTGGGAACTGAGCCTGATGCCCCTGTCATTGGGGGGTCATTTTTTTGGTTGCTTAAAGACCCATCCACATGAAGATTCCAGAAAGAAACATTAATTATTTAGACCCATAATATGCCCCATAAATAACCATAAATTGATAGATTGTAACAGATTTGTAGAATGCCACCTGGTTTCTGTTTTTGAAAGGACCTCGTGATGCACACAGTAGCACAGGCTGAGTTCAGAGTTTCTCGATCAGTCAGTAGCTGCTGGATTTCTGATGTGTCCCCATATTAAGAACCTTTACAAAACCCAAAGATCAACCGACTTCATTAGCAAAGACCACTTCAAAGAATGAAAGAAACGCTTCTTTGACAAGCAATGGAGCTATGAGGAAACACACAACCCAGTTAAGTGTTATTCCAAAACCGTTACTTTTAAGAGTGTATTTGAGTATGTTCTGGGAATGTTTCTACTTTACTTAAATATAACATTTGCTGGCAGCTTTTACTTTTACATCAATACACTTGCAAACGTAAATGGTTACTTTAGATAGATAGATAGATAGATAGATAGATAGATAGATAGATAGATAGATAGATAGATAGATACTGTAATGACCCGGCAGTCAGCGCTGGCGGCATGGTGCATTGTGGGTATTTCTGTAACGTTACTGTTTGTACTGGGCAAGCAAGGCAATTGATTTCCTGTTGTACTATAAATGTTATATGTGTTTGTGTTGCAGTTACTTGGGTGGGCTTGGGTCATTTGCAGCCCAGGAGTGGTAAGTGTAACAGTTACCATCATGGAGAAGGATGTCTTTCTGAATGACCTTGGCAATGGCCTTGCAATATGTTGAGCTTTGTTTCTGACTATCTGCTCTAATAAAGAGATACAAAAGGACAGAGCTGTGTGTTGCTAGATTCCATCTATGCAATTACGTACGGAGACACTCGGGGTCGTGCGGTGTATGGGACACGAGTGTTCGCTTGCTTAATGAGTTAGGTACAGCTGCGTGCATGGCGCTGGTATTCCACTGGCCGACCAGCTTGGGGGAAGTGCGCAGTAGAGTTCGGTTCCGAGAACTTCAATACTCAACCACCGGTTGTTACAATACTTTATTAATCCCAAGGGGAAATTCACATAATCCAGCAGCAGCACACTGATATAAAAAACAATATTAAATTAAAGAGTAATAAAAATGCAGGTAAAAACAGACAATAACTTTGAATAATGTTAACGTTTACTCCGATATACTTTGCTAGACTCATTCGTTATAGCAATATTGAATGGGAAAACAAAAGGACCACGCAAATGTCAAACCCAATTTATTCAATAAAACACGAGCTTTCCCTACTTTACAAAAATCCGCGCATACGGAGAAGCCTGGACGACTTCCGAACGAGTCCCGCCGGCGGTCATCTCTACGCAGTCATTTCAAGTCCACCAATGGGCCGTCAACAAAATGGGGCGTGGCTGGAGTTTCAGAACGAGGCTGGACGTTGCTGACGCCCAATCCCAGTCTTGGCGGTTTCCAAAGCGTGCTGCAGTGTGGCGGGCTTGTGCATTCACATGCTGTGATTCGCTGATCTTGTCACGTGGTCTGCTCGAGTCTTCCCGCACTATCCTGGACAGAACAGCTTCAGAACAACAAGCTGTGAACAGGTTGGGAGAACCTGCGAGAAAAACGAATGTAAAACTAGACGTAATAAAGTCCAGGTAAAGCGATTTATTAAATGTTATTTAATGAAAGTCAATGCCGTGTTAGTTATTTTGTATGACTAATGTTGAGCTAATTTTGTAAATTTTCATGTAATGCGGAGATATTTCAACAAAATGAGGGACATTTTTGGACGCAGTAAACGCATACATACAGTATTTCCCATTCATATTAATTATAATTAGGCGTTGGCGTTACGATCATTCACATTAGGAAGGGGTTTTCAGGAACGGAATGGGTTCTTTCCTGAAGCCTGCATGCACGCCATTCATATTTGCGGCCACCCCACAGAATTAATGTAAAATCATCAATATGTCCGCTGACGCTGAATGTCTCACGACTCGGATTTTAGTGGCAGCAATAGGACTCACGTGTAAGAAGAAGGCAACCTGAAATATTTTGCATTTGTAAGGACATTTTTATATAAATTAGGCAGAGATCCTCGATTTGCTCGTACTTTTGATAGTTAAGTAGGCTACACGTAATATCAGATACACTAAATGTGCTGCTTCAGCAGTTTTAATACACATTTTACTTTTATTTGAGTCACTTTTCAGAAAGGCATCTTCGCGTCTACTTAGGGGACTTTATACATAAACATTGGAGAAAGGAGGACGTACCTGAGGAGTGGAACGTTGCAAATATGACACCAGAATTCAAAAAGGGAGATAAAGTGGATCTGGTAATTACAGTCTTACTTCTGTGCCATGCAGTATTAAAGAAACAATTACAAGAAGTACATTTTAAAAAGTGCTTATATAAATAGCAGCTAGCATGGGTTAATGAGAGGAAGATCCTGCCAAAACATTCTTTTAGATTTTTTTTTTTTTGAGCAGGTGGCTGCAAGATTTGAGTAAAGTTGACAACAAAAAGCCTTTGAGTCAGTTCACAGTGAAGACTCATTCTGAAACTAGAAGCTGTTGGCATCAGAGGTCACCCACAAAACTTCAACTCAAGTTGGTGACCTGGTAGGAGAGAAAGAATACATAGGAGAGGAGAATGGGAGCGTTAGTGGAGTCTCTGAGGGGTCGGTCCTTGGACCCTCATTCATTTTTCTGATGCATATTCATGACTCTGCAGTGGGCTGGTGTCCTGCCTGGGGTTTGTTTTGTTTCCTGCCTTGCACCCTGTGTTGGCTGGGTTTGGCTCCAGCAGACCTCTGTGACCCTGTAGTTAGGAAATTGTGGGTTGGATAATGGATGGATGGATATTCATGACTGATTTTGGTTTAGTTAGTAACACTGTGAAATTTACAGATGACATTGAAATTGGAGGAATGGCAGACAGTGATGAGGCAGCAAAAAAGAATTGAAGAAGACCTGCACAAGCTTCAGAACTGCATGAATGCTTGGAAAATGGAGTTTAATGTAGAAAAGTGGCCAACGGATCACCAATTATAAATACAAGATGGGAGATAATGAGCTTCTTGCAGCAACCTGCAGGATTTAGGGGTTTATATTGACACAATGATTGCATCATTTAAGCAATGCACAGATGCGATCAAAATGGCAAATAAAATATAAGGTTACATCGTAAAAATGGAGGAGCATTATGTTCAGAATGTTTAATGCACTAATGAGACTGCATCTGGAGTGTTGTGTGCAGTTCTGGACACTACTCGGTGAAAAAGATACAGCGGCACTTGAAGCTGTGCAGGGGAGAACAACCAGGTGCATCATGGGAGTAAAGGACACAGCGTACTGTGACAGACTAAGAAAATGAAACCTGTTTAGTCTGAGCAGGGGAGGCTGTGTGGGCACCTCATCCAGTTCTTCAAAATCCTGATAAAGTAGATCCAGCAGGATTCTTTCGACTAAAGAGTAATTCACGTACTTGAGGACACTATTAGAATTTAAAAGGGAAGCGTATTTAGGAATAAAGCCAGGAAGCACTTCTTTACACAAAGAGTTGTGAAAATCAGGAACAAACTACCAAGCCGTGAAGTTAAAGCAGGATCCTCAACAACATTTAAGAAGGATCTGGGTGAGATATTGAGGCAGCCTAGCTATTAGCTAAACAAACAAGCCTGAAGAAATGTGGTGTCTCCTCTCATTTGTCCAATTTCTTATGCTCTTATGTTTGAACTTTTACTGTTGTAAGAGAAATGCAGGTAGCATCACCTTTTATGCACTACTGGCACAACGATGGTTTGTACAAAATGCTTATTCAAATAAGGAGAAGGATTGGGGGACTCCCTTTTAGATTAAGGGAGAGAGGGCACTGTATATTGTATGTTTGGACCTGAACTTGAACGTGTTACTAGAATTTTCTCTTGGTGTCCTATCCATACCCTTGACAATGTAAATCCACTTAAACAGCACATTGTATAATACAAGACAGAATCACAACATTGTATACAATAGTAGTGGATAATAAGGTATTGCACACAAAACACAGATGTATAAAACAATTTGACGGTGCCGATCTGCCCTCCCGCCCAGCAGTATATCGAGTGATCGACACAATTTAGGTTTTAGGAGGGAGTTTGGGGATCAGGAGCAGACAGAGATGAACTCGAGACTGCGGTTAACTAGACTGGCGACAGTAGGTAAGAAACTCGATGTGAGTAGTGGTTCTTTCTTTTAGTGGCTGATAATGTCTCCTTGTTCTTAACGAGATGGGCACGTTTCCTGACTCCTGATGTCTACAGGTCCTCAGTAGTGTCTCATTTCAGGCTTATGCTCTTTTCTAGTGCACTTCATGTTTTGAGTGAACAGATGCTTCTCCATACCATACCAGCCTCCTTAACCTGCAACCCCAGGGCTTTAACATGTCACCGTGGATCCTTGTTTCTTTCCAGCATCATCTTCTTCTTCTGTCGGTTGCTCCCGTTAGGGGTTGCCACAGCGGATCACCTTCTTCCATATCTTTCTGCACTCGGGTCCTAATCTGGGATCCTGAGTTGGTTTGTCATGTGGTGCGTGTGGCAATGCCCTGTATCAGTGCCTGCTCCTAACCTCTCTCTCTCTCTTTTTCTCCCATTAGCGGTTGTCACAGAGGATCATCTTCTTCCATATCTTCCTGTCCTTGTCATCTTGCTCTGTCACCCCCATCACCTGCATGTCCTCTCTCACCACATCCATAAACCTTCTCTTAGGCCTTCCTCTTCTCCTCTTCCCTGGCAGATCTATCCTTAGCCCCCTTCTCCTAATATACTCAGTATCTCTCCAAACCAACACAATCTCGCCTCTCTGACTTTGTCTCCTAACCGTCCCACCTGAGCTGACCCTCTAATGTCCTCATTTCTAATCCTGTCCATCCTCGTCATACTCAATGCAAATCTTAACATCTTTAGGTCTGCCACCTCCAGCTCTGTCTCCTGTGCCACCGTCTCCAGCCCATATACCATAGCTGGTCTCACTGCCGTCCTGTAGACCTTCCCTTTCACTCTCGCTGATACCCGTCTATCACAAATCACTCCTGATACTCTTCTTCACCCATTCCACCCTGCCTGCACTCTCTTCTTCACTTCTTTTCCACAATCCCCATTACTCTGTACTGTTGATCCCCAAGTATTTAAACACCTCCACCTTCACCAACTCTACTCCCTGGGTCATCCTCACCATTCCACTGACCTCCCTCTCATTCACACACATGTATTCTGTCGTGGTGGTCCTACTGACCTTCATTCCTCTCCTCTCTAGAGCAGATCTCCACCTCTAAAGGGTCTCCAGGTAAAAGTGTCACCCGGCTGTTATGTCTCCAAACCTGGAGTTAGGAGGGGAATTTAAGACAAGAAGGCGATGGGCCAGAGGACATGAATTTCAGACATGAGAAGGACTGCGGCATAGTGTCAGGTGAGCAGGGAATGGCTAAGCGTCATGGGCACGAGTACCAGCTACCCCACATGGTAGTCAGGAAGTATTTTTGTATAAGAATGCCCTGTCAGGTGGGTCTATTTAAATGATAGATTTTGAGTCCTCTCTGTTATAATTATTAATTCATTTTAAGATCCTCCTTTTGCTTTTCACTATCACATCCAATATCATTATTTGGGTTTATTGACTTCTGTGGTGACTTGGCTGCCCAGTGCCATACTGTACACATACAGCGCCTATCAAAAGTCTTCACCCGCTTGGAAGTTTTCACATTTTATTGTTACTCAATATCGATACTCACTGCATTGAAGGTGGCTTTTTGACACTAATTAGCAGCAAAAGACACTTTAATGTCAATGTAAAAACAGATAACTTCAAAGTAGTCTAAACGAATTGCAAATATAAAATTCAAAATAAATCATCACCTTTAATACGGCAGATCACTGGTGCAGCCGGTTTTGGAAGTGCCATCATTAATTAAAAGGAGCTCACCTGTCTAGGCTTTCAGTTGATTGTACCTGAAGGGCCAACTTGCACTGAGTCATAATGGTGCTCTGACCTACACAATGAAGACACAAGAACACCAAAGCAACTCCATGAAAAGCACAAGACAACAAAATATCTAAGTCACTGTGTATCCATTTAAATCAATCATGAAGAAATGGAATGAGTATGGCAGAGCTGTAAATCTGCCATCTATAGAAACCAAAGAAAACAAGTCAGGGAGGCCACAAAGAAACTTCTGACAATTCTGAAGGAGTAGCAAACTACAGTGGCTGAGACTGGAGGGGCAGTGCAGCCAAGAGCAGTGCTTGTAGGCTTTGTGGGAGAAAGAGAGCAAAGAGAGAGAACAACACACAGGACACCTTGGCAGATAACTTGAGGGAGGCTCTGCAGACTTCTTTCCTCTAGGGCTCATGCATTTTTCACAGAGTTGCAGCATAAAGGCCAAGCCTTTGGCTGTGGCAGCACACATGGATGCCCACAGGCCTGTAAGCTGTGAGCCCACAACCTCGGATTCCGGAGCTATGAGTCAAAATGAAAGCAAAGTTCCGCTCTCTGGCATCAACTTCCACAAATGTCCACCCACAACAATGATCATATGCAGCTTCACCACTCTTTGTGGGGTTGTGGGGGCACCACAAAGACGTGCTAGAAACTCCACATGGAGAAAGCCAGTCCTATGCATTTATGCATTTTATCTTCTGCCCAGTTTGATTAATATCCCAATTTGTTTCACAGCTACTGTTTCAATTACATAGTACATCTATCTATCTATCTATCTATCTATCTATCTATCTATCTATCTATCTATCTATCATACAGTGCCTTTCAATCTATCTATCTATCTATCTATCTATCTATCTATCTATCTATCTATCTATCTATCTATCAATCATATAGTGCCTTTCAATCTATCTATCTATCTATCTATCTATCTCGATTTTTTTCCCAGTATTGACATGTTAAATGGTAAACCACTTGGACTGTGGGGTTTCACTGTGGCTTATTAGCTGCAGATGGTTTGAGACCACAAGGCTGCTGGTTTCTGGTGTGAACCTGGCTGAATGGTGTATAAAGGATTATTATTTTTATGTTCAAATGTGTGGTTTGGGACAGGCTTTCCTATGAAAGGTGCAACATTGGATAGTAGTGGATATATTCATCTGCACACACTTGAATGGGTCATGTGAGCAGTTATTTATAGATGGTGTCATAATAATCCATGCATATTGTGACTGACAAAATGGTGCTTACCATGAAAGGTGCTATATATATATTAAGTATTCAGGATAAATATTGACTGCTGCACAGATGTGTGGCAGTTTTCCTGTCATTTTCCTGAATTTTGTCCAAGGATAGAAAGCATCCCATGAATGTAGGGCAATAAGTGGACTGTTTGGACATTTGGGAACCACTAGGGGGCAGGAGTTTTCTTCCCCTTCATTGAGGCCTGATGGATCTCAACAGCAGGGAGTCTTTGAGCCTAACATGATATGAGTGAAGAAGGGTTAGCTTTAGGGTTAGGGTTGTGCTGACTTCCCAGGATATACATGGGACTGAATTGATGCTGCCACCTGCTGGTTCAAGAGGTGAACTTAAGCAAAGAGTGCAAAACATGGTGGGCCTACCAAACTGAACCTTGCATGCTCTGATGGCAATGTGGGGAGTAGAAAGTCATTTGTAAATTTTTGGTTGTGGCCTGTGTGAGTAAAAAAAAAACCTTTCATGATGAATCACAAGGCCGCCATCAGGCCAGGCCTACTGCAGCCCTACAAGTCTGTCTCTGGTTTTGAATGTCAGAGCCGAGATGTTGTCCGCTTGGTGTCATCCCAAGACATGGAGCAGCATCTTCAAAAGAAGACAATGAAAAGTGAAAAAGGCAGCTGAAGTGCAAAAACCACCAACACATTTGTCTTATCAGCATCTCAACTGGGCCAACAAAAGAAAAAAAAAAAGAAAGAATGTGAAGCACACCTTTCCGGGTAGTGAGCCGAAATGAGAGCAGCGTGGAAACGACCACCTGGCGTGCCGGGAAATCAAATTAGAATATAAATACAAACAGGAAGAGCTTGGTGGCGCCCACTATCTGGGTTTCAGTGGCGTCTTAATGGAACAGGGGCCTGCAGAAGGTTCGGGGTGCTTTCCGAGGGTCTTTTGGCATAAACAGTACCTGTTCCAGGAAAAAAAAACACGAAGAGCTTTAGTGGCTGCTGTTGTGATGATTTGTTTTTTTTGATAAACTGTATTTACTTTTTGTTGCTGTCACCCTACAGATGGACTGTCAGCCTCTTCTTATTTTCAATTCTCCTCCCTTGATATACAGAAAACATCATGTATGACATGGATTGGGCATCGCCAGTGCTAAATGAACTTCTGCATGTGAGCCATGCTACACTGAAAGGCACTATATAGGTCTCCAGTACCTATGAGAGCTCATGCATTTCTTCTTGATTTCTTCAGCTCTGCTCTTTTTCCACTTATTAAGCTCCACATAATGGTGTACTTTGCAAAAGGCGCTTTATTGGCTTTTGAATGCACAAGCCTTGGATTTCATAGACAGACCTGTCCATACAGGCAAAGCAGTCAATCGCCTGGTGTGGCAAATGTACCACTTGCCCCTCGCTCTGCAATGGGTGCCCTGACCCATGTCCCACAGAGACTTTTCGATGTCATTAGGACTTCATTCTGCCAAGTTCTCTCTAATAACTGGCTGCGTGATGTGGCAGTGCCGCTCTGGCTCGATGGCACTGATGCCAGTTCTGATAAACGGGGTGAAAGACTGTCCATTGAAAGTCATGTGCAGCATTTAAAAATGAACATAAATGTGTGGCTGTTACAGCCACAAAAAGGAGACAATTCAAAGAACAAGCACTCCAGAAACACAAACGCTCACTCTTAAAATCCAGGGACTCAGACTTGGCTAGCAAAGAGGATAATCTGCCACCTTCAAGTCACTTTTGGATTCTGCGTGTAGCTTTGCATTGCTGTAAGCAACCATTGGTGGAGAGGGTTCTGCTCCAAAGCACAGCAGTGAATGTTACAAAGTGAGGACGTCGTGAGTCCTGCAGCAGCATGGCATATGACAATAGTAATGGCTCGGTCACAATTTACGTACAGCACGAGCCGCCTCAAGACTCTGTATAAGAGGGTCCGGGAGTACACTTCAGAAAGCAAAGTTTAATAAATACAACAAATGTAACGACCCAGGGCAGACAAGAGGCGGACAGATGGACTTTGCATTCTTGATAGCGTTGACGGTGTAGCTCTTAACAGCACCGGCGGTTCACCTTGCGGCCAGACTGCCGTCTCTTTCCCAGACTGCACTGCGCACCCAAATTCTGCCTTGTTGAGTTCCCGCACATTCACACTATGGAGGAATATTTCGGACAAAATGAAATAAATAAATAAATAAATGCGCAAATAAATAAAAGTACTGTGAAATGTGAGCATAAATAAATAAATGTCATGAAATGAGAGCCTTAATAAATAAATATGTCATGAAATTAGAGCATAAATAAATAAATGTGTCACGAAATATGTTTTTCGTTGCTTATTTATTTACAGTATTTCATTTTGTCCGTAACATTCCTGCAAACCGTCATGAAATACGGCTTGAAATAAAACTGTCACTTTCACTCGTCAAAGTTGAGAGGGTGGGCTCGAACACGCCCTCTGGTTACTGATTGGTGAATCGATAGCACAAGAATTAATTAGAAAAATGCTTACTACTGCCGATGAAATGGATTCTGCCGAAGATATTACGTATTTCAGAGAGAGAATTGAAGATTTATCGGAAGAAATTACAATGTTGGCGGCCCTTTTAGGCACCGATATAGATGAAACTATTTTTGAAATTATCGAAGAACAGGTGGAACGGACTCGACTACACTCCAGTTCAGGTGATGCAGTACCCTGCTCTGGCCGTCCATCCTTTGACATTCCAGCTGAGTCAATAGAACGCCTTCTGTTATGCAGTTTAAAAGTACGACAGATTGTAGATCTATATGGTGTATCAGAGAAGACGATCACGAGGCGAATGAGCCAGTTTGATATACGGTAAGCTGCAACGGCTCTATTAGTTTAGGTACTTTGACATGGAATGCCCAAAGCAGCGCCAACTAATATTTTGAACTGAACAACTTTACCACTGATCAGAGCTGTAGAGTTGTTTGAAAAAGTAGCTTCGAATATGCAACTGACTTTATACTCGTAAAACAAGGGTCAAATACTCAGTTCTAAAAGGGCCGCCAACATTGTAATTTCTTCCGATAAATCTTCAATTCTCTCTCTGAAATACGTAATATCTTCGGCAGAATCCATTTCATCGGCAGTAGTAAGCATTTTTCTAATTAATTCTTGTGCTATCGATTCACCAATCAGTAACTAGAGGGCGTGTTAGAGCCCACCCTCTCAACTTTGACGAGTGAAAGTGACAGTTTTATTTCAAGCCGTATTTCATGACGGTTTGCAGGAATGTTACGGACAAAATGAAATAAATAAATAAATAAGCAACAAAAAACATATTTCGTGACACATTTATTTATTTATGCTCTCATTTCATGACATATTTATTTATTAAGGCTCATTTCATGACACATTTATTTATTTATGCTCACATTTCACAGTACTTTTATTTATTTACGCATGTATTTATTTATTTCATTTTGTCCGAAATATTCCTCCATATCACACCGCCTCGAGATGTCGAAATGTAAAGGCGCACTGAAAAACCCTGTACATGTAGTAACACAGATTGCCCACAAGGTGATGAACTTGAGCTGATCGTCTGCTTGGTCTTCACTTTGGCAAACTCCTCAAGGAAGATGAGCTTCGTCTTATGTATCTAAAATGTAGCTAGTCATCCATCCATCCATCCATTATCTACCCTAACTACAGGGTCACGGGGGTCTGCTGGAGCCAATCCCAGCCAACACAGGGCGCAAGGCAGGAAACAAACCCCGGGCAGGACGCCAGCCCACCGCAGGGCACACAAACACACACCCACACCAAGCACACATTAGGGACAATTTAGCATCGCTAGTGCACCTAACCTGCATGTCTTCGGACTGTGGGAGGAAAACCACGCAGACACGGGGAGAGAACATGCAAACTCCACGCAGGGAGGACCCTAGCTAGTCATAATGATTTAATTATATAATGGTCATAAGGGCTAAAGAGGGTGAAATGCAAACTTTTGTGCAACAGGCAGTAAGGGGGTTCATTTGTGAAGCGGGTGGATTACAGAGGTGGGACCTTACTGTGCTTTATTTTGACATAATAGTAACATTCCTAAATCCACTTACATCTATTCAGTATATCACTGGGGAACAATTTTGAACACATTTTTTATCGACTTCAATTTTTAAGCTTATTTACACTAAAATAAGTCTGCTGATTCTAAAAGTGCAGTTAGTTTTCTTCTATCACGTCAGGTTTATTTCTCTACCGCTTATATTAGTGCGATTACTGTAGCGTGGATTTGTATAGGCTATTCATTTACACGCAAGACCGCAAAGTGCGGTCAGAGGTTGTGCGCTGCTCTACGTAGCGAATAACCGAAATGTATTCTGCTACATACACACGTATTTATTTCCCTTCTTTCAGATCATGTCTGGGTCTGCTGTGCCTAAACAATCCTGATTCATTTTGTTATATCTGTGGCAGTTTCACCATTCCCAGTCAAAGGGCGAGCATCAGCACATTTGTAGAGCCAGCCTATTTGGCACATTTCAGAGTTAAAGTTGGTGATCAAGATAAGTCTTGGGCCCCTCACAAGGTGTGCAAACAGTGTGTTGAGGGTTTACGGATGTGGACAAAGGGAACACGTGATAAGATGTCGTTTGGTATACCTATGGTTTGGCGAGAGCCAGGAGTTCATTTCGGTGACTGTTACTTTTGTACAGTGAAAACTTCAGGATATAACAAGAAAAATAAATGTAACAGAGTATCCTAGTCTACCATCGGCTATACGTCCAGTGGCTCAATCCATCCTCAAACCAGAGATCAAGGAGCGCCGGAGCCTCACTCTGCATCATCGACCGTAAAGCAGGTCTACAATGAGTTCCATTTCAAGCCACGTCCTTTATATACTGTAGAGGTTCAATGAAAACTGCAAATGTTAAAAACAAATTTTACAAAAATGAGCCTCCGTTCCCCGTTGTAAGCCGCACTCTGTCGCGTGGTTAAAGCCGCCAAGATGTCACGATAACTTGTTGTTGCGCCCAGATAAGCAGGAAACTTCTGCGCAGTGCATTGTGGGTTAGTCCCCGAGCGCTCGTGTGTTTATAGTGTCGTCTTTTTTGTATTTGGCAAAAGCTTTAGACAAAAAAAGCAAAACGAACTGTTTGCACATTTTAAGTAGGTATTTTACCTAACTGAAATACTGTACGTCTGTCATATTCATTGATAGATTAATATTGTCGGATAGAAAATACACTTCATGTAATCTTCATGTGTAATTTCACTGTTGTTACTCATCGTAGGCGACTATGCCAATGCAGTATTACGTTAATGAAATATCCATCTGCAGTAGTTGTCTGATATTGTGCCTTTTAAATATGTTACTTAGTGTCCTTCAATATCACTCAGTCTATCTATTCAGTAGTTCCTTTCCTATCTATCCATCCATCTATCTATTATATAGTGCCTTTCATATCTGTCTTATTAAATTTATCATCTATCTTTTTAAATATAGTGACTTTCTTATCTATCAGCCTATCGTTTGCAAGCCGCTCATAACGCAAAGGCTTTGAGTGAAAATGCAGACGACACCCTTGCACATCTGGCGCAAGCGTCTTTTTGATTGGTACAGCGCATCCCAACGAAAGCCCTCCTCCGCCTCTCATTAATTGGCCACTTTAGCCTGCATGCCCCGCCTCCTCGTGACGAATGCTGACTAAGAGCGTCGTTCACCTGGGCTCAAGCCAGCCAATACGCCGACGGCTAAAGTTTGACTAATCCAGGAAGTTGTCGTGAGGAAAGTTTGAAGCGCTGGGAGCGCCTTCGACTCGTCGGTGTTCCTTCGTGTTACTTGGTGGAGGAAAAGTGGCCATGGTTTGGGAAGGCAGTGCGGGGCTGTACGTGAGGGCGCTGTGCGCGGCGCTATACGTGGCTCTGGCAGCGAGTTTCACCCAGCCTCGAGACTCCGAGTTCACTTTCATTTTACCTGCTGGACGTATCGAGTGTTTTTATCAGAAAACCGAGAAGAACGTGAGCATGGAGGTGGAGTACCAGGTGAGAGCCACGCGATCGGAGGGCGAAGGTTACCGGGGGAAGACAGATGAGAAGGAGGAGAAAGGGAACTGGGACAGACATGCGAGGAGAAACGTCACCATCGAGTGGTATTTAAATGCTGGGCTGAGTGACAGTCCCGTCTGGTGTCGATCGCATTTGTCTTTTCGACACTCCGCAGGCCAGCCAAGTCGTGGCAAGAGACCGCTAAACCAGGATCTAGAAACGTCCACCAGGAGATATTAGGAACAGAAAAACCGGTGCCACCTGTTTGGCAAATAGGCTGCCGAGCTCTCTTTTATTTACACGTGAACACGCCTTCCCACGAGCCGCGGTCCCACTGTGCGGAGTGGCCCCTCGAGACCGTCACGTGATCCGATTTGACCAAATCCCGTCCAAAGGCGTGATTGAGAATTGGGCGAGTGTGTGTGTCTCTCTCTCAGAGTGCGCCCTGCACACACATGACATCCCGCCCGGGGTTGGGTTTTATCCATTGTGTGGATGAGCGCAGCCTCAGTACCACCCCCTGCCGGAAAAATAATGAATCTAGCAATGTTTTCCAAATTAAAAGGAATGTTTTTAACTGTACAACAACAACAACAACATTTATTTCTATAGCAGATTTTCATACAAACAGTAGCTCAAAGTGCTTTACATAATAAAGAATAGAAAAATAAAAGACACAATAAGAAAACAAAATAAATCAACATTAATTAACATTGAATAAGAGTAAGGTTCAATGGCCAGTGGGGACAGAAAAAAACTCCAGACGGCTGGAGAAAAAATAAAATCTGTAGGGATTCCAGACCACGAGACCCCCTGACCAGTCCCCTCTGGGCATTCTACCTAACATTAATGAAACAGTCCTCTTTGGATTTAGGGTTCTCATGGAGTCACTTGATGGTGATGGTCACGTAGACTTCTGCCTTTTAATCCATCCATCATTGTTGGAGCATCATGAAGCTTTGAGTAGGTGGAGGTGGCGCAGGAACAAGAAACAGAAGAGAGAGTAGAGGTCAGTACGGATTTTAGAGCCACCATGAGTAGTTATTATGATGAATTGAACATACAGAGTATCAGGATTAAGTTAAAGTGTAGTTAGGAGAAGGCCATGTTACAGTAATGTGTGTTCAGCCGTGTTTTAAAGTGCTCTACTGTATCAGCCTGGTGAATTCCTATTGGCAGGCTACTCCAGATTTGAGGTGCATAGCAGCAGAAGGCCGCCTGCCCGCCTCACCACTTCTTTTAAGTTTTGTTCTTGGAATTCTAAGGAGATACTCATTTGATGATCTGAGGTTACGATTTGGAATATAAAATGTCAGACACTCCGATATATAAGATGGAGCAGATTATTTAAGGCCTTATAAACCATAAGCAGTATTTTAAAGTCAATCCTGAATGACACAGGTCACCAGTGTAGTGACATCAAAACTGGAGAGATGTGCTCGGATTTTCTTTTGCTAGTTAGGATTCTAGCAGCTCCATTCTGCACTCGTTGCAGTCGATTTCTGTCTTTTTTGGGTGGTCCTGAGAGGAGTGCGTTACAGTAATCTAGTCGACTGAAAACAAACGCGTGAACTCCTTTCTCAACATCTTTCAGTGATATAAGAGGTCTAACTTGCTATGTTTCTTAAGTGAAAAAATGCTGTCCTAGTGATCTGATTACAAGTACAAAATGCAATGAAATGTCAAAGTGGTTCGCTACTCAGACTACGCAAAAGACAGTAAATTGATGAGAAATATTTGAAAATAGAGGAGCGAGTAAGACTGAATAGAAACACATTTAAGGTGTAAACAAGTAACGTACAAGGTGTAACATTCAGTGGTAAAATGGCATAGTGTGATGTAACATTGTGCAAGGCGAGTGTGTGTGTATATAAGTGTATATTGGGTGTGTAACTAGTGAAGCACGTGGCTGATCTTAGTCATTCTTGCATTGCGTATCTCCCACTCAACCCTCATCAGTCTGTAAGCCCCAGTACTGGTCTTGTCCCACAAATTCCTCCGTCTTTGTCGTTCTTGCATTCCGTACCCGGCACTTGATGCTCCGCAGATGGCACTGCTCTTCTTCCTCGTTTTATTGTCTTTTCCATCACGTCATTGGCCTCTGTGGTTTGCTTGACGCTCAGCAGGTGTCGCTGATCTTCTTTTTCTTTCCACCACGTCACTTTGTTCACCTTTGCCATAATAAACCCATTAGTGCAGGTCAGTTTGCTGCTATCTTGAATTTTTTGAATTACCCGACCGTATCGGGTCATAATAAGCTTTCAGTCCAGATGAAGATCAGGGTTCTAGCTCCAGTAGATCACAAGTAATGCAAGCAGATGGACAGACATTGGCATTTTATGTATGTATGTAAGTAAGTAAAAATGACAAATATGAAGCAGGTGTGTGAGCAAAAGACCTCCAGGTAGGTGATGCTCACAAGATGTCCCGATTGTGAAGCCTTAAGGCTCCTCCTGTGCCTCTCTGTTCTGACTAATAAGACCTCTAAAGCTTGAGCCTGACATCTACAGGCGGGACAGTCGTCCATTGATGGTTTTGGTTGCCCTACACCTACCTGGCTTGGTGCAAATGAGCTGCAGTGAGGAGGGAGCAGATGTAATGGCGCCTTCTCTGCTCCACTGCTGGCACCAGACTTGGCAGTTTTGGGCAGAGCAGTTGCCAAACCAGGATGTGATGCTCAGTGTTGAGGAAGTTTTTGGGACCCATTCGTGGAGAGCCTACTACATTCCCTCCGATGGTGCAAAAGCTGCTTTGCCTCGCTGACCTGATCATGGATGATCTGAGATTAGAGGTACCTGAAGCTGCTCATCCTGGTATGAAGGACCATCACCACCACCACCACCGCTGCTGCTGCTGCTTTTTGCTGAAATCCACGACCAACTCCGTAGTTTTGCTGAGCCTCCATTGCAGGCCATTTGCCGTTCTGTCTATAAAGGCCATCTCCTCACGTTTAGAGACGTGACCCACCACCACGGTGTCATCAGCAACCTTCACAGTGGAGCTGGAGTTGTGTGTCGCCCCACAATCTCGGGTGTAAAGGGGGAGCACAGCAGGGGGCTCCGAACACATTGTTGAGGGGCTCCCGTAGTGAGGTCCCATTCTCGGCCCACTCACAGAGGTGCATTTTCAGTCCCAAATCCTGTAGTGTGGTGGACCCCTATGATGGACTGCAGCTTTGGCTTCATGCCCAGACCCAGACCCCCATACGACTCCGACTGTGGTGCCCGGAGTGATATACAGAAGCGATGTGGAGGAGTGTGCCCGTCTCTCGCTCAGTTTTGTGGTCCCCTTTTCTAAAGGACCCTTTTTAAAGAGACGCAGATAGGAGGCCACAGGAATGTCAATGTCTGCTGACGCCGGGAGGAAACCCGAGCCACAGGGAGAACATGCCAACTCCATGTGCCACCATCTGAGTGTTCCCAATCAACAGTCCCAATACCACCCTGCCCGCTCATCCTCTGCAGGGTGTGTGTGTGTGTGGTGCGTGAATTGGCCCTGCAGTGGCCTGGCATCCCACCCTGCGCTGGTGTTCGCCTTGTGCCCAGCTCCACCCTGCAGCACCGAACTGAATGTACTCTGTCTGTGGCATCCCGTCTGGAGTTGGCACCTGCGTCGTGCTCGCTGCTGCTTGGATAGGCTCCACCTACTGCTACTCTGAACTGGATTAAGCTGGTTTGAGAATCTTATTTGATGTTCTCATTGTGCAGGCCTTTAATTTGGAGTTTCATAAATGGGGGGCGCTCTTGGGCAGCCTCTCTCTGTGTGTTAACAAAGCTGATTGAGACTCCTGGGGGGCTCCTTGATAAGAGTGGTGGGTGAAGATTTAATTGAGTGGGCCAGCTTGGACCCCTTGAGGCAAAAGTATGAAACTAAGAGTGTGAGGAGGAGGACAAACACGCTTTATAGGAGACGGGCTTTGATTTCATTAATTTATTCATCTTATGTCGATTTTCCCCCCCCTTCTCAGGCCAGTGTGACACAAGTGGGCTGCTCGTCTGTAAGCCACGTCATCGTTAAGTGGAGCGGCGACACCCAATGAAGAGTTCATGAATGGACGCCCATAATGGAGGCCTGCCAGCGGTTTTAATTTGACACAATTTAAGACGTCGGGTATCAAATTAGAGGAGATGGCATGAGACCATAAGGTGGCACAGTGGCCACCGTCTCTCGGCTCCAGAGGCCTCTGTGGAGTCTGCGTGTTCTCCCGTGATGCGTGTGACTGGCGTGTCTTTACGCCGATTGGCCCCTTTCAAGTTGTTCCAATCGATGGCATGGCACCCCATCTCAAATCCATCCTGGCACGGGAGTGGATGGAAAAAATCCGTTTTATTAAGAATGGTGCCATATAAAGAAGGAGACCCCTTGTCAAACCCACCTCATCCAGTTTTAGAGCCGTGGTGGGGTGACCAGTCGTCATCCCATTTGATGCATCATGTCCCGTTTTAAATATTGAAATTTTAGCAAATGTCACGTGCTGGCCATTTAGTAAAATGACAAGGGGGGGGGCACAACCCCGCCATGTTGTATACGGCTTGATGATGCGCATAAAATACTGAATACATCTGATATATACATCTCTGTGAGGGCACTGGAGTCAACCCTGATAACACTGGGCACAAGGTGGGAGACCACCTGGACAAGCCAGCCCACCACTGGACCCGCACAGTGCTTTCTCAACGCCAGCTAAATCCCATTCAGCTGCACACCACAGGGCATACACAGCAATTCAGACATTGCGGTGCCAGGCTGCCACAGTGCCCACTCACACTCAACCAGTCGGCCTTACCTGCACATCTTTGGGATGGGGGAGGAATAACTGGAATGCCCAGAGGTGGTCTAAGGTGCTTCATTAAGATGTGAGCCTAGGGGGCACTGCTAGGGGATTCACGTGCCACGTAGTCCTGGGCGTGAGGGGATTTCTCACACACTCTGAAGACCTGAAGGTTTCTTGGATTGGTGATGCTCAATGTGGTGTGTGATCACCTTGTTAAGGGCTGACGTTGTGCCCAGGTGGGGTTCCTGCCTTGTGCCCGATGCTTACGAGGGTGTGCTCCACCTCCTACAAAATGGCTGGATGGATGTCACCAACAAAGGCAGCCTGGAGGGGGTGCCAGTGCATTGGTATCTTGCAGTTTCCCACTCCACGTGGCTTTATGGCCCAGTAGGGGGCACACGTGAGACGTCGAAGGCCTCGGTGGTAAACGGGGGGGCCTTTCCATCAAGCTGTTGAGTCTCTTCGTTCATCCGTTGTCCTTCATCCTCTGAGAGGCAGCAGCGCGCAGGACAACGGCGTTCACTCGGTTTACAAAATAAAACATGGATTTGTCTCATGAGCTCCTTCAACAGTGAGAGGGGCCGGGTGGAGCAGGCTGGTGGTCTGCCTTGTCTGATTTGTCCTCTCTGTCTGTCTCTCCTTCAGGTCATCGCGGGCGCCGGGATGGACGTGGACTTCACCATCAGCAGCCCCCAAGGAGTCCTCCTCTACTCGGACTTCCGGAGGTCCGACGGCATGCACACGTGAGGCTTTTGCTTTTCCTCCCTTCTTTTATTTTTTATTTATTAAGCCTTCTGATCTTTGTGTGTTAGGTGAAGGTGCCCCCAAACCCCTTCACTGTCACATGCAGAAGTGTGACCCCTCAAGGGACCCCTGAGGTCACAAAGGGTACCATCCTCTGAAGGGCAGTGTGTACCCCCAAGACACTAAAGCACTTTAAGTAAAGGAGCAGACCCCTTAATAGGGGATACAAATCATCATAAAATGAACCTGCGCTAAGAAGGGGACCATAAATGACAGGCCACAGAGGAGCGAGACCACCAGACCACCAACCAGTAGGAGAATTCAAACTCTGAGTGTTCAGTTAAAATGTAGCCATGTGTTTTGGGGGATTGAAGGTGAGTGGACCCCCCTGAGTGGGCGCAGTTGTGTTCACATCAAAAAGGTTCAACGTTGATTTATTGTCACGTGTGTAGAGGACGGTGACACACAACAGGTAACGTGTCACCACTGTCTACTCTGTGTCCCCTGGCACCGGGCTCCTCTCCCCGTGTCCACCGTCGTCACTTAACTCTTTTTTGCTGGCTCTTTGTTTGGTGACTTCATCTCTGGTCTTACCCACAGTCTGCCCCCTGGTGGCACCAGATATCTCGACACCCCCAGCTCTGTATGCTTTTGTAGTGGCGGACCTTCTCCACATAAGTACAGTAATCCTGTCCCACTGATTCCCAAGAGCCAACGGAGCCCTGAACAAAGTAGCCAAACCCTCCCACTCCAAGGGTCCCCTCGATTTGACCCCCCGACCTCTTTGTAACTTGGCCTTCTTTGCTTCCTCCGCAGCATTGACTCGACAGACGAAGGCGACTATCAGATCTGCTTCGACAACACGTTCAGCAAGTTCTCGGAGAAGATGGTCTTCTTTGAGGTGATCTTTGACTCTCCGCAGGAAAGTCAGGACGACTGGTCCCAGATGGTCCCACCTGAGGAGCTGCTGGACTACAAGCTTGAAGACATTCGGGTGGGTGCCCACTCTGCTGCTCATACATCTGCAGGCAGGCAGATGTCCGACAGATCTGAGTTAACCTTATGAGCCGATTGACCAGTGCTGCCGCTGGCACCCTTGGCATCGCTGACCTCTTGACCAATGGTGTCATAGGCACTCACTGGCACACTTGGCATCGCTGAGCTCTTGACCAGTGGTGCCATAAGCACTCACTGGCACACTTGGCATCGCTGAGCTCTTGACTAGTGCTGCCACTGGCACACTTGGCATCACCAAGCTGTTGACCAAAGGTGCCGCTGGCACTCTCTGGTACACTTGGCATCACTGAGCTCTTGACCAATGGTGCTGCTGGCACACTTAGCATCACCAAGCTCTCAGGACGTCTTTGCTCTTTCCTGGTATTAGTGAGGTAAGCCAACTCTTGGGGCCCTGAGACCCCACAAAGAAGAGAAGTAGCCCCCAGCTACTAGAAATGGCGCCACCTGCTGCGCTGACTGACCCTTGCACAGTGCCAAAGACTTTACGGCGATGAGCCCCCCCAGTAACAAGCCCAGCGGCTTAGTGGTTGGTGGGTCAGCCAGGTGAGTCCTCACCTCTAAGTCGCTCGTTGACCCCCAAATAAGGCACGTGTGTGTATGAAGTGTTGCGGGGTGGTGCTCACTGCTGAAAGGCGCTATATGAAACGGGTCACTGAGTTCACCAAGTGATTTGAGCGGCCGATTACTAAACAGTAAAGTCCGAGGCGTTCACTCGATACTCGCAGATTTCTTGACTTTTATTAATTTCTCGCACCCTCCAGGAGTCCATAGAGTCGACGTGGAACCGGCTGGAGCGCAGCGTCCAGATCCAGACAGTACTGCGGGCGTTTGAGGCCCGCGACCGCAACCTCCAGGAGGACAATCTGTGGCGCGTGACCTTCTGGTCGGCCACCAACATGCTGGTCTTGGTCATAGTGGCCCTCGTGCAAGTCTACATGCTGAGAAGCCTCTTTGATGACAAGCGGAGAGTTCGCACGTAGCACCACGGGACGAGGACACGGCAGGGGACGGAGGGGGGGTCAAGGACACTCGTCCCGAGAAGGGGCGGGGGGGTGACGTAAGAGGGCATCCTGGGGAATGGGAGTAGAGGGCTTAGTGTGGGAAACGGGTGAACGACGACACGATGATCTGCTTAAAGGCCGGGAGTGAAGGCACTGCCATGTGGACTGGCGTAGTCGGCAGGATCAGGCCAGTGGTGCCTCGGTGGGATCTTTTCTTCTTTTTTTTTTTTTTGTGATCAGTCATCTTTAATGTTGCTGGACTCGTTTTGTTTTTTTTTTTATATTTTATTTTTAAACATTTCAGAAGTCTGACCTGCCAAAGAACAAATGAAAGTGAAAACCTCCATCTTTATATAAAAAAAAAAAGTCGATTTTGGGAGTTTGTCGTTTATGGAATAATGTTTTAAAAGCCATGCAAGGTAATAAAACTTTTACAATAAGGCCGTGCCCAGTGGGCACTTGAGGGCAAATGGGACGGCTAATGCTGGGCACCAACCTGGTGGTCCAACTGTTCAACGTTCTCCTTGTGACGCTCCTGTCCTTAATGGTGATGGATGGTGGGGGCCGCCTTTCTTCTAAAGAGTTGTTGGCAGCAGTGGGCACCAGGACCCTACTCAAGTTGGAGTTGCTGCGTCATCATTTAGCCCTCAATTTAAATGCCAAATGCCTCCCGGGGGCAAATAGCTTGCTAGCTTCTATGCACAGCAGATGTGAGCAACAGGTGTGACTTGGCCTACGGTGCGGGGGTCTCCGCCATCTTTTTAAGATTGTAGGGAAGTGAAATCCCCCAATGCCAATCTAAAGCATGGCACTTTAATGCCAGTTAATTTAACGTGTGGACTCTTCACAGACAAGTGACCCGCTTGGAATTTCAAGCTCGGACCCTGTCGTCCTAACCCCTGAGCCCCCCATCATGTATACTTCCTCACATTCCTGACTTGCCATGCTCTGAGTTGATGGCGGTCTGAGGTCTTCTGTGGTGCTGCCTTTGGAAATCAAACTCGGGCACACTAGGAGAACTTGCAAATGGGACATAAGGCCAGGCAGGGAGTTGAAGCCGAGACTCCAGGTGTGTATGGCAGGGTGGCATGAACCTCTGTGCCACCCTACTCAGTCAAGTACCCGCATTCAGTTAACCAAAGGTGAACACAGGGAGGCACCCGTGCTAACCACTGTGCCACCCGACTGTTTTCAGCTGACAAAAGGATTGTGTATGACGATGGGGGAGAACAGGCAAACACCGCACAGATCTTGACTGAGCTGTGATTTGAACCCAAGACTCTGGAGTAGTGAGACAAGGGCTCACTCTTCACCACCACTCTTAAGAATACGGAGAGAGTGGGCAATAGTGCACCCCCTACTGGACCTTGAAAGCATAATGCTGGCTGGCTGACATTTCCTCACCACTGCACTCCAAACGTCTGACAGCTGGGAGTAGTTAGAATACAGCAGCAACCAACAGTCACAGCGCCTCCTGGTGGCTAAGGCATCTCATGCCTTAGCCCCCTCCGAACTTTAAGTCCCAGGACTGCCCAATCGGGCCCCGAGCCCTGACTGCCTCTGTCGGCCGTTTAGACTTCCAGCCATCACAGCAGGAATCTGCAAAAGAAGCAAAGCAGCAGCCATTGATGAGGCGCCCTCTAGTGGCTAAGGGGCTCAACTGTGAAACAAAAGGATGGCTATCATTTCCTTAAACCTGAATGAGTCGCTTACTGTGCTTTCAGTTCAGCTTTGGCTTATAGAAGAACACGGGGAGAACATGCAAACACCACACTGATGCCTGAGGCTGCTGTTTGGACTTCACAGCAGGAATCTGCATTGATAAGAGGGCAGGGTGCCCTCTGGTGGCTGAGGTGCTCAACTGTGAAACAAAGGATTGGCTGTCTGTTCCATAATTCTGAACGCTTCGCTTGGTATGGTTGCAGTTAACAAACGGTTAGTCTTGACTTGTGGGAGAACACGGGGAGAGCATACAAACTGTACACTGATAGCAACCAGGCTGGGATTTGAACCCAAGACCAAGGAGAGCTGAGGCAGCGCTGCCTTTTCAGTCCTTGGCATCATCTCCTCACGTAACCTGCTGGCACTCACTGTGTGAATATGCAAGAAGCAGAGCTGACAGTTAGAGTGCCCCCTAGTGGAAAAAATGTTGAACTTCAGAAAGCTCAAGGCTGGCCATTCTCTAAGCCAGGACTGCTATGTTGATCCCCTCTTGTGAGACCCCGAGCGAGTCATTCAACCTGCCAGCACTGTCAGCCCAGGAACGACAAATGGCTGGATTAGTGACGATACATGACAGTCGGGGTGCCCCCTAGTGGTGCTGAAAGGTAAAACACATTCAAACCCCACTGGTGACAAACTTTTTGTAAAGTGTTACGTGGTGGGTTTGACTCGGAAAGGCGCTATATAAAATGAAAACTGAATGAATGACACAAAAAACCCACCGACTCCAGTGAGCCCGAGGCAGTCACTTAACTTGCCAGAATTCACAACGTAAAGAAACTGAGAATGAAACGGCAGAACGGTGCGCCCTCTAGTGGCCAAGGTGTTGAACTACAAATGACGGTCATTGAACCTGCCAGCAGACTCAATGGAAGACGAGAAGAGCACAAGTGATCAATAAAGGGAGACATGAAAGCCAGGGTGCCCCTCGTGGGGTCTCCGGTTCAAGCCGCTTACCTTCACATAATCCCACCATATGGCTCGCCTATTTTTTTTTTTTTTGTCAAATGTTGTGTAAAGGGACGAAGGAAACCCAAAGGAGAAAACGAGCACCAAGCCAGACGGGTGGCTCCTTGTGGACTGGTGGGGCTGACGTCACAGAAGCAGACTGGGCAGCCACTTGATTTCTGATTTTGTATCCGAGTTTCCTGCGGTTTTATTTTCATATACTCATCCATCTTTGGCTTCAAACTGTGCCATCCCATCAGCGCTGGGCACAAAGGTGGATTCCACCTAGGAGGGGGCTCTTGGGTTTATTACAGTTTAGAGTAGGCGATTAAAATGGGTACAAACCACAATAACAACTGGGTGCCTGCGAGCTGTGAGGTGCCACCCATCCCCTGCCCATGCCACCCATTTAATTAGGCACAGATGCCCGCTTGTCTTTCATTGCTTTTTATTACAGATTGAAATCCAAGACTGCATAATCAGGTAAATCAAGAAAAGCCCAAGGAGCTTCGCCAAGCCCGACCCCTGCTGCCGCTCGTCAGGTGCCCCAGTGCCCACCCTTCTCCCACACCGGTGCCCAAAAGGTGAAGGGAAAAGAAGCCACGAAAATACACAAAGTGAGTCCCAAACCAAGAAGGTGGGCACGAGTACTCGGACTGAATGGCAGGAGGCAGACAGGAGTGTCACGTGAAGTGCAGTGCCAGGGCATTAAATGCCAGGGCAGCAGAGGGCACAAAATGGGATGAGAGGCCCGCAGTATGGACTGGACTGACTCCGCCCCCCTCCAAGGCATCAACAGGCCCCGCCCTCCTGGCATTGAAGATCCGATCCCCCACTCACTCCCCAGTCTGACGGTGAGGCCACAGTGCCCCCTGCTGGCAGTGGAACGGTGGGCACCTTCTCAGTCTGCTTCCCTCACTAGATGGGGGGTTTCATCCCGGGTTGTCTCACATGCCGTCGACAGAAGGCTCCCACCTCCCTCGGGGGGCCACTTGAGATGTTCGCTCAGTTGTAACTTGGTCTCGATGGAGCGTTGGGGGCCGGGCGCCTGTGCAAAGAAAACGAGAAAGTTAAATCCTCCTGAGCCAAGGGGGTCCCTGCTGGCCCAGCCTTACCCCCAAGTACCTCATGTCATGGGGGCAAGCCTTAGTCTGTGTGTGACATAAAACGAGATGCCAGGGGACAAGCAGGCATCTTTTGGGGCCATGGTGGTCCTGCCTTTGAGCACTGAACATTCAGAAAGGTAGGGGGGCCCCCCTGCTGTCTGGGGTCCAACAATCATTTACTAACCTGCTAGGGTCAAGGGGAACTGGTGCCTACTGGGCAGCACTGGATGCCAACCCTAGAAGGAATGTCAGTCCACCAGAGGGTCCCCTGTACCCAAACTGGTCTACCAATGAGTCACTTCGTGGGGGTCCACACAAGAAGCAGCAGGGCAAGATTTGAACCCTAAGATAGTTTGGACTCCCCCAGGGAGGATTTTTCAATTATATTTTAAGTGCCCACTCAAGGCCCACCAGTTTACCCATCTTGTCCCACAGTGCTGCCAGTCTGATGAGGACTCTTCATCTGCTTTTAATTCCCAGGACGTTTGTATTCTCCAGATACCCCCAAGACTCCATACTGAAAAGGTATTAGGGGGTTGGGGGGCTCTGAAATGCAAGGTGGTGTGTGCGATAAAGTCCTAAAAACCCAAAAAGTGATAGTGTGAGGATAAGTGATAGTGTGAGGGGGGGTGAGATACACCAGCTAAATGACCCCCGGACCCCCATGAGCAAACTGGAGCAACTCATCAGGAAAATTTGTTAATTAGAGGGGCGTCACAAATCCGTCACCTGCACCTCTGGAACTGTCCCCAACGTAAAATTACCATCAAGTACATGGAGTGTGAAAAGGGCTCCACCTCGTGGGGAAATGCTGCAACTACAAGCCCAGCCAGCAGTGAGGGAATTGACCCAAATAAATCAAATCAACTTAAAAGAAAGAAAAACCGAAGATGTACTCAAGTCCGTCCAGAGGTCATGGGGTGGGGAAAAGGGCTCCTCCTGGCGGAGAAATGCTGCAACTGCAGGCCAAGCAACCATCCACCCAGTCAAAAATAAATCAAAATATATTAGCAGTGCATGTACAGGCCTACTTCCGCACATGGTGGGCTTTCTCAAACTCCCAACAGGCCCACTCCAGTTCTAGCAGATGCAAGGATGATGAAATCCCCAAGGAAGGTACATTAATACAAAGATCACAACTGAAGTGCCAGCAAACCTGCAAATGTCTGCAATGGAAGTACAGGGAGTGTGAAAATGCTTCCCCCAAGTGGACAAACGCTGTAACTACAAACCCAATAACCTGTCGCCTCACCCAAATAAACAGAGAAGTAAGCTATTTACATTTAATCGACTTTCACCTCCATTGGTTGTTCTCAAACTCCTAACAGCCCAATCCAGTTCTACTGGGTGGAGGGTCTTGTCCTGGAGGGGGCGCCAGATCCACCAATGGTCATACAGTAATCGGGGGTCCTGGCTTGTCATCCTGCACCACAATTAATGTTCTACGAAGGGCATGTGTGTGAAAATGCTGCAACTACAACCTGCTCGCCCCGAAATAAATAAATAAATAAATACAGAAATAAAACCAACTCATAAAATCCCTACAGCAATGCATTATGTGCCGTGGATGTGCTGATCCACTTCCGCCCCAAATGGCGGCTCTCAGTCTCAGCCCAGTCCAGACCTGCAGTGGTCTTGTCTTACAAAGGGCACCCGACACGTCCAGGAGTGGCCAGAAACCCAGAGGTCTGACTAAATTAGAGCTGCCACACTACGTGCCACCCATCATCTTGGGTCTGAACCCCAGACCACTGGAAGTGGCCACGATAAGACAAATAAAAGTGGAGTGTGAAAACGGCACCACCTAGCGGACAAACGGCGTAACTGCAAGGTCAGCACTCAACTGAAGAAATTTAAATAAAATGGAAATCAGGCCTTAATGGGTTAACAAGCCTTGAACCCCAGTGGTGGTCCTCAGACTCAACACCATCCTTCTGAGCTCCAGTTGATGTTAAGGCCAAAGTGAACAAGAAGCCCCCAGCGTCATGAAGTTTATGCTGTTCTGAGGAGCGTCTCTTAGGCCCCTAAACCTCTTCAGTGAATCATCCTTGCGGACCCCCATAGTGAAATGGCCATCCTGCCCTCTCTGTGGCCTCTTCCCATTTCAGCAGTCGTCCTTTTGAGTATTTACTGCAACTGAGACCCCATGTTGGCTTGGCTACCAGATGGTGGGCTAGCCAATCACTCAGTAAGGACCCTCCAAATGACCACAGCCACAGCACAGAAACCCAGCTCCTTAGAGAGAATGAGGACCCCCAAACACCATGTCCACTCGAGGACCTCCCACAGCTCCACAGATGGCATTCCGACACCACGAGGAACCTTCAGGAATCACAGCGAGGCCCCCACGGTGGTCTCTCAATTTTCACTGGCCAATTGGAGGAGTCAGGGGGGCCAAATTGAGTGTGACACCTGAAGACAGGAAAACCCCCCGGGGGGTTAAACATACAAATAAATGAATACAAAAATGGGAGGAAGGAAAAGTGTAAAAAAAAAAAAAGTGTGCAGTGCCCCCCACCCAAAAAATAAATAAAAAGGACAAAACCAGAATGAAGAAGAGGCAAAAACACAAAGGAAGGAAAACACAAAGAAGAGGCAGCAGCCACCATAGAGAGTCCCTTTATTATCATCATCATCATCATCATATCAGATCTTCACAGAAGGACTACAGAGGCACTTACAGGTCATTAGGCAGACACCTGTGGAGTCACACAAGTACAACCACCAAGGGGGGGTCAACCACAACACATCGGCGGTCCCGAGAAGGGCACAGTGGCAGAAACGGGACGAGTCTGTGGGCCTCTCGGAGGGAGGAGACGGCAACACGAGGAAGAACGGCCTCCACCTGCTGGACTGCAGACCAGCGCTCACGGACCCTCGCTGACCACCACTGCCTGCATCGTGGAGTGCGGGACTGGGAATGGGCGGGGATACAGAGAGACATGAAAGGCACTATATGATAGATAGATAGATAGGATATGAAAGGCGCTATATAACAGTAAGAGGCACTAGACGAGAGTTACAAGCATCCGCCACCTAGTGGAGAAAACGTACAACAGCAGGCCAGAGCTCACTGATGACCGCTGCCCGCATTGTGGGGTACGGGACCATGAGAGGGCACAGCTACTGGGGGGCATTTGAAACAAAAATAAAGACATTTAGCATGAGAGAGACAGAGAGATACACAGGCAGAAATGAAGGGCGCTATATGACAGAAAGGCAGATGTACACATAGATGAACAGAAAGGTAGCTCAACATGAAAGGCTCTATTAGTGGAGAAAAATGACAAGTACTGGCCGGGGGTCACTGCCCACCACTGGGGGGAGGGGGTATTTAAAAAAAAATAAAAAAGTGTAATTTTATGTGAAAGAGACAAAGAGCAAGAGAAACATCGATATATGTATGAAAGACTGGTGGGTGAAGAGATAGAAAGGAAAGATGGATAGAGAGAAGCCGACATGTAAGGCACTATATAACACACAGGTACACTGACATGAAAGGCACTGTTTGAGCCTGATGAGTATCTGCCACCTGGTGGAGAAACGTAACAACTGCAGGCCAGACGTCACCGGCACTCCGTGTCCCTCCGTGTCACTCCGTGTCCCTCCGTGTCCCTCCGTGTCCCTCCCTGCCTGCATTGTGCAGTACAGAACTGTAGAAAGGCAGCGCTGCGGAGCTTGATTTGAAGTAAACGCACATATACTGTATGTATGTATGTATGTATAAAAATATGAGAGCGAGAGAAATACAGCTAGACATGAAAGGCGCTATATGATAGATATGAGAGGTACTACATTACAGACAGACAGACAGACAGACAGACAGACAGACAGACAGACAGATAGGAAAGGCACTATATTATAGATAGATAGATACATTGATAATCCTGGTCAAAGTCACAGAGCACACATGGCACAAACCAAGAGCAGCTGAGATGCCAGTCTAATACTTTATTGCCATTTTAACATATTTGCTAGGAGTTTCTCTCTCTCTCTCTCTACTGTATCTATTATATAGCGCCTTTCACATTTATCAATCTAATTCTCTCTATATATAAATATCTACATATTGGGCTACACGGGTTCCCATTTGGAGGCAATGGGGCACAAAAGGCCTCACATGTGCCACTTCTGGTGGGCTCTTGATCAGATCAGCTTGTGCATGGCACTGCAGGGCACAGGGGGGCAGAGCCTCCCTCTGTATCCCGTTAAACTGAGCTGCTAATGTCATCTGGCTGCCTTTGCCCTCTATAGTGCCATCTTGCAGGAATGCCTACATCTCCCGTCAATGGCCCACTGTCCCCTCCCCCCCCGCAGGTGACAATTGTACAAAGAAGCTAATGGTGGGTTTGGACCTCGGGCTGTGCAGTTGAAAAGCCTGCCGCTAGGTGGCGCCATCATGAATGAGCCACTCTGCCCACTTTACGCCAACGCTTCAGTCTAGTGGCGCCTCAGAGGTTACGATGCACAACCGTCGGTCCAAACTCCTGGTGAAAATGACACAAAACAAAGGGAAGTGACACAAGGGCCTCGAAGCCACAGGTGAGCAGTGCAAAGCAGCAGGTCCAAATCAAAGTAGACCCCCAAAAAGTGACTGTGGCCAGACGCAGCACCCGCTTCTCTGCCCAACACATCACAGCACCGAGCGGAGGAAAGAAAAAAACAGCAGAGCCCGGCATCCTGAAGCACAAAGTTAGTGACAAATATATGCAAATGATGAATCATTTATTTAAATGAGCTAAAGGACCGAGGACACTAGAGGGGGATTCACTCGCCGGACGTCCCGTGTTCAGGTCTCCTCAGAGCCGAGGGTGCACCCTGCCTGCTGTCATCCGCCCAGGAGCTGGAGACCACCGGGCACAACCACAGGGCGGGTCCACCCATGCACACCCAGGACTGGGTTGGAATCACCAATGAGCCCAAGATGGAAACGGGGGCCGCACAAGGTGGGAGTCAGACCTAGAAATGAACGAGGGTCCTGAAAGCAGCAGTGTGGCAAACTGATTGACTTGAAGCTTACTGATTGGCCAGCTGAGTGTATAGCGCCTTGCCAGTGACTTGTGGGGGGCCTTCACCCGACTGTGTGCCCCCCAGGACTAGCAGGTCTCATTTAAACTCATAAATGCAAAAAACACACAAGCGCCTCAAATCAAATCAAATCCATGAATGGCGTCAACAACATCCCTGGGAGTCCATTTGACAAAATTCCACATAAAGAGATGAGGAGGCTCAACCTTCGAAGGACGAGCGGCACCGCAATGCCCGCCATCCCACGTGTCCCACCACCCCACGGAGATTTCAATTTCCAGAGTCTGCAGCCCCCCCCTCCAGTCCCTCTACATGCCCTTTGTCACGTTTTGTGAGGGTCCGTCATCAAGCAACACTCAATGCCCACCGACTAACAACGGGAAACCGGGAATTCTTGATAATTAAAATATCCCATTGACGTGAGGATTGTGGCTCCAGTGCATCCCTTCTATTGGTCGTCGTGAAGCGGTTTGTGAACCCCCATACAGGCCGACTACCCAAAGCACAGTCTGGGAGGAGCTGCCTGCAGAACTCAGAACTTCAGGATAGCAACGTGCCGAGGTGCAGATGTACGGAAGGCTGCAGCACTGAAGGACCCCAAGAGCCCAGGGGTCTCGTAAATGGAAGACGTTTGAAACAAGCTGACCACCTAGAGCTGACCACCTGGCCAGGATAAGAGAGCTTGACCAGGAACCTCGAGGCCATTCTGCTTGAGCTCCAGAGAACCTGTGTGGTGATGGAAGAACCTTCCAGAAGGACGAGCGTCACGGCGACGCTCCACCAGTTTGAGATGGCCGGACAGAAGCTTCTCCTCAGTAAAAGACCCAAGGAAGCCCACGTGAGGTTTGCATGAAGGCACCTGAACGAGTCTCAGACTGGCAGAAATGAGTCTCTGGTGTGAAGAAACCAAGACGAGTAGCGGGCACTGCCACTCCACAGTGCAGAATGCCGGTGGGGGCACCAGGGACTGGGAGATGGAGCAAAGTCTACAGAGACACTCAGTGGAGACCCGCTCAGAGCGCTCAGGACCTCGGACGGGGCTGAAGGTCCAACAGGACAAACAAGAGGAGTGGCTGAGGGACAATCCACCCTGACTGACCCGGGCAGGATCGGCAGAGAAGAATGCTGGAAAAAAAATCCCAAAGTCTGGTTGGTGTGCGACTCAAGGAGGCCAACGAAGGGCGGAGGAGCAAAGGGTCCGAATACTCGTGGTGACGTCACGGCGGAATGTCTGCTCTCGCTCTGTCATTCTGGGGTATCGTGTGTTGTTTGATGTGAGAAAGCGAAGGGGTCCGAATACCCTCGGAATCCACAGACAGAAGGATGTGTAGGGAGGAATGGCGCCCTCCTTAGGCACCGATCACCAAGTGACGACGCCATGGCGAGGACCCCGCCCCTCCCCAAGTAGAATTTTCTCGAGAACACACAGCATTGGCACACACTTCAAGAAAACGCCGGCATTTCCTCGTTTTTCTCGCCGGAGGCGCCCCGACTTCTCGTTCTCATGACGGTTAAAGCATCGCGTCGGCTCTCTTCACAGATGAGGTCGTTCAAACACAACGATATCTGCAGGTTGGCCGCACTGGAAGACCACCAGTTTACCTTTGAACTTTCCCACTTCTCTGCAAGGTGGAGTGCTACACCCCCCCACCCCGGGCCAACACAATTACTAGACAGAAAAAAAAAAAAAATCAGCCAATCAAGAGGGCCAAGTGGTCGCGGGTAACGTGTCTGTTAACGTAAGCGGCAAATAAATCGAGGGGGACGAGAAAATGGCGTCCACGTCCTGCGAGACTCTCCAGTGGCGTAGACGCCATCACCCACCTCTGCTCCCCTAGGGAATGCGACATTCCGCAGCGGTCAGAGAGATCTGGGAGTTCTGGGAGTTGTCGAGGACACAACCTGTGATCCCATCTTAGTAGAAAATTTCTGGAACAATTGATTCAGCTATGGAGAGAAGTCCAGGTGCATCCTGGGACTTGAGGCCATGTCCGACTCTGACAGACTCGGAGAATGAAACCGGTTTAGTCTCGAGCAGGTCTTCCCCACGGAGATCCCCTTAACCATGAAGCACAGACTCGAGGACACCTAGTGGTTGGTGACTAAGGGGAGTGCATTCAGGGCCAAAGCCAGAAAAGCAGTGGTGTGGGGATCAGGAACAAACCAGCGAGAAGCAGAAACCTGGGCGACCGTTAAGGGGGATCTGGAGGAGATTCTGGAGAAGCGAGAGATGGGCCGGATGGGCCGGATGGTCTCCTTTCGTTTGTCTAATTTCTTGCGTTCAAATCTAAATGAACGTTTTAGAAGCTGCGACAGGTTTCACCCAACATGCAGAACGAGAAGCCGTTGGTACCAAAGGGCTTAGGAAAAGTAAATGCGCCGCAGTTTTGCTGGGACAGCGGAGAGTTTAGTGGAAAAAAAGGAAATTTTAAGAAAATCGTCCAAAAGACGCTGCTGGAATCGGTGGGCCGCTTCACTTCTGTAACTAACGAGTATGTTCGGTGAGACGACCCCAGGTGTCGAGACTCGGTGGTGGTCCAAAGCAGACGGGGGTCCACGCTTAACTGGCAGTTGTCTCGGGACCTCAGCGTGTTTGGGTGGCGGTTTGAATTTTGAGCAGATCAGGTGACATCACACGTCCATAATGCCAGCTGTAGACGGACGCGATACGAAGCTGATGCCAGGTCTCTGGGGGGGCCACAGTGCTGGGCTCGCACTTTCCGATATTGTTGGATTGGGAAGTTTCCCACTCAGCCGGGCTACTTAACTAAAACAGTGTAATGAGTTCCCACGGACGGCGTTACCTCACCAAACTTTGAGGAATTTTTTTCGAGACCCCGTGTTGGCTGGGATTGACTCCAGCAGACCCCCCGTGACCCTGGGTTAGGATATGGCCGACTGGGGAATGACTGACTGATGGACTCAAAATGTGTGCGATTGGCAGATTTCCGTGTGACATTTGCACACCAACACACCACAACTACCCAGCGAACTCATCTGAAGGGGCCGCAGGGTCCGTTTAAGTCGCGGCATGAAGACCGTTTATCAGGCCCCTCACGAGTCCATCGGTTTCCTCTTTTCTGACGGGTTTAGGACCCTCCAAACTACTTGGGACACCAAGATCTGTCACCGCCTGGCCCACAGGCCCCTCCAAGGGGACAACGAAGTGCGGCAGCAACCAGGAACTCAACCGACATCCGACTGCGTTTCCTTAATTCTTTTAACCGCTGAACTTCACTGGCGACAGCCTCAGAGTCTCAAGCTCTGCTCGAAGGGCGCCATGCGCCACAGGGTTTAGTTTGCAATGCCAGCTGCTGCCATCTCCTCCTCCCTCATTCCTTCAATTCAAAAGCCCCCAGGTTGAGAGAAAGTGGGCACAACCAACAAGTGTGCAGTTCCAAAATGGCCGCCTGGGGCACAATCCCGTTTCCAGGGAGCACACGCGGCTGGCCAATTAGAACCCGACTGCGCGGCACAAGTGCTGTACAACATGGAGGTTTAATTCGTAGCCCCGTTCATCAAATTAGAAGGCAAAACAAACAAAAGACAAAATCGGAGTCTCTACAACCCCCACCATGAACAGTGGACAATGAAAGATGAAAGTGCAGTCACAGGTGCTGCCCCCTACAGGACTGACAGACTCACGGTTAGCAAACAGGGACAAAGAGCCCTTCGGCACGGCGCCCCCCGGTGGGTGCACTTCAGACAAGCTGCTGGCGTCTTTCAGTTTACAGTAGTAGAGGCCGTTGGATGGGCTCGGCGTCTGGGCTCTCGGGCAAACACAATTCGATTAAACCCCCCAATTCACTTCAGAGTACATCCAGTCATGGGACACGCCGGCCTCTCTCGACGGCAGCTCCATTCTCAACCATGTGGCTTCATCCCAGGTGCCTAAAAGCAACTACGCAGAAGAAGAGTTCACCTCAGGAGTGTGGGAGGACATCCTAAACCGGGACGGGACAGAATTCCAAAAAAAAAAAACCAAGCAGGATGGATGCTCTCACGTGTTTGATTTTATTACCAGTTCATTTAACTTGTAAGAGAGGGCCATCTATGCCAAGACCCTTCAGCCAGGGGGCCGAGCCGAACTCCCAGTCACATGATCTGTCCGTCCCCTCCCCGAGAGTGACACCTCACTAGCAACGCCGCGCTGTCTGTGTGTCTTTCTGTCTGTCTGTCTGTCTGTCTGTCTCCCGGTATTTTAGTCTAGTAAGGAGGGCTCCGCCGGGCGGATTATGGTGGGCCGGTTGGGAGCTGCAGGTGGTTTCCGGCTGTGGGAAGACAAAGTGAGAAACCAGAGGTGAGCAAACACAACCGACGCAGACAACACACAAAGACATCAATGAAATCACGCCGTGCAGGTGCTCGGACGTCCTCGTGGTCGGTGACACCGGAGCACAAACGACACACGGCGTCACATCACAACCCCCCAAATCACCCCCCATACAAACACACACAGGACGCTTTAAATGCGGAAAATCCCAGCTCAGAGGTGGCCAAACCAGCTACGCAGTGACATTATTAATAGAAGCTCATAAAAGGTGTTTATTTGATGTAACAGCCATGGCTGCTGAGCACAGCAGGACTCGTGTCTTAGACGTCCAAACGCGACTTCACAGGAAGGCCAAAGAAGAAAGCAACGGCGCCAACTTTAACTTAACATTCCCTCTCGGGCATGAAGAAGCCCCGCCCACTGGGGCTGACATCACATCTGCTCCACCCTGACTCCGCCTTCCTCCTCTCCTTGGGCCGTAACAGAAGTTGGTGTCAGTCGAGTGGCCAACACTCAGGAAGGCAGAGTCGTCAGGCGCCTCCTCCTTCTGAACCGACACGGAGGGATCGCCGCTTAAAATGGGGATTCCTGGCTGGGACCCCAAAGCCTTCCTCCAGGTCAGCCTCCTGATGTGAACAGTTAAGGGGGAGAAAAACACAGGACAGTGTGGGACAAGGACGAAACTGCCAGCTCTGGGACCCCGACATCGGTGTATATGTGATATTTAATATGACGTGACGGGATTTGAAATGATATTCACGAGGATATGATGTGACAGGATACGGTATGGTGTGTGATCCGACTGAACTAACTGGGACAATAAGCAGAATAAACACTGACAGTGTAGGGCCAGCTCTGGGACCCCGACATCGGCCAGCACGATATATTTAATAGGACACGACACGATATGGTACGTTATGAAATGAAGATATTCGATATGATTAAAATGATATGATGTGATATATGATGATATGATTTAACTAAGTGGGAGAATAAACACAGGCAGTGTAGGGCTGGGATTAAACCTTCACCTCTGGCATTCCTGCATTATATTGTATGATATGACTGATATTTACAGTATTTGCATTACAAAAGATATATTATATACTGTAAAGTTATATTGCATTAAATTAAAGGTGAGAAAGTGCAGCACAAACACATTTTCTGGTTTGAGGCCATTACTTCCCATTTCTTTCCATTAACGCTATATGATATACTGCTATATTGATATTAAATATATATATATATATATATAATGCTAATGTCCCCCTTAAACGCAGGCAGTGTGGGTTTAGGGCCGAACCTCCGGCTCTTCAGGTGACAGTTCACGAATGACGGTGATGATGAGTGACATGATGATTAGCACAGCCAGGTAAGAATTTCACGGGACCCTCACATGGGATTAACTAGGGTCCTATAAAACTCTAAACTTGTAATGGGGGACCAGTCACCAGGTCAAAGAACTTGTCATTTCCAATCACTTTCCCCCCGATGTCTAAAAAGACCGTCTTAACGTGTGAATTCCAAATCAGCCACACACTCACATATCGTTGCGTTTCATTTTTAATGACCGTATGTCACTTTGAATTCTTTTTCTTTCCTTACATAACAATCAAACTACTTACTCTCGTTATCTCATCACCAAAGGGGTAGGGGGGCAGCCTTTATTAAGGCCATGTGCCCCAAACAACTTCCTGACGTCCACCTTCTGTCACCTAGAATGACACACCAGGCGGATGGTGACCTCATTCTAACTCTTTGGTCCCAATGGTAAACGTCACTGGAAGAGATGCCCATGGAGCCGTCCACCATTCTGAACTCCAAAGCAGCCTCTCTGTCATGACTTTGGGGGCTTGAGTTGATGAAAGACATGTGAGGAAGAGGACGAGACCGAGAAGTCACCATTGAAGGTGGAACGTTAGGTAAGGCTAAAAAGAGAGGAGGTGACAATGACCTGGAGGATGTGTGGAGTGTCACCAAGTAAGAGGGAGGGGTCTGCAGATAAAAGTGAAGAATGTGGCATTGGCAGGAGATGCAGGCCGACATGGTTTGGGCAGGTGGAGTGAAGGGCAGAGGATGAGGAGGGTGAAGAAGTGGGCCAAAGGAGAATGCTAACTAGCTGGAGTGGGATGACATGAAAATTATGAGCTGCCGACAGCAGAAGAAGTAAACTGCTAGCCTGGGGAAACTCGGGGAATGGCTGCTGAACCGCTGATGATGTGGATGATGATGCTGTAGAGTTTCTGGTGAAGCAGATTTCACAAGCACCGACATGATGCCGTGGGTGGGCCTGCCTTTGTTGCCTCATACGTCGAAGGGGCCAAGTTGCTACAAGGTTTGGCCAGCCCTGCTGCCGGTGACGTGCCGCTTGCCCCTCCATTCCCTTACAGTTATTTGTTCCTTTATTAATATAAAGATATGGTGGAGCACAAAGATGACATCCCACCTCAAAATGGCCCTAACCCTCCACCTTCTCTGCACTCAGTACAACTGAACCCACCTTACCTGGCACTGGTTAGTAGCAACACAGCAAGCTTGTGATTGGCTCTCGGCACAGAGAGAACGGCCAATTGAGAGTCAGAAGACACTGCAATCATCAGGCGGGTGCAGCAAGCAAAAACAAAATGGCGGTCAGGATGGCAAATGTTTAACAGCAGCCATCCAATGAGAACAGAGTAAGCAGAGAGCCACATTATCCTGTTGGCGTATGGCAGCCATGCCAAGTGGGACTTGGCACTTGCGACTCGACAATTACAAACGAGCGTCTGCTTGCACTTAAAAAGCTCAAGCCACCCATGCGGTCACTTTCTGCGCCTGTGGACGAGGACATGGGGGCGGGGGCGGGTGAGGGGGCACAGGTTATAATCAACCAGACACACAATAGCCATCAAGAGCAAAGGGGAACATGGCATAAGCACATGCAACAAGTGGCACACAGAGCATTGCAGGGCACCTAAAGTCCATAGCCAGGATCCCACCTATGTCTCACTGCCCACCCTTACTAAATGAACACTCAAGGCCTGTCGACTCGGCGAGGCTGAAAACTGACACGTGGTCCTCTCCTCGGACAGGGGGTCTAAACACCGCGCACTCGAACAGCCCACGTGCCAGCACTCCAAAAACGCCAACCCCCTTTGCTCTTCTTGCTCCTTGCAACGCCATCACCAACCCAATTGCAGTTTGAAAGTTCCTCACCTGGGAATGCCAGGGGGCGCAGCTGGTGGGATGCGGGCTGGCCGTGAGGGGATCTGTGGAGGAGCGCTGAAGGGATCCTGATTGGCCGAGCTGTAGGATGTCATGGGGCCCGGCCGGCTCGGGATGGGTGGCACTCCGAAGGGTAGGCCAACTGGCGTGGGGTTCATGGGCGGCCCTGGCGTAGGACCTCTCACTGCTGGGGGGCGGTTCGGAGGCTGTGATATTCCGGTGGGTCGGTGCTGTGGCGTTGGGCTGGTGGAAGGAAAAATAAACACAAAGGAAAAGTCGATTAGACGTTAAAAAAACAAAAAAAAAACAAAGCAAAAGCTGACAAGTCGGGCATCCAAAGGCCTCCTTGTTCTGTTCGGCCGTGGGGCTTCTTCATGCTGGAGCGTAGCAGTCTTCTGTGCCACAGATGACAGGGTACAAATGACTGCCTTGTCATTCAGGAGACGAGAGAACGCTATGCCAATATGAACTACGTACGTCGATTCTGAAATAACAGACACATGCAGGACTCTTTGGCGCCAACTTCAGCAGCGTCACACGTCACAAGCTCCTTGATGGCCAATCATATCAATAGGATCCCAATGTCAGAAACAATATGGCCGCCGCCAACAGACACAACCCAAAGTGACAGGCCCACAGGAACAAACAAATATAAAATGCTGGACCTCACTCTAAATAAAACGATGACAACAAACCAAAATGAATTTACAAAATGGATTCCGCGCACTCCACAAGCTCAGAGCCACACAGGTTCAAGATGGTGCTCACTCACGCCTCCTGTCTACTTGGATAAGGACTCGCCTGTGATATCCAGCTCCGGCACACGCAGGTCACATCCAGTGACTTGTAGGGTTTATCGGAGGGCCGTTGTCCCTGGCAAATTCCCAGCGTGACCACAAGGCCACCACCCCTGCCCAGGCCACCAGGAAATGGCAGCATACCTGGTATCCTTCTGAAGCCAAGTGTCGTCCACCGGTGGGGGCACCGGGCAGGAGACGGTGGAGGTGGTGATGTCTCCGATGATCTTGAGTGATTCTTTCAGGGCGTGGACCATGCGAAGCGTCTCATCCCGTCTCTGCACCTGTTCCGGCGACTCCTCCATTAGGCTGTTTTGGTCCCCACTGGAGTACAGGTAAGCCAGGAGCTCTGAGGTGATAAATTCTTTTGTCTGAGAAGAGACACAAGCGAAAACAAAACTGATGCACAGGCAGGTGAAGCGACTTACTCAGGGTCAAATGGTGTCAGAAGTGGGATTTGAACCCACAACCTCAGAGTATGAAGACCAAAGTCTTAACCCCTACACCACACTGTCACCTAACTCAGGGTCACACTGGTGTCAGAAGTGGGATTGGATCTCACAGTCTGAGTTTGAAGCCCAAATCCTCAACCACTAGGCTAACACTGCCTGGTGACAAACATTCTTTTAAATTGTGAATTCTGTCAGTTTTTTTTTACAGTAGAAACCCACAATATGAGAGACATTCACCGAGACCCCCAAACCCCCAATCCCCCACAAAGAGGACATAATCCACCCTTACGGCTCATTCACTTACATTGTTAATCATGAGATGCATGATGGTCTTTGGCATAAGATCCCTAATGGACTTGTTAACGATGCCAATGTAGGAATCCACGAGATTACGAATCGTCTCCACCTGGCGCTCCAGCTGTGGATCCATGGAGAAAGTGTCCACCGGCCCCGATTCATCATTCTCCACCTGAAATCAAGAAAAGCAGGACCACCAGTCAACAAAAACACACAAGGAAGCCGCCAGAGATGTCCGTTACAGGAATTCAGCATTCACTTGAGAGGATGAGGCAGTCAGAGGTTGAGGATTCGGTGGAGCAGAGCACTTGGCATGGCGGCCCACCCAGCTCAAAACGGGTCCAAGGTCCAAATGGAAACCTGAGTGACAACATCTCATCAGAACTCACCCGTCTGTCACCCATGAGGCCCAATGCTGCTAGGAAAGCCCCCCAGGAACCCTGCGCTGGATTAGGCGAGTTTGACGATGAATGGACTTTCAAACCAAACACCACCTGAACTCCACCTCAGCCTTTGCCCGTTCACTTTAACAGCAGCTGTCAAGGAGACGTGGGGGCAATGAGCCCCCCTCTTTTACGTTGTACTGACACGGGCAGCCATTGCCATCGAGCAGGAAAATATCTGCATGCAGAGGAGGCACTTGAGGTGGTTCGGGCATCTGCTACGGGTGCCACCTGGACACCTCTCCGTGGAGGTTTTAAGGGCACAACCAGCTTGGAGGAGACCCTGGTGGAAAATCCAGGGCTTGCTGGGAGGGTGTGCCAAAAAGATTCTGCAGCATTCAAGGTTTCCAAAAGCAAAGTGGCATCCAGAATTTTTAAATGGAAGAAGTTTGGAAGAAGCACAACCCTTCTTCAAGATGGCCGCCCGACCAAAGTGAGCAATCGTGGGAGAAGAGCTTTTCATTCGCCCATTTCAAGTTTTTGTCCTTGGGCCTTTTTTGTGCCCTTTAGCCTGGAGAGGTCAGTGACATCTGCCATCACGGCCACCGAGCTAAGGACAGAGCAGCGTTGGTAAAGGACGCGGCAGCCCTGCTCTGCCCGGCTACTTACTTGGTCTTTCTCGGGGTAGACGCCAGCTCGTAGAAAGGAGGCCTTCCAGCTGTCCACGTCTTCCTGGGAGTCGCAGGCCAGCTCGATCTGCCGCAGATCCTTGTAGACGTTCCTGCGCACAGAGATGTGAGCGGGCATGAGAGGCTTGGCACAAAGACAAGCAAAGCACCAAATGCCTGCGCGCCTACGGGCGACTGGCAGAAAACACGAGGCGAGCAGCTGCCACACGGGCAGGAGGCGGCGCTATTTTTTTTTCCTTTACCTCTGTTCTGTGTTGAAGATGGCAAAGATGTGTTTGTTGGACATGAAGCCTTTCTCCACATCCCGGATCTTCAGGTTATCCAGAGGCAGCATGTACTTCTTCTCCTTCTCCTGTCGGATTAGACGAACACAAATCAGAAAGGGCATCAAGCTGCCTCCATAGTGAGACAGGGGGTGGGCTTGTGTCACCCCCCCAAATCGAAAGACCTTCTACTTCTACCTTAATGCACCCCCATCCTGGTTTGTCAATAACTTCACCCACAGGGCATTTTGAACCAAGAGCTCCCTGGTCGTTTGTCCCTACTGGCCCATTAAGCTAAAAAGCGTGGACTGAAGAAAAACGAAGGGGGCCGGCACGTGCGGAGGGGTGGACGTTTAGAGGACATTGCCCCTGGAGAGCATCCCGACAACGACAACCCCGGGTGGAACATCCCACCGAAGTGTCCGGCTAGCAGCCTGCCGCGAGGCGCTCAAAATGAGGCATCTTCTCTTAAGGCCCCCCAACGGCAGCCTGTGGCAGGGGCTGGGGCAGGGTGGAGGAGGGGTGGGGGTCTAAGACTTGGCAGCCAGGGTTCAGGCCGACGAGAAACATCTGGAAATGTTTATATCTCCGAGCGACGACTGGCAGGGCCTTAACACCAGATGCCTAAACTCAAACACACTCCAGGATCCCAAAAGCCTGACGTCAGCCCCCAGTACAAAGACCCTGAAGCCTGGAGGACCTCCCCCCGACACCCCACACCACATTTCCTGAAAACTCGGACGCTTCTTTGCGCGCTGGAAATCTTTTTTCGGAGCTGCCACGTCACTTGCAGGAGAAGAGGCGCGTGAAGATAACCCGCACTCGCTTTCCTTCGGGCTTCTTTTCTCTTTTAGAAGCACAAACTTGTTTTGTTTTTGATTTTATTTCTTGATTTTATTTGTCCTGCTGATGAGCTCAGACGTGTGCGGTAAGTCCTTCTTTCTACGATCGTTTTGGAGGGAGTTAAGGAAAGAGCCGAGGGAGCCTGTTAAGCGTTCATCTCGCATATCACAAGTAACCCCAGGAGCCCACCGGGAAAACTTGGGGATGGCTGCCTGTGCATAGAGGGTTGGGGGTTGGTGCCGGGTATATGTTAGGTGGCATCTGTCCCTGCCACTTGACGCATCTCCGCTGCCCTGGGGTCTCCTGTTGAGGAAAGGCAGCGGTTTGCCCGCTCTTAAGGGGGCACGAGTTATACTCTGTTAGAAAAAAAACTGTTAGGGTGTACGTGATGTGACCACAGTAAGACTTGACCCCCCATGACGTCCGTCAGGCACTCGTCTGTGGTTTACTTTTTTACGAGGAAATTTTAAAAGGAAAAAAATCTGTAAAATAATAAAAAGACACTCGCCATCCGGGGCACTTTTATCGGGTACAGATGGCGGTTCCTTCTGCCGACTGTTGCAGTTCCAGTTTGATTTTCTATCAGTGCGTCTTTCTCACAAGAACTGCAGGGTGGTAGAAAATTCCGAAGTGAGCGCGATCCATGGCCACCCCCCCGCCAGCCTCAACCACGGAAAAGGGGGTCTAGAAAATGGATTGGTAGACAGGAAAAGATGTGGCACTGTGGTGCTCTTTGATTCGAGTGTGTGAGTGTGTGAGAGCGAGTGTGTGTCTTTGGGTTGACACTTCACAGGCAAGGCGAGGATTAAATCAAATGAATTAAATGCAATTTAGAAAAAACTGGCATGTGGTGATGCGCTGGTTGGCAATGCAATTCACAGATCCAGTGTTTTGGTGCCAAGTCCCATGTATACTGGGCAAACTGGTCACTCTAAATGGGACCCCTGTGTGTGCGTGTGTGTTTATGAGTGAGCCCTGCAATGGATTGGCACCCTATCCTGTTCTGGTGCCCACTACAAACTGGCACCCTATATCTCTGTGGTAGGCTGGCCCACTGAATTAGGGCTGGTCCATTAGGAGGCCTGGTGCCCCGTCCAGATTTTTTTTTTTTTTTAAACCTGCAATGGATTGCTGCCCTATACAGGGTGTCAGACACACCACTAATGAGTGGTGACCCATCCAGGCCTTTGTCTGTGACATCCAGCATTTGATTGACACCCCCATCCAGTGATGGTGCCAATAGTGAACTGGCACCCTGTATGGGGATACCAGCTATGATAGACAGGAACCTAATTTTAGGGATGGAAAACTGGCACCCCATACAGGTTTGATCCCCACAAACAAATGGTGCCCCCATGCAAGGTATGTACTGAGGAATGGGCTGCGGCCCACTCCAAGGATGGCATCTGTGATGGACTGGCACCTCATACAGGACTGGTCTCCACAAAGACCCAGTGCCCAATTCAGGGCTTGTACCAGTGACAGACTGGCACCCCATTCAGGTTTGGCCCCTGATGCTGGTGAGCTCCACAACGCGTGACACTGAACTGGATTGGCAGGTTTGTTACGTGGCACCTTTAGGGGTGGAATTTCTTTTCATTCTGAGCTACCTGCACACACGCGTATGATTGGACACAATGCACGTGATTTGCATGACACGTCATTATATATGCAATGAGATGGGATGCCATCGAACGTCGTCACATGAGGATGGTGGCAAGGCCTCCTACACAAATGCCACTATTTTTGACATCTCACTGCTTCTGCTTCCTAATAAATTTGGCAAATCTTTAAGAATTAAAACTTCTAAATCCGCTGAAGGTAAAGATACCAGCGGGTGGCTACACGAGGAGGCCGGGCTCACTCACTCACTCTCTGCTTTCTCTTGTTTTCAGCACTGGAGACCCCGGTGGGCCTCTGAGAGATGGACGACTCTCCGATTCCCCCTCGTCTGCCCAGTGTTCAGACTACCTGTTCATTTTTCAGCCTGTGTACAGTAGTCCGCACATTGGTTAGGCTGGGCAGGGACAAGCCTCGAGAGGGACGCCCGAATCCTGAGGAGGGGGCAGCATGCGGGCAGGGGAGGCTCTGAGGATGTGGCAGACCTCCCTGACTGGGCACACCTGGACTGATGCCTGGACAGTCAAGACTTGGACCTTGGGGGGCAAAGTGGGAAAACTGGAAGAGCCAAGCAACGGGTGGCACTTGCTGCAGATCCCCTTGACCTGGCATACCCCCAGAGTACCACCAAAGTTCCATGTCCAGAACACACAGTAAAGTAACACAAAACATAAAAAACATGAAACCCTGCTTGTCCAACCACAGTCATCATCATGCTCCTCACATTGACAGGTCATGCAGTTCGAGGGTCCCAGCCATCACCAAAGCACGCCACAGGGCCCACTCACTTGCCACCATTCCAGCACTGTTCACACAAATCAATACCAAGCTCCAAAATGGTACCTGACAGGGCATCACTCACAGGCACACGGGTTGTTAGGAGCCAACAAGGAACAACCTTGGTAACTTGGGCACAGGTCCTTCAGGTGTCCAGTTGGCACACTCTAAATAACAGTGTCAAAGGTCATTCAGGAGACCGGCTGACACATCATGCATAACAGGACCATAAGTCATTTGGGTGGCCAGTTGGCACTCTTCTTAACATCATCATATATCATATTTTGGATGACCTGCTGGCACATCCTACATAATTGGATCCTAAGTCCTTCAGAAGACCTACTCCCATAACCTGCATGACAGAACCATAAATTCTTCAGATGCCCAGCTGGCACAGCCTTCTAAAAACACCAAAGTCCTTCAGATGATGAGCTGGACACCCTCCTTATCAGCACAGTTAAGTGCTTTGGATAGCCAGTTGGCACAGCCTCCTTAACATTCTGGGGATTTCCAGTTGGCACAGCTTCCTTAACAGGACCACTAGTTCTCCATGTTTCCACCTGGCACAGTCTCCTTAATGTAACTACAAGTCCCTCAGGTGGCCACTTGGCACACTCTTCTTAAAAGCTGCCATGCAGTATGTCATTCAGATAAACTGCGGGCACATCCTGCTTATCAGGACCACAAGACCTTTGGATGACCTGATGCCACACCCTACACACCTGAACCATAACTTCCTCAGCTGATCAGTTGGCACTGCCTTTCAAGAGGACCACAAGTCCATTCAGCTGGCCATCATCCATGTGCAGTCCTACATTCCCAGAGACGTGTGTTTGGTTAACTGGCGATTCCATGATGCCCACATGTGAATGAGTGGAGCCTTAGATGGACTGGTGACCCTGTCCAGGGCTGATGCCTTAGGCCCAGTGCTGCCAGGAGAGGCTCTGCCCCCTGCAACCCTAGCAATGTCTGGTAGATTAAATTAAAAGAAGAGGCTACAGCTACAATTAAAGCAGATAATGTGTTGGGCAATGATGACGCCACTGGGGCACAGTGATCTACTCACTGGCATCCATTTAAAAGTCGTCACTCCAGCTGTCCCATTGATCGTTGATCATTGACCCCAAACCAGTGTAAGGTGCAGCGCTCCTATACTTCTCTATACTCACTAGGGGGCGCCGACCCTAAAACACCTCATCTGAGTTTGTGAGTAACCAGCCAGAGGTGTAGGGGGCACTGCTAAAATGGGCATGTTTGGGTCTTGACGAGTTGATTCTGTGCCCACCTTTACCTACGACCTATCACTGACATCCTGGTCCTGGTAATCTTTACCTTTGGGGCTGCCTTTCCATCGTAGGCTCAGCAATATCTAAGCACACCAGCAGGGGGCAGCCCCCGAGTATATTTTTTTCATTGGCTCTTATTCACTTCCAAGGTGGGCTTCTCATGGAGGTCCTGAGGCTGCTCAGGTTTCTGAGCTTCTCGACATGAGAAAAGTGAAGCTCTGGCTCAACAGCTCGGGTTTACAGGCTGCAAGCCCACAATCTGAGGGGTAAACTAAGGGGGGAATGCAGAGAGGGGTCCGCAGAGTTGTTCTCACCCCCACTGAACTAACATTCTACAAAAGGAAGACCTGAACGTCTCTTCAAAGGCGCAATATTCAAGAAGGTCCGATGCCCCCAAAGTCCACTGCTGCTTGACAGATTGTCCCTCAGCCATGGCAACATCAAGAGCTGCGGGGAATGTGAAACGCTCTACAAGATGGGGTTTGCCATATGAAAGCAGGCAATGCCCACAAAAGGGTGTGCCATGAATGGTAAAGGCTGGGCAGATGGTTCTGCTCCAAATCAATCTTTCTAAGTCAGTTCTGTAAGAATATAAACAGACGACGCGTCCTCAACCCAAATAAAAGCACGCCACCCAAAGTGTGAGCTGGGCAAAGACTTCGGGCACCAGCAGACAGATGCCACCAGGCTGCCATCCTCCCTCACCCATCCCTTGTTCTTTATTTGTTTATGCTTCACTCCTTTATTCCTTTTCACTCCTAATGCTAATAAGGGTCAACCTAGGAACTTTTCTGGAAACCTCCATGCCATTCCAGAAAATCAAGTGCTGCCCGAGAGGCCTGAATGTCTTCTCAAAGAGGCGCTATATGTGATAAGGCCTGGCGCCTTAGGGGTGGGCATCACGCCATTCACATTCCACCACTGCTGCTGAATGGCAGGTTGGCAAATAGCCACTTGAGTGAATGGAGGCATCGGGAGCCCGAGTGGCAGGAGGGACTCAATTCAAGATGAGGCACGTCTTATTAAGGAGGGCCAAACATGGCAAAGACTGGGCAGGGACAAGCGACAGGCAAATGAATCTCACGTTCATCTGAACTTTACTTTCCAAAGCAGTCCACAATTCAGAAGAGCAAACAGCCGCTGGCTCCTTGACCCAAGATGAAGCCCGCTGCCCACATCAGGGGGGCTGCCTTTAGATGCCATTTTGTTTCCATCCTCCCTCACTTGTCTCCTCCTTTTTATCGTTTTCCTTGCCCTGTTTTGTTATTCCTGCCACCAGGAATGTTCAATCCCCCAAAAAGAATTTTCTGGAATCCATTGTTTGATGTTTGGACATTTCATTGAATTTCCCACGGGGTGATTATGATGTGTGCTACATGATACCCGCCTGTCTGGAGATGCCATTGAGAATGGTGGTATCTGGGCGGATTACTTGAACCTTTAATAAACGGTGGGCACTTACTTGTCCGCAGTAAACGCCAGATGGCTTTCAGTTTTTGCTTGTTAAGACTGACTTGGGTATGACCAACTAATGGGGTCAATTCCAAAATGGACTGGCACCCTGCCAGAGTAATGCCTCCTCCCCTGCACTCAGTGCTGCCAGGACAGACTACCATAGCCCCCACGACCCAGAATTAGAATATCAGGTCTTGAGTATGGTAAGATATGCTGTGGGTGCAAATCTCATGTCAAATGATGGGCTGGCACCCTGCTGAGTGATGCCACCTGCCCTGAGCTCAGTGCTGCCATGATCGACCTTAGCAGCCCCCACGACCCAGAATTAGAATACAAGGCCATGAGTATGGTAAGTTTTGGGTCCAAACCCCGCACTGCCCATATGGCACATGTATGTTCTCTCCATGACTGTGTGGCACTTACTCAGGGTCTTCCAATTCTCCTCCCACATCCCCATTCTAAAGCGGCCTCGGTGTGGGCATGTGGGCATCGGGATGAAGTGGCACCCTGTCCAGAGTGGGTTCATTTTGTTTCTGGCTCAGCCTCCCATAACCCTGCCCTGAATGTTGAGGGTTTTGTTAAGCTATGTTTATGATGGCACAGTGGCACACTGGCTGGCACCACTGCCCTACAGATTCTCTTGCCCGGCTATTGTCTATGTGGAAGTTTGCACCTTCTCTGCATCTCTGGGGGGGTCTTTGTCCCACATCTCCCCTGCTAAAAGCCTGTCTTGTTTGTTCCCTATCTTATACCCGATGCTGTGGGTATATTCTTCAGCCCCCTTGTCCTTGATTAAAGCAGGACCAAGAATGGAATGCCATGAACTCTTCAGCATTTCGTGCCAAACTCTTCATGTGGCGGAGTCTACGGCTGGCGCTACGCATTTACTGCCCCCTTTTCAAAGGGAGGTCTTCCGTCAGAGTGGCGGCCCTCGGCATCAAAGGAGTTAACTTTCCGGAGGGGCACCCGAGGGAGCGCGCGGTCTGGCCAGAGGAATTTCCTTCCAGCAGTCGCCAATGGAGATCTCGGCTCCCCTGGCCTCCCCTCTCGCCTTCCCCCCAAGTTTTCATCTTCGTTCAGCTAAACAGTGGGCTATTCATGGAGCGACTGGATTCAATTAAGGCGACATATCGGAAAGGAAAATAAATAAAGAAATAAATAAAGAAATAAACAAACGGCAGGGCAAATGGGGGTCTAAATGAAAAACCGAAAGGAATACAGAGGGGCGTCGAGAGACGAAAGCCAAGCGGGTAACGGATGGGGGGTCTCAATGGAAACCACCCCCGAGGGGCACATAACGTGCGCTGAATGCATTCGGGTTCAAACTGGGCCAGGGCCGCCTGGTCTTGATGTATGTGTGTGGCACTTCTAACACTTCTGAAGCCTTCTTAACCCTGCCAGCGCCACCATTGGTGGTCTTCAAATTCAGTGCCGGCGACCCCCTGTGGCTGCAGGCCTTTGTTCCAACCAATTCTGATTATAACTGAACTCCTACCTTCGTTAAACAAGCTGCTCTTTCCCAGATTCAGTGTTTTAGGGGCAGTTAAAAATAAGAAAAGAAATCAACTGCTTACGTAGCCAGCATGAGTCGAGTTTGGGTTCTGTTGGGTCCATCTTGAATTCACAGACTTGCGTAACTTGCAAGGGGAAAACCACTCCAGCCATTTTCTAAATCTGCTTATGCTAAGGTGGCTTGTGGGTGACACCTGGAGCCAATCCCAGTAATCACTGAGTGCAAGGCAGGAACGAGACCCCCGGGCAGGGCACTGCCAGACCACCATGGGAGGAGCACACACATCACTACGGCATCTACCTCATGTGTCTTTGGACACCAATAAATCACGTAAATCTGGCACTAATGGGATGTTCTAAATGAAGAAGAGGAGGGGAGGAAGAAAGAACTCGAGATCAATTTGAGGGTCCGACAACATCTGACTGCGGGGGAAAACCTGCAGAATCGAACCCGAGAGGCACTGCGTTGTTACACTCTAGGTTTAATGAACATTTTGTGTGTAGTCTTATGTTTATATTCTTTATGTTACATGGACCCTCGGGGGCGGGAGGAGCCCACCCATGACTTTATAGGCGAGGGTCAAGCCCCTCTATCTGGCTGAATGGATTCACTCCCTCGCTTTGGCTTTAGTGGATGTGGAATCTGACTCGGCAGGCGCTTCCTCCCATTTTGTTCTGCGCTTTATGGGCTTCGACTTGCGTATGATGAAGAATTCTGGGGCACCCAGTCTGGGCTGTTGTTTGCCTCTTTTTGGATCCCTGCTTGGTTTTTGTTATTTAAATATTTGTTAGCCCGGAGGGCCAGGGTTTTTTATGCAGTTTCCCTCTCCCTCTTAGGATTTATCTGCCACACGCAAAAGTTCGCCAAGGACACTGCTATGGTGGGCTGCATCAGGAGTGGGCAGGAGGAGGAGTACAGGAACCTAATCAAGGACTTTGTTAAATGGTGCCACTCAAACCACCTACAACTGAACACCAGCAAGACCAAGGAACTGGTGGTGGATTTTTGGAGGCCCAGGCCCCTCATGGACCCCGTGATCATCAGAGGTGACTGTGCAGAGGGTGCAGACCTAGAAATATCTGGGAGTGCAGCTGGATGACAAACTGGACTGGACTGCCAATATTGATGGTCTGTGTAAGAGAGGACAGAGCCGACTATACTTCATTAGAAGGTTGGCGTCCTTCAACATCTGTAATAAGATGCTGCAGATGTTCTACCAGACGGTTGTGGCGAGCGCCCTCTTCTACACGGTGGTGTGCTGGGGAGGCAGCATAAAGAAGAGGGACACCTCACACCTGGACAAACTGGTGAGGAAGGCAGGCTCTGTTGTGGGCACAGAGCTGGACAGTCTGACATCCGTGGCAGAGCGACGGGCACTGAGCAGACTCCTGTCAGTCATGGAGAATCCACTGCATCCACTGAGCAGGATCATCTCCAGACAGAGGAGCAGCTTCAGCGACAGACTCCGGTCACCGTCCTGCTCCACTGACAGACTGAGGAGACCCCACACTATGCGACTCGGGGGGTAAACGTTAACATTATACAAAGTTATTGTCTGTTAAACCGTCATTGTTCTCACTCTTTAATTTAATATTGTTCTTATCAGTATGCTGCTGCTGGAGTATGGGAATTACCCCTTGGGATTAATAAAGTGTCTATCTATCTATCCATCTATAAAAATGCTGAGTTTTTGGGGAGAGGAGATCTGAGAAGAGTCGGTGTTTTGGGGTTCGCGGGTAAGGAACGGTCAAACCCAGAAAAGGGGCCACAGCACCACGAACAGTCAATATGCTTAATGCAGAAATCCAAAGTCAAACTCCAAAAGGGCGTCAAACCTAAACCCGCGCTTGAAGCTAAAGTCGTACAGAAAACTCTGGAATGTTAGCGGACCCCTGGATCGTTCACTGAGCAATACCCAACCCACCGATCCCCGCCATACTTACCCCAGCAGGTATACCGACATCACTAACCCCAGTGACTGTGCTCACATGGCAGCCCCCTGGGATTACTAAAGTGCATTTAAAGTCCCGGCCCCCACAAAATGGCGTGGCGGTGAAAAGACTGAAGATGATAAAATAAACCCAAACAGTCGAAGTCACTTTGAAAAACTAGAAGTCATTGGACGCAAGTCCAGGAAAAGTTAGAAAGCCTCCACAATCTCAGTTACCTAAAATATCTAAATATAGTGAAGCCTGTGCGCTTTGGGGGGCCTCTTTAGTGCAATACCACCCAGAGTAGGCAGGGGGCACAGTCACCAACTCCTTCTCAGTTTCCATCCACACCAAGAGTTCTCCACCCGCTGGTCCACGAGTGACACCATTTCCGCTGCCAAGACGCATCACCCCCCCCCACCCCCAGGGACCGATACAAGAGTCCCAGAAACACCAGACGTGGCCGTTCACTGATGGGGCACTTCTTCTGCTTGTCTCAGCTGAATGCCAACACATTGTGCCCTCCTTTCCATTTTTTTTTCTACACACGGTAAGAATATTAAAATAAAGGAGACACAGAATTGGCTCCTTTTCAGTGTGTGGGCTGGGAGAGCCTGCTCCTCAATTTCGGGGCTCGGCCTCCCACAAGCCTCGACTCCTGGTTTGTAAGGTGAGGTTTGTGTGAGATGACGTTACTTCTTCATATCTACGGGACCAAAACTGGAGACTAAGGGTGGGCGGAGCCTGTCCAATCATCACGTCACCCAATGAAATCGACTTTCGGAGATTTGGAAGGCTTGGCATAAGGGGCACAGCCTCACTGGTCCTGATTGGGCCATTCCGGAAGACCTCTATGGGGTTGTCATAGATTTCTGATACCCCTCGTCATTACGAAACTGAACGTTTTACTGCATGATTACACGTAACCACGGTAGGAAGCTGCAATTCACTCTTAAAATGTTTCCCATAAAAAAATAACAACTTCCGATAAACTCTGCCTTTAAATAAATAAGGAACGAGTCCCCGTGGTGTGCCAGTTAACCATCGCCCAGCACTCAGATTGGCAGCACTCACCTCGTCATCTTTGTACCAGGACAGGGACTCTGCGGTCAGGACAAACCAGTACTCCTTGGAGCCTCCCTTCATGATGCTGATGTTGTTGATGGTGAGCCAACCCCGTCGAATCACCTGTAGGGGGCAGAAGGAAGGAAGGGGTAACAACAACAACAAAAAAAGAAACGGCTGCAGACCTCCACGGGCACACGGGGAAGGAAGGACTTTGGGTCTCAAGCCACCCCGGCTGGTCAGCTCTGTCTGTGTGTGCGATGGCAGCAGAGACCAGAGAAAGATGAAGGGCACGGGGGCAATGGAGGGGCTGTTTGTTAAGGGTCTCGTCTCTCTCCGCTTCAAGTGAACGCAGGGCCTCCAAAGTCACAAGTGGCTACTCGTCCATTTTTACTAAAGGGAATGCCCACCCAATGAGTTACTGCCTGGCAGAGGCGTCTTCTGTAAGTTTCTGCTCACCTCTTCTGCACTCAACTACCCATCCTGGCAGCACAAGGACATGAACTCGGGACCCACCACGGCCGACTTGACCCGAGTTCTGAGGGGAAACTCCCTTCAGCAGTCAGTCTGAAGTAGTGGGGTCCTGGGTTCCCAGCCAAAGAGAGCGTGAAACGGAGAAGGACGAGACCCCACACTGTGTGACAACCACACAGATGAGTAGTGACAGCCGGTCAAGTTCATGATGGCTTCACAAAGGAAGAGTGGGGATTCCAGGAAGTGCAGGGGACTCTGCCCAAGATGATAGGAGTCACTGCCTGCTGACGGAGAGCAACTGAAGGACGGCCACAAAGAGGAATGAGAGGCCATACTAAGAGTCATGAAAGCCACGACTATGGCCAAGGGAGAGGAGGCCGAAGGGTCTTGGGTATGCAAAAGGAGGAAGAAGAAGAGCGGTTGGTTTGGGACCAGCAGCAGATGAATAAGGGACTGTCTACAGGTACAGTAGTCACCCAGGGGCATGACGGGACCACCCTTGGGCCTGTTGTGAGGAGAGAGACCAGAAGAGGAATGGCCGGCAGGTCGTCGAAGTTGCCAGTTCAGTTGACTCGTCTGCCTCACTGAAAGCCCCTTGACCAGGCCACTCAACCCGCTGGGTCTCCTTGTGTGAAATAAACACTTTGACACATCCTCAGTGACGCCCCGGGATCGTTCAACATCAGACACCCCCAATCTTAGTGACCCAGCTAGGACTGACGACACCCCTACTTGTGCCCAGGTTGTGATCTCATTGTCTAACTCCAAAGCCCCCTAGAGGCTGCTTCAGCAGACCCCCTGGTTATCTTTGTGGACCTTCTGCTATGTATGCGTGAGGGAGTGTGGCAGCCATCCTTGGCAGCTGATTGGCACCCATCTTGTTACAGACTGGCACAAGGTGGAATGAGTGGCTGGACCGTCCCTCCAGTACAACTCGGGTTCAAAGGAGGAGACACACGGCGAGGGGGCACTCTGACCTGTGTGGTCCACGTCCACTTTGGGCTCCATCAGACTCCACTCTGGGCTACTGGAGTGATCCTTCAGCAACTGTCAGTGTTTGTGAAGACTGACGGGGACACACAGACAGCATGTGTGTGTAAAAGAAAAACGTCCCAAAGCCATTTTGGGGTCCTAGCCTAGGTAATCAAGTCAGGGTCCCAGCGAGGGCTTCCACACATTCACACAAACAAATGAAGAACGAGAAGAAGGCCGTCCTCCCAGTATAACGGAGCCCATTCAACATTAAAAGTGGAGATGCAGAGTCAGTGGGCACGTGTTCTGTGCCCATTTCGTGGGCCATTGGCCACACACACACAGATATACATAAGGAGAGGACGGGCATGTGTGGGACCAGAGGAATTAGAAGTGGACTCCATAACATCCTGAGGCCATCACACTCCGACTCTGACCGCAGTGACAAGCTGGGCCACCACTCCACTCCTACTCAGTCCTGCGAGTCACACCGTTAGTGTTGGGTTATAATGGGGTCACGACTGTCACACACACACACACACACACACACACACACACACACAGAGTACAGTCAAGTCCCAGCTGTGTTGTGTGTTTCAGGCCCACTTTACACTCTGGCAGCTTTCACTTTAGGCTGGTGGTCAGAACTCGGGGACTTCAGTATGTGGACACACACTAGAATAATGGAGCTCTGCGAGGACCTGAACAGACAGTGGGACTTCTATGTGTGTGTGTGTGTGTGTGTGTACAAGTGATGGAAGAATCCTTCACATGTCCAATTTGGGCTGCACAACAAGAATGACAATCCAAACCTCCGCTCTCATCTGAGTCGGCCCTGTGGAGGCACAAAGATGAGGGACACGAGTGTGTGTTCTGGGACGTGTGCCCTCTGCCTCATTTAGTCTCTGGCAGGGTGCACTCTTTGTACTTGGTCAGTCCCCTGGGTGACTGTCCTCACACACACACACACACACACACACACACACACACACACACAAATGGAGGACAGATCTGCTGGGCTACCCTGCCAGCATAACTCAGTCCTGTGAGGGTTTGAAGAGTTGGCATGAGTTGGCATGTCCTCTGTGTGTGTGTCTATTGTGGGCTCCGCCACAGTCGCAGGTATCAACAGAAGTGATAAGCTGTCCCCCCATTCCAGTCTTACTCAGTCCTGTGAGGGTCTGAAGAGGGGGGTCACACACTTAGTACACAGTTTAGGGTCACTGTCGTCACACGCTCAGAATACAGTGAATTCCCGGACCCATGTTGGACTCTGTCAGGTGTCAATTGGCCTTGTAGGCCCTTTTACTACACACACACACACAGACAGACATACTAAAAGGTTGGAGAGGTTAGGTCTTCCTTCCAGAGGGGGCACACCATTGGTGGGCACTTTGTGTTTTGGGCTCCAGCCGATTCCATTCCAGGTGCCCGGTCAGACCTGTGGGCCCCAGCCATAAACACACAAAGAGGAACGACAGGCCGTCTCCTCCTTCCATTACGACAGGGGTTTGTGAGGGTCTGACAAGGTGGTACGCTGTGTGTGTGTGTGTGTGTGTGTGTGTGTGAATGCCTCTGGTCAGACTTCAGTTCCGTATATATATATATATATATATATATATATATATATATATATATATATATATATATATATATATATATATATATATATAATATATTTATGTATTTATTAGCTAGGTGATAAACAGCAAGCAGATAAAAGCCAAATTCCAAACAGACAGGTACAAAGACATGGGTGAGCGACATGGACATGTGGGTCGTGGCTGATGGTGGACAAGCCTGGTGACGATGACGACAAATGAAGAGACACACGGAGCACATCAGCCAAACAGAAGCTCCCCGATGACTAAAATGAGTGACAGTGCGAGATGTCGCTGTGCACCCCCCAAAACGCTGAGGTGGGCAGCTTCCTTTCCTTAGGGCTACAGACACAATGAAACCCCTCGAGATGCTGGAAGTGTTTCATTTGGCAGGGGCGACCATCCCAGCTCCTCCCTGCCAGGCATCACAAGGCCCAGAGTCAGCTTTCTGAAATACCAACCTCACCCACATACCCCAAACCCCACCCCACCCCACCCGACCCGACCCGACTGCTTCAGTCAGTAACACCGCTGGGGGCTGCCTACTCCGAAAAGCTAAGAGGCAGCTGCAAAAAGGAAATGAAGCATCTTGGAGGGCTTCACAGACGGCCACACTTGGAAGCAGCGACCAGCCTCTGCTGCTACTGCCCGTTGCCCCACCCTGGCACACAAAGGTTAAAACTGAAGGCTGGCACCACCAGTTGGAGTTAATGGGATCAGTAGAAATCTTCAGCTACGCTGGAGTTAGTAAGAAGCCGAGGGGTCTCGGTGTTAGCAGACTACGCTAAACGGCGCGGCCAAGGCACTCACTGCCCCCCCCTCCTCCACATCAGGCCCTGCTGCAAAGTGTCTTCTGTGCTGTGCTGCTCGTCTCTGGCAGCGCCCGCTTTCTTGGTAACGCTGATCAGATTATCTTTAATTGGCACCACAAGCTGCTTACGGGTTTTCCCAATTGTGAGTACAACGAGGGCTTCACGGAACAAGGGAGTCGCCCATCGGTGGGAGAAGGGGACGCAGAGTTTTCTTCTGCAGGTATAGCTGGGAGGGCAGCCGAGGTGGGCAGATGGGGCATCTGTTAGCGGAGAGGAGACGGGACGGCTAGAGCCGCATGTGCTACGGGGCTTCACGTTACGCGAAAACAAAATGGAGGCGGGTGAAAAGGGAGGGGAGAGGCGGGCATCATCACACTTTATTGCTTAGTCAATGGGCTTCATTATATGTGTGACTCAAAGCACGCCATGTACTCTACTGGGAGCTGCCTGACAATTAAATCTGCAAATGCTTGTAATACCAGCATCTCGCCCATTTCAGCCACTGGGGCGGGTGGGGGGCGGGTGGGTCCCATTAATGCAAATGTCACAAAGGTGCCTTAAGAAACACCCGATTCAAAGAGTGGAGTGTCAGAAACAGGACAAGCGACATAAACAATTCACTCATTCATGAATGAACAATAAACTGCACGTGTTGGTTAATCTAGTGATCGCATACATACCATATGTAGACATTTACTGATTGCATACTTGTCTGAGGATCGGTGTCCAGGTATGTAGTACCACCCTGGGCCGAGAGGGGGCGCTGCTGCTAACAGCCTTGTCATGTTCTTCCTCCACAACCAGGTGAAAACGGCCAGTAAGGGTAACAGACTCCACCCGTTCCGGTCCCAGGGCTTCAGAAGGAGACGTCACTGACCAAGGAGACCATCTCCTGAGAGTTGGCAGAGCCCGACTAACTGAGGCCACCTGGCTATGTGGTATTGGGTTCTGTTATCGTGTCCACGCCATCGTGTGTGGCTTTCATTTAAGAACTGCTATTAAATGGGGAGGGCCGTGTGGGCTTTGTCGACCCTTCTTCACTTGACCACCACAATGCATGTATACACATTGTGACGGACAGCCGGGTCCCATGCCCGACCGGGACGCTTCTGCTGCATACGTCCCCGGGGGAGCCACCATGGACAGTGCAATACCTTCCCCGGAGCACCGCAGTCTCCCTGGCCGTGGGTCCTTCCTCAGTCTCCCCCGTGGCTCCATGGGACATGGAGTCCACCATAGCCCGGATGGGAGATGGGGTGGCCGCTAGGGGGTGCTGCGGAGAGCCAGCCGCCACAAGGGACAACTTACCAGCCCCACCACGGAGGTGCAATCAAGACCAGCTGGTCAGGCACCTGCAGCACTTCCGGGTGGGCTATAAAGTGGGCCAACCTCCCTTCATTCTTGGCCAGAATCGGGAGGAAGAGGACGAGGTTGCCTGGGAGGAGTGGTGGTGCCAGAAAGGGTTGGTTATAGTTTTGTGCTTTGTGCTTTGGAACTGTGTATTGCCTGTGGGTCACGGGGCAGACGTGTGCCCACGGGTGAAGAAAAGAATAAAGCCTGTGTGTTTTATACACGTGCCTCTGCGTGGTCTGTGCCGGGTTGGGCGCTATATAGCGCCTTTTACAACATATATACTGTAGGTGGCATGGGGGCACAGCGGTAGTGCTGCTGCCTCGCAGTAAGAGGCCAGGGTACGCATCCCAAGTCCCGCCACCCCGATGCTTGTTCTCCCAGAGCTCCAGTTTCCTCCCACTGTCACGCAGGTTAGGTAAATTGGTGATGTTAAACTGCCCCTTTTAAACTAGCTAGGACGGGCTCCAGCAGACCCCCGTGACCCTGTTAAGGACTAAACGGGTTAGAAAATGACTGAACGACTGACTGATCGACTTTTAAACTCTTCGCAGGTTTGTGCTTTTCCATTCGCTCCGTTACGTAATTACAAACACTTTGCTGGCAAATGACCTCATCGAGTGCCTCAGCCGCGCCAGGGGAGTCCCGGTCATAGACTGTCCACTGGTACAGCCCGACGGGCAGAACAGAATCAACAAGCCAAATCTTTTCTGTTATGAGCATCAGGTGACACAAGCGCACTGATTCAAAGTCTGATTGGTCCAAGAAAGGAAGGCGGGGAAAAGTGAAAAAAAAAAAACACTAGAGAGGGGGCGTGGCCTCTGCTGCTGCCCGAGAATGTGCAGAATTAGGAAGCTGCAGGAAAGATGGGGAGCGGATTTCAAGACAAGCACCAGACACTTTTTGAAGAATTGACCTTTAAAACTGAAGGTGATTAGAAGAGCAGGACACCCAGAATATGAACCGAGGGGGGCACTACCCAAACCTCACACAGCACTACAAAGGAGTCCACCAGATCAAACTCCCCAAAACCGCCAAGCATGCACTTCAAAATGATTGGAGGGAAAAAAAAGTCCAAATCAGCAGGTACAAAATCCAACAGAGTCACTTTGCCTTTTCTGCATTGCTTTTATAAAATGGGTGCCTCGCTCCGAGAAGTGTATTCATCCCCCAAACTAGGGGCGTCACTGCCTCACACGGCTCGTTTGACGTTGGGGATCAAGAGACGGGCACTTTCAAAACCAAACAGCAAGGGGGCGCCACTGAGACCCAAACAGGACAAACGAATGGCTACACAGCTGCTTGTGGAGGGGCGCCCGCTATCTGATACGTTTAGCGTTACCGTGTCAACAACTTGTTCTCGATCGTTCCCAGTTAGTAAATTGTACTTCTTGCTTTTTCAACTTTGATTTTCTGATTACATTTTGGTTTTGACGAAAGAAAATTTTTTGCCTTCCCGGTTTCTGATCGCGCGCTCTCGGTTCTCACTTCCAATTTTTTGATTACGCCTCAGCTTTGTCTGAAAGAGAAGACTGACTTTCTGCCCATCGGACCGTACTTTTATTCTATGTTAATTAGTGTTCCCTAATTTTAATTCTCATTTATTTTGTCGTTTTTCTCTTTCCTCATCATGTAAGGCACTTTGAGCTGCATTATTTGTATGAAAATGTGCTCTAGACATACTTGTTGTTGTTGTTTCCGACCTCAGCTTGCTTCTTCGGGTTTAATTAAATAAACCTTAAATAAAGTTTACCTTCTCCCTGTGGGGTCGTACATTTTGAGGAGCAACCAGATTGGTGAGAAACTCAAACTCAACTCCTGGTGGGCCACCATTCTCGTCACAACCTGTTTCTTATTTAACACCAATGCTTGCTGTGGATGAAGTCCTCTGTATCAGCAGGTTAAGCTTCAGCAGTCTGAAAATATTGAAACAATCCAGAAAGGTCCAAAGGGCAAAACTTGAATTTGCTGCCCGCCAACTATGCCAAATCCCTGTGAACGAAGAGATCTGTAGGCCATACCCTGCAGAAGCCCCCCTGCAACACCAGTTAAATAAAATGGCGCCCAGCTCCTACGTGGTAGCCAATTACCGAGTCAGTACTCTGCACTTCCAGAGCCCGAGTCCGACACCCCCATGGGGTCCAACTGGATTAGTACTATCTCTATAAGTGTTTCTCATTTCCATAATTTTTTTTTAATGTATTTTATTAAGTGTCACTTGTGTGCGACTGACCATCATTTTCCTGGCTCAACTCAGGTAAGCGATACCACTCGCGGACTAGAGGGGGCGCTGTTGCTAAAGGCATCCTCTTTTCTACCAGCGGCCTCTAAGAGATGCCCAGTGAGGGCGTCCAAGACAGGCTGTGATGCCCAGAGTTGGCCCGACCCCATAAAGCCGGAGAGCCCAGGACGGTGGCGGCTGAGTCTTGACCGAAGGAGCCCCCTGTGAGACCCCGGTAAGAAACACTCATTCTGGTCGGCTGCCTCCCTTCACTTGTTTCCACATTGAGCCTCTCCCCCCTTAGTTATGCATTAAACGATGTTGCCTGGTTGTACCCCTACAATTGCTGCTGTCTTGGCTCTTATCTGTCCACCGGTCACATAGGTCACAGTGCTGGTCATATGTGCCATCTGTTGGAGTGAAAACGTCCACTGTATTTCACTAGTTTACATGACAAATGCCTTGCATTGACTGTGTAGCGAATGAGCGAGTGCGTCGTTAGTCACGTCGGACTGCAGTTCTGTGCTGAAGATCACGATCCGTTCTAAGCACGACGACAATCGGACACAATTTATCACGGACCGGACCTGCTGGTTGGTTAAGAACTATAAAGGAGGCCCTATAGGATCAGTGGTTTACATCCGAGCTTCAGGCGACGTTTTCATTTATTGATCTCCGTCCACACAAGCGTTTTCACATCGTTTAGGAAAACATCTCCATCTACACGCACGTCAATAACCGAAAACGCACATGAAGTAGCCGTTGGCCTACACTGGGTACGCGCGCACCAGCAGGAACAGGACTTTTACACAAATAACGATTGCTTTGATTGGACTGGCAATGAGGTGGCGTTGATATTAAGAGTAGCGCCCAAGCCAAGCAGCTAGGAGTCATGAGGGTGCGAGCAGAGTGACATGGTGGACCGTCACCATCCCATCAGGGAAGGGCCACACGATCAAATCGTGACTGGAGGCTGCGCCGATTTCCAGTTTAACGTTCTGTTTTGTGTCACAGGTGGTATGGAAAAGGTGACGGATGCTAGAAGTGGCTTCCCGTGACATCACCGGTGCGCCAACACACAAACGACAGTTGGCTGTGAAACGTCGTCCAGGATTGCGGATGCCTCTCATGAGAATCCGTTAATCCATTTTATGATTTCTTACTTCGGCTGCGAGTTTCTGGTTTAGGCTTTGCTGCTCTGGCTGACAATTCTCTTCCCAACTCTGCAATGTGCTAACGCAATAGGAAGTCCTGTTTGGATCTCAGATGGATGCCAGCGGTGACAGAATTGGGGGGCGGGGGTGAAAAAAAAAAAATAAACCAACATGAAGCCGCTAGCAGAAAAAGGCACCAAGTATCAGGTGTGCGGGAGATGCACGCTTGTACTTGGACACACCCTGATGCCCACTCTGATCAGATTTGAAGGGACTGGCGGACACAAAGGCATTGTGGGTACTTACCAGGATCTCACCCTTTTGCAGAAGAAATGTTGGTAGACAGGCAAAGTAGTGTGATAAGAGGGGGGAATTAGAGTGGGAGGGGGGGGCAATAGAAAAAGGGGGAGAGGAAGAGAAAGAAAGGAAAAAGCGGGGGCATGCAGAAAAGCGGAATAAGAAGGGACAGCAACAGGAAACAAAAGAATTACATGCAATTAGATCAAAGTCATCAGGATCACATTCAGCTTTATGTTCAAGACACCAAACTTACAGTCCACAGCCCTGAGTGCGGATTAATGAGAAGCCCGCGTCATGCACGCTGACATTTGCTCCGAGGGTTATGAGACAATCTCGTCATGCAGAGTAATCAAAGTGGTCCTGAGTCACTTGAGAGGAGAATTAGTGACGATTAGCACACATTTAGCACGTTACACATGCCCGCCCGCCCACTTTTAGTGGTGTTAGTGTCTCTGGGGGGCTCACTGTGTGCATTACAGGGTGCAACCCAGGAGCACAGGGCAGACAGGCTGGTGGCGCTGCACGACAGCTCCTTACAGGCCGCCACGTCTTTAAGGAGCGAAGTGCAGCACAAACCTAATCGTTAAAATAAATAAAAGTTCATTGTTTTTTTGTGGGGGGTCAACAAATGTTAACTTCAAGGGGCAGAGGGCCAAAAACGGTCTTCTAAATGTTGACAAAAGTCGCTTACGGTGCTTCATTTGGGCTTTCGAAGACCGCAAAGCAAACGGAGGCTCGCTCGCTTCAGGCTTTGGGTCTCCCTTACAGTGTGGCATCAAACGCCAGCCATCGCTCATACCCGCCAGGCAGGCTACCTGAACGCCACTTTCCAGACCTCTGTGGCAACAAGTAATGGGAGTACGAGACTCACTGGGCCAGACGCATCAGTGAATGCGATTGGCTTAACAATCAGAGTGTCACATTTCAAGACCAATCCAACGGCACGTGAGGGTAGGGGTGGAGAATTTATAAAACAAGGAGTAAAGGCGGTCCCGTCAACATCGCCTGACCCACAGAAAGCCTGTGCTTACGACAATAAGCTGTCTATGGCCGAAAAGTGCCCTAAAATGCCCGAGTTAAGCATAAAAACGTGTTGTGCGTGCAGAGAACACGCCACAGGCTGTATGTTGGCAATAAGCATAAAACCAGACTGGCATCACTGAACTAGCGTTAAAAATGAACCGCCAGCTACACTTGGGGTCTAACCCTCTCAGTTACCCTGATACACTCAGGAGAAAACGGAAAGTGGAAAGAACTGCCGGCTACGTCCGTGAGAAATGAACTCTAGAAAGCGCATTTGGACTAAGCGGTGAGGCATCACTCCAAGGTAAAAGGCGCTAACAAGTCGAAAACGAAGAGCCACAGGTGAGGCAGAGTGTGGTACTCACGACTCCAACACCAGTAGAGCCACAGACAAGGCGGCACGGCATCCACCAACAGCAAACACGGCGTACCAGCTGTCACCCAACTGCAGGGCTCCTCTATTAGATCAGGGGTTGGCGCCATCGTCACACGGCGACTCTCCTGTCCTCCGATCAGAACGCGGACCCCGTGATGACCACTGACGTCACTTCTGGCTTCAGGGACACTGAGCCGTCACTTCTGCCAGGAGAGCCTTAAGAGGCAGTCTAGTTCTGGACTCGCGTCACCTCAGTAACTGTCTGCTCGTTCATTTTGTTGAGGTGATCGTCACTTATATGGGGGTCTCCCCACACCCCCATGCTCTTTTGTGTCCTTTTGTTCCACAGCATATAAATAAACCACAATACTGAATCGAAATGGTACTCCACTTCGGAACGTTACTGTTAATATTGCCTGAACAAATCCCATCGAGATGTTTCTTCACTTGAGTTGTCGTCAAAACGCCCAAAATAGTAAATGTGCCTCACGACTCCGACAACAGCGGGACCCCCGAAGAGCTCGCGCAACATGCACCTCCTGACCGCACGTCTATGCGAATAACAAAAGGAAATTCAAATTACCGACTGACTGCAAACACCAAATATTCCTCACTGGCATATGCAACGACCACCATACCATTTCCAAACGTCGCAAAGACCGCTGCCTTACAATGGCGAATACGTTTTCCTAGACATCGAGATGTTGCTGCGCTTGTGTTTTAGGCTGAACCCCAAACTTTACGGTGCGGGGACTGGAGGGAAACGGGGAACGGGTTACTCGCCCTTAAGCTGGAAGGCCCGGGTGTCACTGATCCCCCATCCACGAGGGCCCACAGCCCTGGTCCTGGGTAGCCGCCACGTCCCGAGGTTGCACTTTACACCCAAATTCATTTATTTTGTCATCTGCAGGATTCTTGAGTCGCCGGTCTGCAGTTCAGTCGTTGAACATCAGGAAGAAAAGGTAAGCGAGTGGTCTGCCCTCATCGAGCTGAATGAAGAGCGCATCAATAAATACATTCCATTAGCAGCTCCGCAGGGGGCACACCCGGGTTTGAGACCTCCGGTGGGCTCCGATGAGATCAGAACTTCCTCTACTAGCCTTCTGTATTTCCTTTGTCAGGGGATCATGTCAGTTGCATGCACCATGTGTGGGAATGAAAATTGCAGTGCATTTCATTAGTACAGGAGACTAGCGTCTTGAAATGGGCACGTTGTGCTTGACACCCTTTGTCTTTGCGGGTACGGCGGGCACTGTGCGCTATGAACAACAGGCCAGGATTCATCAGGGCTGGTCTGTTACACCCTGCCAGTGTGCTGGGCTTACAGACAGACGATAAAAGAATAAAATGAAGAGGACACTGACTGCCACCAAGGAGTGACACCCACCAGAAGCCATACAAGAGGGGCTACAATTTCTAACACACTGTGAGTACCCAGAAGGGACCCGGGAAGGGAAACCCGCTTCACGGAGTTCACAATGAAAACGGCCTGCACTGGCTGTGGGATTCCAGGAGCAGCAGGTGGGCAGCTCACCCACAACAGGGCTGCGTCTCTGCTGGTTATCATAAGAACGTAAAAGAATCAACAACTCGGTGAATCAGCGTCTGTGGCCTACACCTGCATACAGGAGAGACGTTCTCCTAGTTATTGACTTTATAAAGAGCCCCCCTCTGCTAAATGGGGCCGTGAAGGACTCAAATAAAAAACAGATTGGAGCAAAGACTCAGCGAGCCTCTCATTTGGCAGGAACTCGGTGCCCCCTAGTGGGCACCTGCTACCAAACAAGCGACACTACTGAGATACTACGAATGTCCCAGCCTACCCCACACAGGGAGGTCCAAGCAGTGGTCCCCTGGGCAGACCCTACTTCAACCTCCTGCTCAGGCATTTATCTTTATCTCAGTCTTTTTCCTACTCCTTCTTCTATTTGGTCTCGTCATTTCTTTGATGACCTCCAGTTCATTGCAGATAATTCTTATTTGGGACATTTCCGCCTATGAATGGAATAACTCAGCAAGAACACTTTGGTGCCCCACTGCCCATTAAAGGTACAAAGAAAAACATCAGGGGCAGACTGATGTTATGGGATTGGACAGCTGAGGTCATCTTCTCCGATGAATCCCCTTTATGATTGTTTGGGGCATCCGCAAAAAAAAAAAGATGAGTGGCGCTACCATCAGTTCTGTGTCAGGTCGACCGCAAAGCATCCTGAGACCATTCATGCCAGCCAAGGCAGTGGCCTCACTCACCATTTGGCCTAAGAACACAGACATGAATAAAGAATGGCACCAAACATCAACTGAGAGCAACTTCTGCCAACCATCCAAGAACACTTTGGTGACCAACATGATGGATCAGCGGGCCAAAAGGCAAAATTGACAAATGGGTGGCTTGGAAACACCCAAGGCCAAAAACTGTGGGCACCATTCCGACGCGGCAAGGAATATCGGGGTCTCAATCTGAGCGGCTGATTCTCGTTTGGGTTTGTGAGTGACGAGTTGCAGATGCCCACAATAGAAGAAGCACACAATCAAACAGCTGGAATCGAGAAAAGCGGAGGGGTTTCAATTTATTTTGCTACTTTGTGTATCATAATGAACATGAAGAAAAGAAAGAAAAGCAGAGAACTGGACAGCACAGCACGGACCACCGGCAGGCTTCAAGTTTATCTCTGGAGAGCGTCAAGTTCCTGTGTCCATTAGACTGATCATTTAATCGATAGATAGTGAGATAAATACATAGATGTAAAAGGCGCTATATAACAGACAGCCAGAGAGACGTGAAAGGCGCTATATAACAGACAGCCAGAGAGACGTGAAAGGCACTATATAACAGACAGCCAGATATTCATTTTGGTATAGATGGCAGGATAGAGACACAGAGATATATAGATATGTGAAAGGTACTATATAATAGACAGACAGACAAACAGAGTGAAAGGTGCTATAATAACAGACAGACATTCATTTTGGGATAGATAGATAGATAGATAGATATGTGAAAGGCGCTATATAATAGACAAACAGAGATAGCTCATCGCCCTTTAATTTAAAGTATGGCACTTTTGTAAATGCAGTATTATTGAGAGTTTGGAGGTCCTTGGCATGGCAGCCAGCCAGTTGCTCGCAGTTCTTTCACCACAAATTAGACAATCGCCCCCCCTGCCAAGTTGCGCCCACATCCTGGCACATTGGCTACGACGCCCTGGACCTCGCGCTTCCTGATAATGTGGAGTGCTATGGACACAGGAAGCTTAAGGCCCCTGATTTGTTACCGTCGGTGGTCTCGCCGCCTCACACAATCCTCTGCTTTTCTTTCTCTCCTCCGCGTTCACTCTCGTCGTTTTTCTCGATTCGCGACCAGCTGAATGTCCGCTTTGTCGACGGTGGGCCAGGCAGCTCATTTCCTGCCGCCCAGCTTGATGTCCGTGTATTTCCTACAACTCTTTCCAGCTCGTTTCTTGTGTTGTTCCACTGCAAGCAGCAGAAATGCACGTGTGACTGCCAATCCATTTTTTTCACTTCAACAGTTTTCTGGTGCATCAGAGCGTCTATTTCTGGCCCTGACGACGCACAGACGTTTACAATAAATGAGCAAAAAAAGGCACAAAGTGGAGGCACAAGTGACAATGCAAGTGCAACGCAGTGGAGTAAGGAGTGCTGAGGCAGAGCCTGTGACTAAAACTGAACTACAGTGGAACAACTCCCTTGGACAAGGCGGACACCCAGGACGGGGCACAGTCGCAGTCTGGCAGGGCAGATGCAGCCAACAGCAACAGCCTGGCAGCACCCCGATGACCAGTCAAGAGCACAAAGCGACGTGCCACCAGTGCTTTGACTCACGCCGTGCTGCTTGATCTGTCCATGTGTAACCGAACAAAAGAACGAATGACAACACCCCCCCCTCCCTCCATCCTTTTCAAAAAGTTTCACTAAAGTGTAAAAAAACGTAAAATCTTGAAACCCTCCCTTTGCGATACGCGTAGGCGGCCAGCAGAGGGCAGCAGGTTTCCCATTCACACACGCCATTCAGTGGCTGCTGCTCAGTACGAGCCGACATTATGAGAGCAGCTAATAGCAGATGAACAGTAAGTCATCATAAGGTCAAAAAAATAAATCCTTTATGGTAATGCCAGGCTTTGGGAGCCCTTGGCACACTGGCAGCATCCAACCTTATTACATCCGCTCCCCTAAAACTGCATGACTATCGGTTACTTTTACATTCAGGAAATACCTGGAGAGACGAATGACTGCACACTTTGCCAAATGCCAATGACATCACTGACTTCCGATTCAGGAGCACCCCACAAATGCCAGTTTCAATTCCACTGGCACGGACAAAAGGAGGTGTTGATTGGGTGAACTCTCTTATATAGAAAGAATCCCCAGGTTGGCCAATTTTGTTTTTCTTTTCCTTTCACATTACATCACCAGAATGTTTTCTTATGTGGGCACACAGCACCACCACATGGCAGCACCGCAGTCCCACCTCAGCAATCTGTTGAGGGGCTAGAGAAGTTGTACCTGGTTAGGCATGGCCCTCTTCTTGTTCAGCTGGGTGTTCCTCTGCTGGGCACTGAATGAAAGATAAAAAGAAAAAGGGGAGGGGGACGGGGAGGGGTGTCAAAGAATGAAAATGTGCCAGGCGGCAGGACTCGGCACTAATCAAGACCACTAATACCTAATCACATACAACATTCCTTCAAGTGCTGAGAGCCCACCTGTTGGGGTAAGCTGGCATCAAATTCTCTTCCAGCTTTCTGAACTTCTGCAAGTCTAAACTGAAAGTGATGTCAGAAGATAAACAGGCCTGGTTAAGTTTGCTCCGCGCTGGCACAGAAACCCGCATGACACACACACACACACACACACTGAGCATGAGCAAGCTTTCGGTTAGCATATCAACTCCATTCCAGGTGTGCGTGCGTGCGAGCGAGCGAGTGGGTAGGTGGGCAGGCGGGCAAGCAGGAGCACCAGGTTGGGCAGCAAATGTGGAGCCAGCTTTCTGAACTGGAAAAGATACGGGCAGGAGTCCACAGTGGTGAGAGATGGGGAAAGGGGAGTAAATCCACCTGCACACCCCCTTCAAGCCCACTATGGACTCTGCACAAGCTGGAGGTCAGACGTCGAGACTCGTTTCTGTGTTGCTTTGAATGTTTGGTACCAATAAAGCTAAGCGATGGTGGCATCCGATCGCTGCTTTGTCATTTAGTGGTGGCTTCACTTCCTGGCCCATCCCTCTTTTGTCCTTCAGGATTCTTCCCCAGCTCACCAAATGGGTGACCATGTACGATACAAGGACGATAATGGGTGATGCCCTCATCTCCAAACACACGCCAACACCTGCTGATGGACTTTGTGGACTGCTCTGTTTTCTGCCTTGCGCCCCTTATGCTTTCTGGGATAGGTGCCAGCTTACCAACCATCCCGGGCGGCCAGAACATGAGAGTGGGCCATTGAGACAGACAAAGCCTTGAAGTCCTCTCCGTCCAAATTCTACAAAATGACCCCCAAAGACGTCCTACTATATCCGGTCACTTCACCCACACGTGTTTGTTGGGGTTGTCAGTGTAAAGAAACACCTGGTCACGTTTGTGCAAACGCCCCCCTTAACCAGAGCCCGCCTGCGTCTCTCGGCCCTTATCAAGGAGCTCATTTCGGGTTAATGGCCGGAATCCACTGAACCGCAAGAAATCCTTCCAGAATTTTAAACGCTTCACTCACGTTATGACTTCAGCCCTCAATCGCTCTCCACGGTCCCAGAATGGAATACGGAGACCCAAAGTGCACACAGTGCTCCAAGTGAGGCCTCGCCAGTGTGTGAGATGGTCTGAGGAAATCCTCTCTTGACTTGTACTCTGCAAATCAGGGAGGGCGCCATACATCAGAGGTCCCCCACCTCCAGTCCTGGAGGGCCACAGAGGCTGCAGGTTTTCATTCTCACCCTTATCTTAATCAGTGACCTGCTAATTAACTTCGTTTGAATTCATTTCAATTGCGTTGCTCTTGAAGACTTGGACTCCTTAAGTGTTTCTTTTTCCTTAATTAGCAGCCAAACAATAATGAGATACAAAATGAGCCAAAACAACTGCTGTCCATCATACAATATCTGAAAATAAAGAAAGATGAAGGTCTCAGGAATAATCGATCTGCTCAGGTCCCCAAAACATCTTAAAAGTGCTCTTAGAAAACAAAAAATCCACAATGTCGGACATGTCTGCTGTGGGACAACGAGAGCAGCCAACAAGCCATGGAGTTAAAGAACGCGTTTAATTAACGACAAGACTCGGCACCTCATTAAGCAACTGCTGGGAGTTTGAGGCCCTGACTTAGGTGGTCTTCTGTTGGCTCATTCACTTCACATTTCACTTCTGTTTGGGTGCCATTTAAGGAAAGAAATGAAACAATTCGGGGGAACACATCTTAAAAAAAAAAAAGGTCAATTAAAATTAATTCCAAAGAAGTTAATTAGCAGGTCACTAATGAAGAAAGGGGTTGGAATGAAATCCTGCAGCCTCTCCGGCCCTCCAGGACCAGGACCGGAGATGGGGGACCCCTGATGTATGGCGCCCTCCCTGATTTGCAGAGTACCAGTCAAGAGGGGATTTTCTCAGGCCATGTCGCACACTGGCAAGGCCTCACATCCCATTAGCCTTTCCATCTCTTCTCCGCCATGTTTGGATGTAGACAGTGACGAGCCCACAATGGCCCCCAGGTCCACCACATAAGGCAGGGGGGTGTTGAACTCCGGACCTGGACGGCCACAGAGGCTGCAGGTTTTCATTCTCACCCTTATCTTAATCAGTGACCTGCTAATTAACTTCTTTTGAACTAATTTTAATTGACTTGCTCTTGAAGACTCAGACCCCTTAATTAGCAGCCAAATAATAACGAGATACAAAATAAGCCAAAACAACTGGTGTCCATCATACAATATCTGAAAATAAGGAAAGGTGAGGGTCTCGGGAATGTTGATCTGCTCAGATCCCAAAACATCTTAAAAGTGCTCTTAGAAAGAGAAAATCCACAATGTCGGACATGTCTGCCACTGCACAACGAGAGCAGCCAATTAACGACGAGACTCTGCGCCTCATTAAGCAACTGCTGAGAGTTTGAGGCACTGACTTAGGTGGTCTTCTGTTGGCTCCCTCACATCACGTTTCATTTTTGTTTGGGTGCCATTTAAGGAAAGAAATGAAGCAACTCAAAGGAACAAATCTTAAAAAAAAAAAAAAAAGTCAATGAAAATTATTTCCAAAGAAGTTCATTAGCAGGTTACTAATGAAGAAAGGGGTTGGAATGAAAACCTGCAGCCTCTCCGGCCCTCCAGGACCGGAGTTGGGGGACCCCTGATGTATGGCGCCCTCCCTGATTTGCAGAGTACAAGTCAAGAGGGGATTTCCTCAGACCATCTCCCACACTGGCGAGGCCTCACTTGGGGGTCTCCGTATTCCAAACAAGGAAAGACCAGAGACAAACAACGAGGCTGATTTGGGACCGCGGAGAGCGAATGAGAGCTGAAGTCGTAACGTGATTGAAGTGTTTAAAATTCCAAAAGGATTCACCTCGGTGGAGTGCAGCTGTTACACCCTGAAACGAGCTCCTCAACAAGGACCGAGGGACGCGGATGGGCTCAAACCTCCTCACACACTGGCAAGGCCACATATCCCATTAGCCTTTTCATCTCGTCTGTACCACGTTTGGATGTAGACAGTGACGAGCCCACTATGGCACTCAGGTCCATCTCATTAATGGGTGCTGCCACATTGTGTGGCCAAGTCCTCCACCGCTCTCCAGAGTCCTCAATCAGCCCGGCTGCTCTTCTCAGGACTTCTTCTCACACTACGGAGTCTTTTGTGTCATTTTTGAGACCAAGACTAATGCCCCAGATAGTGTATTTCATGGCTTCAGCATAACCTCCATGACACCCCGTGCTCTCCACCTCAGGGTGGCTACATGTCCTTGATTAATGTTCTCCATATTTGTGCTAATAAATCTTTTATTTATAAAGGGACACTGCTTTTGGTATCGTGAGCCAGGGGTTTATGCTGCCCCCTTTTGAATAATCAGCTTGGAAATTCTCCCAACTTGGAATTTAGATTTTTTAATTTATGGCTCACTCCAGTTGTGTTCGGACTTGCAGAACTCTTGAAACCCAAAACAGGCTTCACTTCAAAAAGTAGGCCGGGACCCTGAACTTGGCCTTCATTGAAAGCTGATGACCTGAAATGTTCTGGAAATTCCAAAATCATTTTAGGTAACGGCAACCTGGTGGGCAAGATAGCCCACAGTAATTAAAGCCCCGCCCCTGCTAATTCATTATTAAGGGGGAGTTCTTAGTTAGGTCACAGAGTTTACTGTGTAATACAAGGGGACTCAAAAAGATTCACCCAATAAGGGATACGTGCTGTGAGACGGGACACCGCAGCCGTGAGGCGCCTAGTAACCAATCACATAGCAACTGAATGAGGGGGTGTGGCATAGCGGGTCCACTCGTGCTTTAAAGAGGGGGTGTGGTCATGTGGCCAGAGCAGTTCCCGGGTGGTCCTCGCTTATGTGCACAGATGAGGAGTCGTCCACATCCGTAATTGATGCTGGGGGCTGCTAATCGCAACGTCCCTCCATCATATAGTAGGAGCGCATGTGCGGGGAAAGGAAAGAAAAGAAAAAGTGAACGGAGGTTAAGGGAGAAGGCAGACTGAGGACAATTTAGGATCGCCAATGCACCTCACCTGTATGTCTTTGGACTAAGAGAGGAAACCCAGGCAGACACGGGGAGAACATGCAAACTCCACGCAGGGAGGACCCGGGAAACGAACCCAGACGGGTCTCCTAATTGTGAGGCAGCAGCGCTACCCACTGTGCCACCGTGCCGCTCATTAACAGTTCACTGCATTGTTACAAGTTAAATCACTTTGACGTCAGAGAAATCTTTTTGAATCCCCCTGTAGAGTAATAATAATAATAATAATAATAATAAATTCTTTGCATTTATATAGCGCTTTCCTCACTACTCAAAGCGCTTAGCAATTGCAGGTTAAGGGATTCGAACCAGCAACCTTCTGATTGCCAGTGCAGCCCAGAGTAGGTGAGGCTGGCACAGGACACATAGGAGGACAGCGTGACAGCAGTGAATGACAGCCTGGTTCAAGGGGACAGTGGGCTTACATCAAGGAGCGGCTCTGCCCTGTTTGAAGGGGTGATGGACGGGTGGGCAGAGGAGCTCAGACAGGAGTCACCCGTGGATAACGTTGTGATCTGCAGTGAGAGCAGACAGCAGGGTGGGTCGAACTGGAGAGAAGGGGAATGCAAGTCAGTGGGAGCAAAGATGGAGTCCATGTGAGTGAATGAGAGGGAAGGTAATGGAAGGGTACGACTGCAAGGAGCAGAGGTGGTGAAGGGAGACAAACTGAAACAGTCCAGAGCATTAGAGAGTGCGGCCGAGAGGTGAAGAAGAGTGTGCAGAAATAGGGGGACTGGCTAGAGAAGACTGGCAGGAGTGAGTTGTGACAGAAGAGGACCTGCAAGAGTGAAAGGGAAGGTCTAGAGAACGGTGGGGAGACCAGTCATGTTGCGTGGTCTGGGTACCGTGGCACCGACCAAAAGACAAGGAGGCAGAGCTGGAGGTGGCATTAGAGTGACAAAACAGCTATGACAGTTTGGTGACAGAGTGAGAGAGGCCAGATTGAGATGGTCGGGCAGAGGGGAGAGATGATGGGGGGCATCAGAAAAAGAATGTGGGAGGATGGAACTGCCCGGCAACAGGAGGAGAGGAAGGCCGAAGAGGAGGGTTATGGACGTGTTGGGCAAAGGCGGATGATCTGCTGTGGTGACACCCCCCACCCCAAAATGGGAGCAGCCAAAGCAAGAAGATGAAGACGACGAAGAAGATGGTGTGATGATTCCAGTGCTGATTGTCTATTCTAAGGCCAAACGCTGCCCGCGTTTACTTCATCTTGGCGTCTGCAAGCCACCCTGCCCATTTCTTGATTTTCTTTCAAGTCCTCATTGAAGCCTTGAGGCCAACGTTCTGAAGTGAAAGCTTTCTTGAGAGCCCTGCAAAATGTAACACAATTGGGGTGGGCTTCCAAATTCAAAAATCAAAAAATGAAGTCAAATCCCCAAGAAGCCCCTGCAGGTGACGCACGCGGACGCCCACTGGCACTGAAAGCAACACAAGCGAGGCCCGTCCAGCCGCAACCTTTGACGCTACGAGAGCCGCTGGCGTCCACAGAAGCTCTGCCCGTCGTGCCCTCATTTTAAACCTCTGGGGTCAGTTTGTTAGTCTTCTTCATCCGGCAAACGTTACGCATCATCAGATCTACCATCAGACGGGGTCCCTAATGAACACCCAGCTGAGAAAAAGTAAGGGGGGCACCACACTCACAGCTCGTACTTACTTGGCAAAGCCGATGAAGTCTTCGTGATTGGTGTTGATGTAGGACAGCTCGATGTCGATCAGTAGTAGAACCTGTGGGGACAGCAGATAAATAAGCAAAAGGCCATTTCAATGGTGGTGTGAGGCTGAGGGCTGAACACTCAACAGTTCAACATCAGGCCCACGTGCCACTGGGTTTGACACGGAACTTTCCAGAAGCCGAACGTCGTGGACTAGCGACTTGCAAATCAAAGAGAAAACGGGACATGAGAGAAGCCCCCCTGCTTGGCCAGTCTCACCTGGTCTTTGGTCCGGCCTTCCCGTTCCCTCACGTGTTGTGTGACAATGCGCTCCGTCTCCTCTCGTAATCGTGGATATGAGCCCAGCTGGAAAATGGGGGGAAAAAACAAAAAAGAGAACAGAAAGAGACAACAGCTATGCAGGCGAGGCCTTGGATGATGGTGGCATCTGCTGCTAAAATGGCAAATCCAGTCCGAGGTGCGAAGATTACAGAGGCCTCTGCTCACGGTCAGACACGATACCTGGAGTTAGCCGAACAGGTCGCCCCTCAGGCACGGCTGCTGCTTGGCTCTTTGCTCAAAACGCACCCAAGGGAAGATAGAGGGGTGAACGCCAGGAATGTACAGTAACTGACAGGGGCGGCTTTACAGAAACCCGGCAATCCGGAGCGCCAAAGATGCCAATCAAGTGGAAAAAGGGAATGTGTAGTCGAAAGCTGGCACAGCCCTACTGTAAAGTCACGTCCGACGCCACTTACTGCGACACTTACACGGCCTTGAACTCCCTGCCACAACTGAAAATGGGCAAGGCCTTGACGCACTGGGCGCCACCTTTGATTATATAAGTGGGAGAAATAATAAAAATGCCAGTCACCTGACCTAAGAAGTGCTTCTCATGTCAAAGCTGCAGAAACAAACGGCAGTGAAGGCCGAAGTCCAGGCCCATCGATTTAACGCAGAGAGCCGGTGCAGAGTCGCTGCTCAAATCACTTACGTCATCAGAGCTCAGAGTAAAGAATCGGCAGACAGCTTCCGGGATGAAGGGAGCCTTCTGAAAGTGACACTTAAAGCCCTTTATTAAATCATTTGTATCATATATTGTATTATGACACTCCTGCATTATATGATCTGTCCTTATTAATACCAGGATATCGTGTGACATTATAATAAAATACAAAAAGATGAAATACCAGCAAACTAATTCAACTACTTTAACATACTATACTATACTACAATATAATTCAATATATAATCTATCTTTATAAAAGGACATGTATGTCTGTGAAGCCGGCATCATTCTAAAATTCTGTAGTAATGAAATGCTTAACATTTGACATTCCAACACATAGCACAACTCAAACATTGACACAGCTTTTACAAATCCCATACCTCTTGGCAACATAACAGAGACATACTTATTGCATTAATCATTCCAACACATGGCGTATCACAAACATTTAGTAATAAAATGCATTACATTTATGATTCCAACAGATGGCGCTTCAAACATTATTAGAAATAAAACGCATTGTTTGTCATCCAACAGATGGCGCATCACAAACACTAATACTGCTTTTACGAATCCCATACCACTTGGCACATAACAGAAACATATGTATTGCATTTGTCATTCTAACAGAAGGCGCAACACAACCATTTGCAGTAATGCATTTTTATTATGACACGCCATCTGTTGGAATGATAAATGCAATGGATTTTATTACTACACACATTATAAAATACCTTCCAGGAGATGGTGCACTGCAAAACATTAATGTTGTGGCACACAATTGCCAGACAGAACAAGGGGTGCGCACAACTGTGCTGGAAAGTCAACGCGCAGTCACTAAATTTCACAAGTCTTTTAAATTGATATGGCTTGACGATAAGATCAGCAACAGCTGTCGGCAAGTCTCACATACCCTATGACTAGAAGTCACATAATATGACATCAGCTTAACCCAACATTGCTGGTGTTTATTGTGCATAAGTTACTTTAATATAAAGAACATTAATTTATATTATATAGTACTGTTCTAAGGCAGGTTGAAGTCTAAGTGATCAAGAAAGACCTTAGCATTAAGTGCAGTGCACCATGAAATGCCTGTATCTCTCTTGTATGCCATTTGGTATGGAATTTGCAAAAGGAGTGTTAATGCGCCATCTGTTGGAATGTCAAACGCAATGCATTTTACTACTATAAATATTTTGATGTGCCAATGCTAGAGACATTGCAACCGGACGGACCCACAGACACTTATCCTTTTATTACGGTAGATGATATCATCTGTTAAAACACTAAGATCTGTGTGTCCGGTCCTTCTGAGTGTTCTGATTGGTTAATTCGACTTTGATGTGACTGGTCAGTTTAGCTTTGGTGATGTGGAAGTGTGAGCGTGAGATGCATGAGGAGGAGTAACAGCGCACGCTGAGAGAGTCACCTGCAAGGACAGAAGGTACAAGGCGTGAAAGGCACTTCGCAAATAATGGCAGAGTCGTCGGACAAAGACGGAGATATATGTGCGTAAAGAGCATTCGTTAACACTTGGTTCTTGATTTGTTCATGTGCAGCCAGGCCTTCAAAAGAAAGTGTAACCAACCCGAATATGGCGGAGCACACAAGAGGCGCCACCCCTGCAGACCCCCACCTCCCATTCTCCGGGAATCCCTTACCGGTTTAGCAAGCTTCCCAGCCAATCCGCTCTCTCCATTTGCTTATCGTGTGAGCACCGAGGCAGTGACCATTGATCCCCGTGTTCAGACTGGATCGACCAACTTTTAACAAACCCACTGCCCAATACCCAACCCAAAACCACATGCACAATAAGCACAAAAGCTCACAAAGAGAACCAGGAATGGTGAGAAGAGACAGAAGGGGGAAAGAAGAGGAAGAAAGGGGGTAGGACGGACGTTTCCAGGTCATGTGAGTCTGACAAAGCAAATGACAGGACGGTTAACAGCTGCAGCGCGTCACCTGGGGGCTCGCTAGACCTCTAAGAGCAATACCCAATTTAGAAATGGTGTGGAGGGGCAGGGGGGTGTCCACTATTAAGAAATCCTTGTATCTACAACCAGACCTGGAGATTATTATGGGTGTCTTGGGGTGAGAGCCACCAGCAAGTGACACAGATGTCACCAGGCTGGATGCCAAAAGTCAAAGGGCAAAATGTGGGACAGGAACTGTGGAGTGCTGGACAAAGGGAGTTCAACAGCCAAGAAACCGGACCACCACCTTCAAGACTGAAATGCCCCTCTCAATGGTGGCCCACAAGCTGGCAGGTCCTGAAAGAAGATTCAAGCTGGCAGTGCTTTGACAAGTGGAGGCTGGGATGGATTAGTGTGAAGAGGCAAAGGCACTATATACTGGAAGACTGTAGGCCTTAGGGGGACATGCATGCCCATCACACCCTCACAGGAAAACCAGTGAGACATAAGACCGGCTAGTAAGAAGGCAAAGTCTCAGAGGTAGCAGCGGCTCAATAAAAAACCCTGTTTCCCACTTTAATTCAGGTGGTCCCGACTCACATACAATGCATCTCCCAATCTTAACGTTTCTCCATAAACCTCCTCAGGCAAGGAACCAAACCGTCCTGTCTGCAAGATGGACCCCCTAATGGAACTTGAGAAAGAAGGCGGGGGTAAAGTGACCAATTCCAGGTGGGCAAAGCTAGCAGAGGCTTACCCAAAAAAAAGACTCCAAGCTGGAATTAAGGGGTTTCTACAAAGTACTGACCTAAGGATCTAAATAGGTCTAGGAATGGGGGGGCGGGGGGATTTCAGTTTTGACTCATAAGAAATTTCTAAACCTTATTATGGGCTATAGAGTGTTGGGTGTACAACACAATGAAGTGTGCTGACAGTGAGGGGCTCTGAATGCTTTCTGGACCCCCAAACTGCAGGTACTACCACCCTACTCGGCTTCAGGTGTTTGACACGCTATAAGAATAAACACCTGAACACGCGGGAGGAGGCCATTCAACCGAATTCGCTGCTTGCTTGATAATCGGAACAGCTAAGAGATTATATCGATATAGCTTATAGATTATAAAAGGATCTGCGGACTCCAACCGAGTATTTAAAATTGGCCCTCCGACATGAAACAACGTACCCCAGGCCCGCCGAGAGACTCCATTTTCACGGCTGATACTCAGATCCTCGTTCTCAAAGTCTCCTTAAGACTCATCTTGAATTGGATCGTTCAAACTGACTTTGGGGTCTTGTTCACTTTAAATCAGACTGGGGTAGGGGGGTGCCTTGGAAAGGTAAAAAACTGCCCGGGTAACAAACCCAAATCGAGACCCTCCAACACAAGGAGAGCAGGAGGAGGAAACAGGAAAACAAAACACCGCTAACTGCCAGATAACAGGAAGGTCCCATGAAACTGTCCCTTTCTGCCAGCGACAGGACACCCCAATCAAAACGAAAAGAATTTTGGAGACCCCCCCTCCCACCACCCCCAGCTCATTCACAGGAGGCTATCAGGAGGCCTTGCCCCGCCCCACCCTGCCTTGCCCCGCCTCCCCTCGCCCTGCCACAAGACAATATGGAGGTAAAAAAAAGCATTAATTGTGACATGAACAGTGTGTTCGTTACCTTGCCGGCACACTTTCGGATTAAGCTCGTCAGCTCGGAGATGACAAGATCGATACATTTCAAACACGGCTCTTTCAGCTTCACAATCTGTTTTTTCACAATGGCCTCAAATGCCATGTCAGGGGTAAAGAGCCCCGTTCTGCATGCGGGGTTGGAAGGGTGGTGGACAGGGAGGGAGTGAGAAAAAAAAAAAGGACGAGACGTGTAAAAAGAAGGGAGACAAGAGAAGAGGAGAGGAGAGGAGAGATTGTGACAAAACAAACTCCAGTTAGTCATCAAGTCATGCAAAGAATAAACTCCAAAACTACAAGAAAGCAACCGTCAGCATGCAGTCTACAGTAGAAGGTTTGCTTCACCGAGTTCTCAGCGCAGCCTCCAGCTAAATCTCTACAAGTCTTGTTCACGAGGGGGGGCCATGGGGGGATATAAACTCGGCCTCCTCTTGCTTCTCCAACCCCCCCACCCTCA